>NC_142664.1:29038742-29352179 GCF_026168435.1 Sesamum indicum
AAAAAATAATGTGAGATGAGATGTATCTCCCAAAAAAGCATGACGAATTTCTATAATCTCAAGTTTTAAAATTATATTTCTTATCATTTTTTTTGTTTATTAATTTTTCTCTCACTAATGTATTTATTTTATTTTTAATATAATTTATCAAATTAAAAGATATTTATTCTGAAATTTTATAAATTACAATGAATTTTTCTGAAATTCGTCATAATTAAAAATATTATCTTATTGATTAAAAATACTGACTGACATAAAAATTATTATTAGATAATAATTAATTTGAAAAAAATATTTATAATTTTTAAATAATTAAAAATATTTATAATCATAATAAATTTTGTTTTAAAATTTACCCTTTTAATTAGTTGTGCATATACACTCGTAAGTCGCAACAATAAAATTTGTTTAGAAGAGAAACGTTACACCACCGCATTTCATCTCCCGTACAATTGTCTTCACTTTCAGTCGAAGTCGTCACAGACAAACTCAGTCTTATGTTCGTCAACCGAAATCCTCACGCTCAATGCGATTACAGCTCAAAATCACGCAGAAGGAAGTGCCGCTTGAGCCACCATCAAACTGAGACTAAATGCCGCTCTCCGCCTCCTTTAGCCGCCGGTTCACCGCCGCTCTTTTGACCTATAGATATTCTATTCTGGTCCGTGGATTCCGATCAGACGCCGCTTTGGAAGCCATACGCAAGGCGTCGGAAAACAAAATCCCGAACTTGGTCTTGTACAACTACCCCTCATTCTCTGGAGCTTATGGAGCACTGTTCGCTCACCTCTACCACTTTCGACTCAACCTCCCTTGCCTCATTTTGCCTTTCTCTGCCGTTGCACCCTTCAGGTATGTATATATTTATGCGCGCTCGCGCGCTTTTATGTATTTTTTTATGCAGATTTGGCACTGATTTAGTTTCAAGCCTTTCAAAGAAGAGAAAACAGTATGTCTGCGTGCCTACTGAACATTATGCTGAACTTGGCGCTTCCTGCTTATAAAACTTGAAAATGTTTTGATTTCAATCAGAACTGCGGACCAGGAATAGAAAGATTCTCGAGATTCATGTAAATTTGTCTTCCTTTTCGTAATTACAAAGGTTGCTGCCTCAGTCAGTGTTTATTTATACTATTGTTTTTTATCTGGATGGAAATACTGAGCTAGGACGTGCTTTTGTGCGTGATCCCTATATCCGGAACCTTAACCCGAATAGAGTATAATTGGCTATGTTCATGACATGGAAATTGTTAAGGGAATGACCCAAAAAAAATCTGGTACACATTATGTAGGGGAACACACACATTTCATTCTGGTCGTGTTTGTTGTACCATCAAGTTTATTTAAATGTAGATGGAGAACATGTGTGGTGTGAAGTTTAACTAGGACACAGATGCAACGTGGTTGTGCCTAAATAACATATCTATTTATCTTTGAAAGCATACTTAAAACCTATTATTGTCAAACTGCCTTGCCGTAGTATCTGGTCCTTTTTAATTGTTAATAATTTGTAAACTTGAAAATAATTATGTTTGTCCTCTCTTTCTTCCCAGCAATAGATGACAGACTTCATCATTTAGTTCATGCAGTCGTTCTGGTTATAATCTTCTTTTTCGTTAGTGTTGAAGACTTATGCATTGAAGGAATGAAGACATGCTACCTTCTAGATTTTCTGGGTCCAAAAGGTTTTGCTTTGGAGCTTTACATGCGAACAACATCCAAGTAAGTGAATTTAGGACATATTATCAAATGAATTTTAACTTGCCCCTTCAAAGAAATTTAGCATATGGAGTTGCCAGTGCCTAAGTCAGCAATTGTTGCAATTAGGGTTATTGGATTTGATCATCGAAAATCAGTGCTTTCACAAATTTCTCCAAGGGAAGATTCTGATATCAACATTTCCTTTTATGTGAATATTGAGAAGAGTAGCTCCACTGCTGCATATGAATATTTCTCTGCTAAACTTTCAGAGACCAGATGTGATAATGTAAGTGAGATTGATGTACCAGATAACTTTTTGTCTTTGGTTGCTGACTGATGCTAACTTTTTTCACAGAATCTCTTGGAGATCACTGCACTAAATTTTACTGATGTTCTGTTTACACGCTGAACAAATAATAGGGTGATAAGATGAGCCTGTTAAACCAGGCAGACCGAGAGCGGGTTGAGATGATTCTCAAGTACATTGAAGATGGAGATCTTCAAAAGTGGAGTCTACCTGATATTAGACCATTTAATATTGGACTAAGAGAATGGCGCTCGAAATTGAACTGTATCACTAATTCGTGCATGTATCAACAGGTTCAAGTTAAATTTGATTTTAGTTACATACTTATCCCACGTACTTCATTGGCCATCATTCATAAGAAGGTTATTTTTAGAGAAATTGTTAGCAAAATGAACAAGAAAAAGATTATCCCATAACTTATGAGTGTATACTGTACCTTATAAATATATAAAATGGGAGTTCTGATGTCAAACTTAATGCTACATCCTCCAAATACCTGCGCGTTTCTGTGATTGTGTTTTCCATCGTTGATACCATGTGCATTTAATTTTGTTTTGAACAGTTGATGGAAATCTGCTCTATGGACTTAATCATGAAGGGAAGTACCTATCTTTCTCATCGACAGATTGATGCAAGTAAGCTGCTCCATAAGGTTTTTAGAGTTCGGTTGGGCCGAGGATTCTATGGGGAGTGTCTGGTAAGACAATTTTTTGGATACGCGTTTGATGAGATTTAGTTAGTTGATTTTCAGCTCATGTTTTGGACCATTGATTTCATTCTTAATTTAATGTTAAACTAGTGAATTGGTTGCATTGCTTACCATTTCATTTAGTGCATATGAGGTGCTGGAAACATTGAACATAGTGAATTACCTTTTAATTCTTGGTCATATTTCTTGACTGTTGTTTAGGGGGTTAGAGCTGATGCAAATTCAGATTTCAGTGATGAAATGGGTATGGAACTCAGCCGAAGGAGTGCAGCTGCTGGGCTACGGTGATTTACTTTCTTAGCTTATGTGTGTATGTTATCTTTGTCAGCTGGTGACCCTGAATGCATTTTTCTGGAATACTTTGTACTAAGCGTTTCTAATATTTTGTTCTGTTTTAGCAGTTAGCCTTATAAATGATCAACTGATGGACACTCTAATTTTATTTGAGAAAAATGGGTTACCCAGAACCATCCTAAGGCATGCTAAAATACCTCGCTTGAACATGAGTTTCCATAGCAAGCAGCAGTACATACAGTAATATATTACACAGGGATCTTGTTCCAGATAGAGATTTTAATTTGCTACATACCATAGACTGTTACAGACCTTGGGAAGCATGATCAGGAGGACTGTGGGCTGGATATCCTTTTGTCCATGCAGTTGTCCTCTTGTTCTCGTCTTTTTTGGTTAATCTTTGTTTTGTCATATATGGCCATGTTTACTTAGGCTAATAGGGTTGGATATCCCGCCCAATCAGTCCCAATCTGTTGTTTATATTTCTTTTGCCCAGCCCGGGACATAGTAGGTTGGCCCGGTACAATCTAGGATAAAGGGCTAATCCCACCCAAGTAGATGGGATAAATAATTCGGTCCAGCTGCGGTGATTACTTTTCCTGAAATTGAAGAGAGAATGGTCCAAATGTTCACTATGCCCCTAAATTTATGTATAATAATCGAACAATCTGAGCAGATAATTAACAATTAATGACCTCTGACAAGTCTTGACCAGTAGTTCTCTCACTTGTTATCCCAAAAAAGTAAACAAAATATTTTTTTATCCAATCACTACATATCCTCAATTGTATCATGCATTAATCTAACCTACTTAAGGATTATTCTAATACTGCATCTGGTGCAGTAGAACCGAGTCTGGTACGTCACTAATGGTTCCAGTATTGCCATGCAACTCAGACAGATAAGGATTATCTAGCTGAATTGTGCATGATGTAAAACCCATCCTTTCTCTTTTTGTTGCCTCGCTCTCAATTAACTCTGTGGGTACTGTACCGAGTAACTTGTGGAGGACCTGGGGATTAAATAATGGAAACATGTGTTATGTTTTTAGCATGTATAACTGAGTAGTGACTCTGGCCTTTCCCTAAATTCCCTAAGTACTCAAGAGCCCAAGGTTTTTGAGTACTTCTGTTTCTCGATAATCAAATTGGGGCTGTTGCTAGGTACTAATTTGCTGTCATTCTGAATTACCTACTGATGGAACAGGCCTATTGGAGCTGTTATATACATGCAGCGTAACAATCTAAAAATGTGCCTCAGGACTGTAGATAGCAGTACTGATACTTCTGAAGTTGCTAAGGTGCGCGGCTTTGGCTAACAAACTACTGCTCATTGATCCTCCCTTTACAATAGCTTAAAAATAGCTCCAGAAGAATTTCTCCAGAATGAGCTTCAAGTTTGTTTTTCTTTGGGCCTCCAGGCATATGGTGGAGGGGGTTCCCCAAATTCCAGCTCCTTTATCATTCGAATGGATGAGTATAACCAATGGCTTTCAACACAATCACCACCAACAAGGTAAGGGGTTTTGCATCATTTTACCATATGGGAAAATTCGCCACTTAATTTTTTGCCCCTATCAATCAATCTGAATGGAATAGTCGTCAAGGTTGATACATATAAAAATTGATCACCATGTTTGAATACTCTGCTAGATGTATCTTAGAAATTAAAGCTTACAGTACGTAAGGGCTAGCGTCTCTGCTGATGGACAGCCATATGTTGGAATGTGATGGTTATATTCTGATTCTGACAGCGTTTTGGTTTGGCACTCCGCATGTTCTTAAGAATTCAAGTGGACAAGATTATCTTCTGAATGTTGAGAATACTATCACCTCCCTAGTTTGATGTATTAGATATTTTGTCCTTTTCCCTTGAGATCTAGCTGACCTGCAACAAGCTGACATAGGTTCTGACCGTGATGAGATTGATGAGCAAATCGACATCGCCAACATCAGAATCTCATGTCAATTGCAGTTTGTAGTACAGATGATTAATTGGCCTTAACTGATACTCTATGATTTTGCTAATCTCAAGTGAGAAAATTGGTGGTAAGGTGGGGTTGGGGCATATTTCCTATTGACTTTTTTGTTTAATCTTAGGGTAGGATACTTACATATGTGGGAGACTATATAGTTCAAGACTTGGAGCGGAATTTTTGCTAGATTTTATTTAATTTTATTCTTTTACTTCCGTGTCTTTGATTGTATTTCCTCAACTGTAGTTATCAGGACTACAAGTTTTTTTAAGTGTCAAAAACTGATTGTTAGATGTGAAATATTAGCAGATGAAAATTATGCTTCTTTGTGTTGAGAGTTGTTCTTTGAGACGAGGTCCTAGAGAGTTGCGAAAAAAACAGGGAAAAGAAAATAGTGGCAGATTGGAATTTTTCACTTGAGTTTTATCTGCTGTTTCCTTATTCTCTTGCCTTGGTCTCATATTTTTGGTATGACGAGGGCACTCTATAATTTAAATAAGCCCCTAAAGCTTTGTATGAAAGGCCAAGAAATTTATGGTTGAAAATAAACTCATACCTTGTGAGAAAGACGTTAGAGTTGACTTTGAAAGATCATCAAATGTTGCAGATCAAGTTGCCATTCTTACTAAATAAGCATCATCAAGTTTTTGCATTTGGTGTTAGGATCTGGTGGCAGCAAGAGGACAGGATTTGCTCTTGCTATCAGTATTTTCAAATGCCATGCAGGAAATGGTTTGTTCCCCCAGGCTAATGAAAATTTTCGTCTAAAATCTTCTTTGGACTGATAAATGCCATCCTTGAAAGTAGTGTAAATCTTGAGAATACTTACAAAATCCAGGGGAAGAAAAGTCATTCTTTAGACCAAATAGTTAAAATGCTAAGCATAATTACATTAGTATACTGGACAGCCATCAACTTGTATGCCTTTAGCAGTTGGGCAAGTTGCCAGCTTGCAGTGTTCGCCACTTGTACCCCACCAATGTATTTCTTTGTTCTCCATGCCCAATGAGAAATAGAGTGCCACTGCCATGAAAGCTACTCCTGCATCTAGAGCTGCTGAAAGAATGTAGTTGTACCTTTGCCACCAACTTTTGCGATAACGGAAGACAAAGAAGTTGAAAATTGTACCGATTATGATCCAGGCATTGTAATTTAGTGGCGTTGCTGGTGGCATAATACCTGTGGCCCCTAGAAGGACAGGCAGATTAATTAAAGGAATCCAAGATTGTTTCGGAAATGCCTTGTGGAAGAGCCAAACAAGGACAGGTCCTAATGCACCTCCAAGAAAAAACCAATTCATGGAACTATAATTTCCAAGACTTCCGAATATTCTTTTTGGTCCCACTAAACCCCATATGACTGATGCATCAAAGAAGACTCGGTCTCCAGGGCATGTCCATGGACTGTCTGGTGGAAGGAGGTCATCTTGGCATATGTTTGTAATAGATGTAAGCAGCCACCAAGCCACAGCAATGTTGACAGTTCCAGCTATAATTGTTCCTAAGAACTGGCAGAGCCATTGTAGAATGACAAATGATTGGAGTATGTTCGCAAGGATGCTTAAACTTTCAATTAAGGTCAATCAATTATGACAAGAATAATTCTATGTATGAATACGGTACTAGAAACTTCAAAAACTGATATACCTAAATCTTATTGGACAAAAACATTCAGTTCAGTTTTTTCTCTACTTGTATGCTCTGTGTTAGACCCATGTTCGGTTGAGCAAAAGTAGGTAAAAGCGGGCACGGAATATTGTGTGCTCATCATCTCTGTAGGTTGGAAATGTAGAGGGGGATGAATTTAATAGAGTAGGTGTATCACCCCTTGAGGTATTGTAGTGAAAGACTAAACCAACCTAGGTTAAAACATGTTCCCTACAAAAAGGTCCACAATAGTATAAATGATTTTCTGTCGATTTTGTAATCCTTCCATTTAACCCCTCCTCTGTTTCCTTGGAAGGAGAAATGCATCTCTCAGGAGATAATCTTCCTTCCCCTAACCTCTTTCCTTCACATACGCAACAAAACGGAGAATCAATGTTGCCTGTTGCCAGTTACGATCCGTGAAAACATTCTTCCATTCTTTTCTTCACATTCAGATAGATCTTCTCTTCCTTTCAAATTTGTGAATGTGTTTTCTCCGTGGGTATAACTCTACTGAACTGTATCTATTTTATTGTTTAAAATCTAAAAGCTTTGTGAAAACATAATAATAGAAAATGACTCGTATATTTTACATGAAAACATGAACATATGCATGTATAGCTATAACATCCAAAAATGCATATAACTACCAATGAAAAGATCTCAGGTTGTGTAGAAATATAAGTGGGTCAGCTGTTAGATATTGGTGTCATAGTTGTAAAATATTGGTAACTGGTAAGTTCATGTTCAAATTGAGCACTATGATTTGCTATACCAATAAAGACCCGTCGCTTATCTGAATTGGTGAATGCAATATACCTGAACTATAAACATAGACCTGGGAGGGATCTTCATGTAGTGGCCCAGCTTGAAATCACTGAGGAAAGAGACAGCCTGGGACATGCTCATATAGCCATAAGTTTTGAAGCAGACATTTGCAATTGGCTTTCCTGGGTATATGATACCCATAACATACTCTGTGATTATATTCAAGCCCGGAGTCTGCAAATAAAACATGCTTAGTTTTTCATCATGTTGAAAAAATTCTGAAGATGTCAATGGCATAGTTTAATAATCTGCCAGGGGTGTCAGGAAATTTGTTTCTTCATGGTATCTGTGCTTGCAATTGTCTGCGTGTTCAGGATTTATAAGTTAGTTGCTGTGTCAGTTCCTTGTTTTCTTGTGCTCATCTCTCTTTACTACATATGTGTGTGTGCGCGCGAGAGAGAGAGTCGTGTGGGTATTATGTATGATTGATGCTGATGGGAAAACATTTTATTTACTGTCCAGATGCCCAAGTCATCGTAACTGATACCAGAAATCTTGCAATTCTTGGTATGCTATATAAAAGATTAATATCTGACAGTCACCTGGTTCGTTGTGGCTGTAATGATGCTGATCGGAAGGGTGAAGATAAAAGCAATGGCACTAGCAAAGACGAGTCCCCACCATGGCATCTGCACTTGTTTGTTCAAGAAGATGCAGAGTATTAGAGAAGCTGCAAGTGTCACTCCTAGTAATATATAAAACCACCAGGAAGGTATGTCCTTGTATCTCCGCATGAGTCTTGTATGAACGTCCTCCTTTTCCTTGTATGAAGCACGGAATCTTGCATAGATTTCCCTGCAGTTCACAATTTACAAGCTATTTTTGGTCAAATTTGGGATGATAAAAAATAATCAAATGAAGTGCGTCCTGATTTTTGTATCTAGGTCGAATGCTAAATTGTTGTTTATTCATATATTGAAGGAAGAAAATATTAGATCTCAAACAAAAAGCACACATGTATGCCCCAGCACCCTATTCTTTCTCCAGGAAGATCTAGCAAAATGTGCGTTTTAGAGAGAGCTGATATTTTTCATTCATGGGATTATTGGAGTTAGTAATATTTAATGGTGGGGGAAGATAGAAGACATCATCAGGATGACCTCATTAGATTTTGCTAACCATCCAATCAACTGATGCTACCATGGACCAGTATAGAGTTTTTAGATTATTGCATTATATTTGGCCTACAATTTTCAGACAAAGAATACATATCAAGCCCACACATAGCTATAAACAAAAACAATAAAGAACCGCTGCTTAAGAGAATTGTTCATAGGTCCTATTCAGAACCTGTATTAAGTTTTGTCATCTATTCGGAAATTCTCTATTGATCACTATGTCTAATTCTTACTTGATTAGCCCATATATTTTAAATTCCAGCCACTTCATGCTCTGATTTTGTAATGGCTATACTACATTAGGGGATATGAGTCTTGTGTCAACAGTTAGACTCATCTGTGACCAAAAGCCTTTCACCCAAACAAGCTACTGTGAGAAAAGCATTATTGAAGTTATTACCTGCCATAGAAGCAACCCACATGTGTTAGAGTGGCTGCAATAGTTGCAAAACCAAAACCATATGTGAGGGCAAAGAACATGCTGAGATGTATTCGGCCTTGCTCTTCATACTTCTTCAGATCCAACTCGAACTTGTCATTTACAATTGCAGATATGTTGTACTTCTGACCTTGAGCTGTGAACAAGTGCGAGGAGAAAATGGGAAATTTTCGAGCACCGTATAAGTCAAACCCCCAGTAAGCTATAGGGAGTACTAGGTAGATTATCAGTGCATAACCCGCTAAGACATTCATTATGGCAAAGAAGGGACATATGAGGGGGCTGAGCAAGAATGATGCCACGACAGTCCAATCTAATGTCAAGGCTCCAAGGCCAAGGCCTCTTAGCCCTGATCCAATCTGCTGTGCTGTGACTGACTTGGAGAATGTCCAACAGACCCATGAGATGCTTGTGAGAGTTGGGAATAGGTACCCTGGTACTAGATACCAAGAAAAGCTGCAAATTAGTGCAATCAGGAAAAACTTAGCCCTCGACATGCGTTGGTCATCTTTTTCATGCAAAGCCCTGCAAAGTTCAGATGGAGATTATAAATGAAGGTTTCTTAAACTGAGTACCTGAAAACAGAACAACTATGTCTAGTTGCACTCACGGTTTGAAATGTAGTTTTTCTAAAGACAAACAACTTTTGGATTTCCACTTTCACATTAACATGCAGCTGAACTAGAGAAAATACATTCTCTCAAACTTTGAACTGGAGAAGAAAGCCTAGTATGTGTCTCGTAATTGCAGCCGAAAGAGTAAAAAAAGAATTTCCTTATGCCATGAGTTGCATGCTGTTTATTCTGCAAATATTTGATCACTTAAGAAAATAATGTACTAGGTTGCCATATAACTCTCAGTTGTGTTGAAAATGTTTCTAATACTTTTCAGCTAGTAATTTCACATTGTAGTATCTTTCTTATTTCAGGACTTATTTGCTAGATGCCTCTTAGCTACCTGATAGGTTACTCAATCAAGCATCCTGTTCCATGATCATCTTCCATATATTCCAGTTCTGGTCAGATAATCTGGTGACTGGTTAAATATATGGCTTGGGATCAACCCAGAGCGGTGATGACCACCTCAAATTTTGGGTATTCTTCGTGGCAATTAATGCAGGCAAGCAAAATATGTTGATATTTCTTCATCCATACGCAATAAGTCGAAATTTAGTGCAGAAGAACTTTTCTTTTCTCGTTTTTATTAGATACTGGAAAAACCTTAAAGCTCGGGCTTTAGCTTGAATCACAGAAATAAGAAATATGCAAAAACGATATCTAAACTACGTAAATTGCTTCTGTAATCCAACGAGACTAGTGTCCTTACGACAGCCTCTTCTTTGATTGCTATTAGTTCCTCGTTTTATCAAAACACCCAGTATAGTATACTAGAACTAGGTGCTTCATTTTTCTGTTCCACTTGGTAGTTTGGACATAAGTTGATAACTTAAATAATATATCTGTTTCTTTCCCCAGATACAGATGCACTATTTAGAGCATTATCCAGAACAAAGTCAATGATTCCATGATCCCAGTGGCACGTAATAGTTCCATGAATCTAGCCGGGATCTAAGGTTTATTTGCAGGCAAGGAATCTTGAGTAACATTAACTAGTAGTTATTCATGAGCATAACATGAAAAGTGTGTAGTTGAGGATGGATGAACTAGTTGCAAGTTGTGATTGAGCTGTACTAGAAGCGCAAAGAGTTGCACGTGAACCAGATAAAAGATGGGATGGGTGTCTCCAGGCTGTCTAATGTGGAATGTAAATTGTCGTTTGGACATAGCCCAATACTTTTGTCCTAGGAGATATTATATTGTCCCTTAATATATAGGCGTAGCAAACCCCATTTAGCTATCTCTGTTAACGGTAGTCCGGAAGTTTTTGTCTTTGTGTTTTCTTTTTTCTCTCTTCCTTTTGTTTTTTTATAAAAAAGAAATGATAAGTGATAACTACATGCTTAATGTTAAGACATCAATTTATACTTTATAGCATTCTTTAATAACATTTAAACTACAAATAACAATAAATAAATATAAAATAAGACAAATATCCATATATTTGTTGGCGCTCGAGTTCCTAAATTTATTCCCATCAGATGAGGACTGGGGACTTTTGGTTGACGTATTTCAGCAGTTTAAAAGATTTTGCCTTCTCTTGAAGTCTTAAGTAGTGTATTATTATATATATGTAAAGATGATGAGGATAATGTTCTAAATTAAATTGAAATACTAATAATAAATAATACTAGTGCTGCATACTTCCGAAAACCCAACAGTCAAATAAAGACAGAATTCTGAAAATAATCCATTCATGCAAATGAGTGAATAAACTAAAAAATAAAATAAGAGAGCAGAGGAGTGAGGAGAGTTGGGATTATTATACATATATATATTTGTATATAATAACATAGGGGGATAAGCAGGAAAGAAACTAACCGGAAGAGGGAAACCTGGACGAGAGTGCCGGGCCACCACATGTGGGCCGGCTCTATTACGTACTTCCTCAGCAGCCCGGCCCATCCATACCCCAACACCTGCAATTTCTCCAAAATACACACACAGACAGACACATTTAGTTTTTGTTTACTACCTCTACTCTTCCTTGTATTTATTTATTCATTTACTAAATTCTTATTTAAATCAAGCTTAATCGTACTCTTATACAGTAAGTACATTATATTTATCATATTTTTATTTATTTTTTATAAATTATATATTAATTACACAATAAGTATATTACGTTTTATCATGTAATTAAATTAAGATTGATCAAACTCAATCCGGTGACAAAATTGAATAACTTAAATAAGGTGGTGTTACTTCATTTTCTTACAAGCACACGTTTAAGGTGAGAGTGAGAGTGAGACACAAAAACAATTTTTGAACTAGACTACGACTGCCACTGCCCACATCAATGCTGCAACCTTCTTGGGATCTTACTCTTTTGTCCTCTTCTTATCCAAAATCATAATCCAATCCCAACCTATATAACTCATCAATCAAATTGATTTACTTAAAATGCTGACTTCATTCAAGACTGATTACGCCAACTTTCTACTTGTAACAAAATATTTAGGATAATCATACTCTTATATTTACATGTAGAGAATTTCTATAATCTAAAAAATTATATCTAACACTTTTAAGATTTGATTTTAATTAGTAAATAAGTTTCTCCATTGGTTAAAATTTATCGAATTTGCTGATAGTAACAAAAAAAATTATATTTACCTCTAAGTAACTTAATTATTACAAGTCAAATAAATCTTTTTAATCAAATTATCCTCATACATCTTTACGCGCGAAACAAACATCATGAGTCCTATATGTAATTTCAAAGCACAAAAAATTTACGTGTAGCTACGTCAAATTTCATGGGAGGGGAGAGGAGTGCAATTATCCTAAAATAATAAACATAATAATAATAATGATGATGATGATGATAAACCATCTAATAACTTATTTTAATTTTTAATTTAATATAAATATTTCATAAAATCCATGCGTATGTATGAAAAAAATTATGTGTATCGTGTATAGTTTAGATGGAATAAAAAATAGCATAATTTAGAGAGAGAAAATAAGGTAGGTAGACCTGAGTGGTGATAATAAGCAACCAACCAGCCAAGAACGATATGTTCCTTCGGTAAAACGCTTTCACGATTGTAACAATGCCAACCGCATAAGCCGACCCGTTTCCGAATGCACTTCCAGCATTCGCAAATATGGATATCAGCACATGCTCCTTCATGTTAAACGGGCCTGGGTTCAGGGAGAACACCCGGCCCCCAAACCGGAACTTAGTCTCCGGCAAGACTGCCGCCAGAAAATGGCCTATTGGGAGGGTGGCGACTTGGACCGTAATCTGGGTTATGAGGAGGGGCTCCGTCCTGTAAGCGAAGAACTGATTTAGAAAAGAGAGGAGGGCGCACGAGAGTAGGCCCAAGAACCACATCCGGAAGGTCCATACGGGTAGGGTAGGGTCGTCGGTGTTGGTCACGGTTAGCCGGACTTCCTCGATGGGGGACTCATCTTCAACGAAATCTTCAGGACATTGTAGTTTTGAGCTGTGATCGGAGCTGGCGGTGGTGATGTTGGTCAACTCTAAAGTTCCCATGGGGAGGAGCCTATGGGAGTGTGAAACCTTGCTTCAATTCTTAGCCCAAACTTTGGCTTAATTTATAGTATTTATATTAATATTGGGCGGCCTCAAATATCTTCTATTACATTTTAATATTGTATTTTTACATATAATGTCCGTACGTAGGTTTATCTTCAAGCTATAATCTATTTAATTATATATTTTTACTTTTTAAACAAGACATGTCATAAATTATATATTAAGTATTAATTAACGTACGTACCATATTATAATAGAAGATTAGAATTGGTGTCAGTGAAAATGAGTAGAAAATGTTCACAAATTACGATTATTATTTAAGTTTGTGTAGATTAATTTAAACGAATCCAAATCAGTCGTGTTGTAAAGTCCATCAAATGATTTCGAACTATTTAAAAAGACAGACGATGATTATATTATCATAAATTCTAACTTATTAAGTGATATCATGAAGATAAGATATTACTCATTTTCATATTTCAACCAAAAATGAAATCTCTATGTGGATACATAGAAAAAGAAGATAAATGGAGGGCAGTAATGTGAACATTCCTCAAAAATCCAAGTTTTAGTCAACTATATATATGCAAGTAAGTCAATCTCTAGTGTATGGACAAGACAAAGGTGGACCATTTTCAATCATACTGTTGAGAGTTGAGAGTTGAGAGTATTGTATTGATGGACAATTTATAAAATTAAAATATTTAGTCTCTTAAGTATGTTTGTTTTAATCTATAATGATGATCGAAATTAAAGTCGTCTAAACTTTTACATACTTTCTTTGATTGAGCTGAATAAACAGACAAAACGACCGTTTATTTGTTTGAATGAATAAATATTTGTGGGTCCAGCCGTAATAATGAGTGAGGTGTATTGGTTTGAATATATGTAGAGGGGGTGGGACTGCGGCTTTCTTCATTGTTCACAAGACCAAAGAAAGTCGATTCATGGAGATGAGTTCTTGTTCATGGATTTAGAATCTTGATACGATTCCCATGTCAGAGTTATGACCACCTTTTTCTTTTTGGGATGTCTATTGTATATGTGACCAATAGTTTATGAATTAAAAATAAAATTACAAGTATTTAAAAACAAAAATTGAAATAAAATATAGATGATTGATGGGAAGGGATCACGTGAGCATGTGCACATGCAGGTTGCAAAATTGGACATTACCCACCAAGTTGTTAGAAAATGGGAGTAGACTTTTTTGGACCATTACCCCATACCACATTTCTTTTCTACTCAATGATTGTTAATTTGATGTACAAATATTAAAATTTAAAATTTAAATTAAAGTAGAATCTAGATTATAATTTTTTCTAAGTGGATAGAAGTCTAAGTCCATTTATTCACACACTTGATAAATATGTATTTTCTTAATATTATTATTTATATCTTACACTTTCTCGATTCTCATCAAATGTTATTTTAGTATTATTTATATTCATCAAAAGGTTGTAGCCGAGAAATGTACTCCCATATCTCCCTGATTGTTTCTTTGTCAATTCGATCACTTCCTCGATATAAAAATGGTCAAATTATCTTAAAATAGTCGAAAAATGACCATTTCTCGATTTATGCGTGTTATTCTTGCGCAGGGACCATATTAATCTTCTCTGTATCGTTCTAACTTTATCGGACGTCCCCGAAGGGACTCGAAAAATGACCACTTTCTTGATATGTGGATATCAATTTAGACTCGAGATTTATTTTTGGCAAAGACCTGATTAGCAAAATTTCTTTTCAAATATGTGAATGCATAATATTTTAGTAAACAATATTTAATTATTTTTATTTTTAAAACATTTTGTTTATATAGGTCGAGTGTGTAACATACAAGATACAATTAGTAAAGGAGTCAAATTATATATTTTAGAGTTAATTATATTTAGACCTTTAAAGAAATTTTATTTTTTCTAAAAATATTTAAAATTATACTTAAAGTCCCTATAAAAATTCACTATTTACACGGAACCTACTTCTGTTGGAATTTGGATGAAAAATATTAACAGTTTACCAAAAAAAAAAATAATTGCATAAATTTTAATTTGCCCCTCATTTAATATTTTCATATAATAATTTTATATTTATAAAGAAAAAAATATAATGATGTTAATCTCACTCTGTATATATATATATATTTTATTTATTCCTTTATAAGTACAAAAATATACATGATAATATTAAATGAGGGGCAAAATTGAAAATGTGTATAATTTTTTTGCTTATGTTAGTATTTTTTATCAAACTCTAAATCAAAATTTTTCGGAGGGAGTATGAGTATAATTTTTAAAAAAATATTGGAATAAAAATTAATTTAGCATTTTTAGAAGAGATTTAAGTGTAATTAACCTATACTTTATTAAAAAAACTCCTTCTATGGGCCGATGCAGCTCTAGAGGCAGTGTGATGGTAATATTCTGTCCAGCCCAATAGGAAATGTGACAGGACTGGGCTGGCCGCAGACTTGATTCAATCATATCAGATGGCTCCAGCAGAATAGAAATTTTGAGTGGAAAAATAATCTTTTAATTTTTTAATAATTTACACAAATGTGATAATTTTTTAATTTAAATTTATAATCTAGAAACTATGTTTTACTAATACATTAATCGAATAATTTAATATTTCAATTATTAAAAATTATAATTTATATAAAGATTCACTAGAAAAAACAAATGGAATGATTTAAATTTAAATTAAAAATTTGTATAATTAATAAAAAAAGTATATATGATATTTTATTATTTATCTCATAAATATTACTTTGATTCGTTGACACTTCCTCTATTTTTTTTTAGTATCTATCGAAACACCCATAAAGGTATTAAGATTGATTTGAAGCAGCAGAATATATATTCTCATCACTTCAATATGTATTTTTCGAAAGAAAAAAAAACTTTTATTATTATTTATTTCTAATAAAAAAAATTATATATTATTTTTTAACGCCCTTTATCCCATAGAATAAATGCAAAATTTATCTCGTATTCTAAATTACGAAACTTCCTGCTAATAATTCAAATTACATTATAATATGATATGATATGATTAAAATTATTTAAAAAATATATGATCAATCAGGATCACGTCTCAACCATCATTTTCAACTTTGTTATATCAAATTAATGTAAATTTTATCATAGCATCAAGTCAAATTCTTATCTAACCTCAAACTCAAATAATAATTATTGCTATATATTAAATAGTAATAGGATTCCCCCCCCCCCCCCCCTCTAATTAGCGCTATAAAAAAATAGTTGTAATAATACAAAAAAAAAAAAAAATTGATTTCATCACAGGTAATGGGAATAGTGGTGCATGAAGAGACTTCCAAGCAAACCAAACCACCATCAACATGTTGGATACATCATTGCCTTCCCTAATTAGCCTCTGATTGCTCTGGTTTGAATCCCCCTTTTCTCCACCACTGATTCTCCGCATTTCTGCAAATAAAAGAAATATTTTTGTTTGATATATCCCTTTTTTCTAATTTGATTTTTGTGTTTGTTGTTGGAAGATAGTAGCACTCTTTCAAGATTGGTTATTTTCCGGTTGGGTTTGCCTGTTTTTTTTGTATCTGGCTCTCCTCGTTCAAGATTTGCCGTCTGAACTTTCCGGTGGATTGTGTTGAATGAGGTAAAAGCCTTTGCTTTCCTCTGATAATTGCATGCCTGATTATGCATATGTATATATGTATTGGGATGTGGATATTTGTTTCTCTGGGCTTTGTCTTTGTTTTCTGTTGTTGTTTAGACAAGATGTTTCTTGAATTTGATGGTCGCTGAGAGATTGCAACTTTTTTTTTTCCTCTTCTGGTTCTTGTGTTTCAGGAGTGCATAAATTGGTGATTCTGTAATATTTTTAACCTCAATTCTTGGAGATATTCTGGCCAAGTGTGGTGGATTATCTTGATCTTGGTATTGCTTGGAGGTGTACAGTTTGTTGTTAGTTGAATCTGTTGGAGATCACTTGCTTCAAACTTTGTGATAGAGTTGAAACAGGTGCTAAGGTGTTTTTGGGTGGTTAAGTACTCAAATTTGTTCAACAATGAAATTGGGCATTGAGGTAGAACAAGTGGTGTAAAGCAATTGGAACTTTTATTGTGGATTGTTGATTGATCGTTGAATAAAAGTTTAGGAAATTAATGGAGCCTAACCAGGTAGAAGGTGAGGGAGAGGATGCGGATAGAGAATTGCCTCAAAGGAGAAATAGTAGGGAGAATAATTATCAGTACTCGCGTTATTCTGGTGCTGTAAGGCAAAAGGCCTACATATTTGATGGGGAAGGGAATTACTATGACAAGGAATGGGACCTTGCGCAAGGTGGAGGCAAAGAATTCTGTTGGTATCATGTCGAGCTCCCGAAAGGGAATCAAAAGCTGTCACAGTCGGCACAATACATCATTGACGTTCTGTGCCCGCCCCTGAAGCTTCAGGACATACTTTCGCTCATTAGCAATGGGCCATTTTGCGGGCATGTAGATGGTGCTCTTGTATTCAGAGTTAATTCACCGGGCCCTGCTTATAGCAAATTCACTTTTAGAATTGCAGCAAGAGTTACTGAGAATTCAGTTATCACAGTTTCTTTAGGCCGTATCCCAAGATTGGACTTCTCGCCAGCAAACGAATCCCTACTGTCAGAGATTCCAGTTGTGGAAAGTTCCAATTATAGCAGTACTGAAGACAAGGACAGGGGAGGAATTGTTATTAGGGAACATGTTTTAGAATTTCTCTTGACTATGAATCATTCAGAGGAAGCTGATAATCCCGTGCCTAGATCCGTTTCCAATCTCGTGGTTCACATACTTGATACACACGTTGATCACCTCCAAGATGTTGTGACCAAACTTGAGATCGAGCTGGACGCTGTAGAGTTTGAGCTGGACAGAGGTATGTTGTGCAAAACATAAGCTGGTTATTGAAAACGCTAATCTTTGCATGCCTCTGTATTCTGCCGTATTCACTGAATTCAGCATATCCATGCCTTATGTTCTCATTCCTTTGCTATGTAAAGTTGTAGGTTTCTCTGAATTGCTATATCTCAATGGTTATTCTGCTGGCCTGGTCTTGTTATTCTAGAATCTAGACTGCTTGGTCGTTGCGCCTTTTTCTCTTATTATCTTCCCCCATCCATATATTACTAGCAACCGGATTGAGCTTTACTTGAATGTGTATCTCTCGAGATATTTTTGGGATGGACGGGAACTACTTTAAACCAGCATGTTGGTTAAGAGGAAGAATAGATTGTGAGTACTTCATTAGGACTCATTACATTTTACATATTGGTGTTATTTCAAAGAGTTTCTCCACAGACGATTCATTCTCTTATATGTAATACATACGCGTAAACAAAATAAATAAGACACAAAAGCATGAAGGTGGTGTATAAGCAAAGTCTAATCAAAAGCAAACGGAGATAAGAAAAAGTCATTTAGAATGCGGAAAACACTTGATTCATGTAGGAAGAATGATTATATCCTAGTAGATGATGGATCAAGAAATAAAGAACAATGAAATATTTTAAATAAAGTGTTCGATGTGAAAAATCAGGCATGCAACCTTCAAACCACTTAAAATGGTTCGGAGATCTTCTCCATATTTCTTAACTAACTTGGTTAATTGATGGTTTGACATTTATTTCCTTCGTAGCTGTACCCCTTCAATTCGTTTCAATTTGCAGGTGGTTTTGCTTTGAAGAAGCAAATGTTAGATGACAGAAAGTTCCCAAGAATGCATCTTGACTTGCAGCGCCTATTGCAGGTAGTTTACCTTAAATGCATTCTTTCCCACCTCTTTGAAGGTCTATAAACATATGCTTCAGCGATCATGTAATTAAGAAATACTGGAGAAGCCTTGCCGCTATGCAAATTGAAGTTTAACAACACATGTTCTTGCTTCATAGTGATCTAACATGTACATGTCGATATGCCTAAACTCAGGTGATTGCACACGGTGAACAAGTATTCCCTCGAGTTAAGGAGAAGTGTTCATCAAAAGACTGGTTCGCCCATGAAGATATTAACGCCTTAGAAGAGCTAATCGGGCGGATGAGGAGACTAAAGGAGAATGTAGGGTTCATAGCTAATCGCGTCAAAGCAGTTCAGGCTGGGCTGGATAGTTGGCAGGCCGAGCAAATAAACAGAAAATTATACTATCTCTCCTTCCTCTCCATCATATTTCTGCCCTTATCAATAGTTACTGGAGGTTAGATTCTTGCATCAAACTTTTACGTCATTGTACTCATATTTGGTCAAGAAACCTAATGTAAATCACATCCTTTCTTGTGGGGTTCTGTCAACAGTTTTTGGGATGAACGTGGGAGGAGTTCCATGGACGGGACAACGAGACCCTGAGTTGAAAAATGGGTTTCGCAACGTGATGATGCTCTGTGCGGGCATGCTTGTGATTGTTCTCTTGTGCTTCATTTTCCCAGCTCTTTACAGTCGTGTAATGTCCTGGCGAAGAAGGCAACTCTTGCTAAGAAGTTTGTCTATAACTCGGAAATCCTTCATTAGGAGAAGTCCGAGTGGTGGAGAAAGATCCGAGAGAGGAGGATATCTTCGGCTTTAGCCTGTACCTAGTAGAAAGGTAGACGGATCATCTCACACGTGCAACCAACTGCGGAAAATCTCATCGTCGTCCAAGAAATTCATTCGAGGCTTCGCTTTAGGACATAATTTGTTTGTTCTTTCCAAGTTTATCATAGATCTTTCCTGCTAACTTATGTGCACTCCAATTTGTTACTTGCTAAATCCGAGGTGATTCTTGCATGTTTTTTCTTGAAAGCTTGAGTTGCTTGTACAGACATTTTTTCTTTTCTGATGAAATGGGAGCTCTAACATGATATGTTGTCTCTGAATTTTGAACTTCGATAAGATGATTGTCAACATGTTGAGCTTTTCTTATTTAGATTTCTTTTATACAGATATCTAAATACTAATCACACCTACCATGCAATAGATGTACAGTTGAAAGTGTGTGACTGATCATATGATAAGGGCTCGTCTAATTCGTATGATAAAATTAGGCGTGATGAGATTGAGTGTGGTGGAAAATTGAATAATAATTAATCTCATACACTCTCCTCCCCTGAGATTTTGTATAATTACACGTAGATTCTTGTAATTTAAAAAATTATATCTAGCACTCATGAAGTTTGCTTCTGTCTAACAAATAAGTCATTTCGTTAGTCAAAATTCACCAAACTTGCTTATATTAACAAAAAAATTTGAAAAAAAATTTATATTTACTCCTGGTTGACTTATTATTGATTTACTGCAAATCAAATAAATCTTTTTATAACCAAATTATTCTCATGTCTTCATATATTAATGCATGCAAAGAGGTATATCTTCACCGTATAAGGGTAGTTTAGTAATTAATAAAAAACTTAAATATTTTTAAAAGTCCAAAAGCAAGAAGTAATATTCTATTGTTTAACTATTATAATTTGAAATACATTATTATAATCATGCATGTATTTTTTTAGTCTGATTATTATTCGTAGGGAGCAAAAATATATTGAGACAAAAATGGAGAGAGAAGAGGGGGGGGGGGGGCAGGGGGTGGAACACAATTGAGAAAAGATATTTTTAATATTGATTTATAATAATTGATGAAATTGTGTATCACATCTAAAAATTAAGATTTATTATCCAATAAATTGTTATAAATAAGATCGAGGGTCATTATTAATATTGGGCTCTAATAATTCTAATTAAATATGTAATTATACATAATAAATAGTCTTATTTGCCTAAGCATACGAATTAAATCAATTTCATCCGATCTAACCCAATGAGGTTCAAGCTCTCAGCGTAACTACTTTTGATAGAAAATATACGAATAGATCGAAATACACTTATACATATTTCTTATTGTATTTAGAATAATCTCGATATTGTTTAGTTAAATTATCTCTATTGTATATTTAAAATTAATTTATTTTGATCATTATTGATTACTATTCATTCCAATTTTTTAATATTTCATGTTGTTAAATAATTATAATAAAAAAATTAATTGAATTCTTGTATTTTCCAATTATTAATTGGAGTGGGTGGTCTGTGTATCTTTTTGGAGAAATAAGTAAATACACACACACACACACTCAGGAAAAAGAGTTTTGTATTGATGAGAAAAAAGCGGTGGAGAGGGTCACGAAAATAAAGCAGCAAAAGCGTGGTTGAAGTTGAACCAACGTTGTATACCCCTCCACGACTATATCCTCTCAATCTCATCCTTACGTCCAGCTCCACCTCCTTTAAAATTTTATATATATATATATATTTTAAAAAAAGTTATCAATAACTTTTATTAATTTGATTTTATTTTTTACTCGATTAGTGTTTTATTACGTGTGATATTATTTACCTTACAGTTATATTTGCCTACATCATCAATCCTCATATGAGCGTTCGAAATAGACACATGGTCTCATTTGCGCACGCGATGATAAATAATGCAGCTTGCTATTCGATCGGTTTTCCAATTACACGAGGTATTGTTCTGCTCTGATTTCGTACAAGCTTCCCAATTTAGTTCTAAACAAAAAAGCTTGCTACTGAGAGAATGCTATGAAATTTATATCTGCTCAAAACCTTCATTTACACCAATGTGAGACGTTTGCATACATGGTCATATATATTTTATTTAATTAAATATAATTTAAATTATGCAACTGTATTAAGTATAGTATATATTATTATGTGATGCGTAATAGTAGTAATAATAATAAGGGATAATTACACTTTTATCCTCTAAAATTTGCTATAATTACACGTAGAACATCTATAGTATGAAAAATTATATGTAGCACCTATGAGGTTTTCTTTCGCTTAACAAATAACTCCATTCTTTAGCAAAATCCACCGAATTTACTGATATTAATAAAAAAAAATCAGAAAAAATCTATATTTATTCTCGATTAACTTATTACTGACTTATAGCAGGTGAAATAAATATTTTTATGACCAGATTACACTCATACGTCTCCACGCGTTAATGCATGTGATGAGGTATATCTTCACCGTTATGAAGGTAATTTAATGCGAAAAATATTGTTTGACCTGCAATAAGTTAGTTTTAAGTCAATAAATGATAAATATCATATTTTTCAACTTTTTTGTTAATATCAACAAATTTAATGAGTTTTAATCAATAGAAAGATCAATTTATTAGACGAAAGCGAACTTTAAGAATATTAGATATAATTTTTAAAAATATAAAAAAATTATGTATAATTATATTAAATCTGATTGGAGAAAATGTAATTAATGGTAACAATAATGTTATCTTGTGGAACAATCCAGTCCACAGGCGGTACAGGGTCTAGAACATTCGGACTTGATCTAGCTAACACTATTCTTCTCTTCATCATTTCCTTTTTTTTATTTTTTCGCTGGAAAAAGTCCAATTTCCCCTATTTCTGTGCGCCTCCTCTCTCTCTCTGAAGCTCCTTTCCATAAACCCTAAACCCTACCTCAATCGCCCCAGACCCAGAAGAAAGAAGAAAGTAAATTCGGAAGCAGCTATCGCAGACTCTCGTTTCAATGGCGACCGCCGTCCTTCTCAGATCTCTCCGTCGCCGTGAATTTTCTTCCGCCCCTATTTCTGCTTTCAAAACTGTACGTCTCTGTTAGGGAGTTTTTTCTTTCTTTCGTTTTCGCGGATCGAGTGTTGTTCTCTTTTTCGTTTTTGGTGAGCTTGTGTTGGATCTAACGCTTTTGTTGCTGGTTTAGATACTATCTGATGGGTTTTAATGTTATTCACCGGTAGTACCGTCAGGAAACTTATTACTGGATTAGATACTGTTTTTCTTTGCTCAGTTTTTATTTTTTGCGGTTATTAGCTCAGATCGAGCTTCCTAAATAATAGTAGAAAGAGAGAGGATAGTAGTATGTTTATGTCCATTCTCTTGTTTTTTTTTCTTTTTTTTTTCTTAAGTTGGTGAATTAAGGTAAAGAGTTTTTTCTGTTACCATAAATACGTATCCGGCTCTTTGAACAATTTTTCGTATTTGTTATTTGTTTATCTTATCGTCTTCTTAGGTCTTTATATTTTATGCTAGGATATAGTGTATATCCCAAATTTGTTGGGAAGGATTCCTAGTTCTTCCCTTTCCTGATGTTGTATCTTTCTTGTTCTTTACTGTATTTTGCTTTGGTTGATGGGAGTTAGTAATCATTTTGCTAACTATTTCCAAATCTGTGGGATGATGTGATCTCACTACGTGATGGATCAAGGATCTTTTCTTCTGCACTTTTTTTTTTTTTGGTTTCATGACATTACAAACATGTTAGCAAATTTCATGCTGTTGCTAAATGCTATGTTCTGTACTTTATGTTCAGTTGAACGGAAACGCCAAGCCATCATGGGCTTTGGGCAACAAGTGGGCAGGTCTTGCAAGGCCTTTCAGGTATATGTATTTTCGTAATTCCCTAACTTACTGGCAAAATCTTGCCTTTTGAGTTCTAAATGAACTTTCGTCTTGATACAGCACAAAACCAGCTGGAAATGAAGTAATTGGTATTGACTTGGGTACTACAAACTCCTGTGTTGCTGTCATGGAGGGCAAGGTGCCACTTAATTATCAGTTGATAATTACTTTGTACTAGTTGTTACTAATTGGTTCACTCATTTATAAATAATTTTTCGGTCAGAATCCAAAAGTTATTGAGAACTCTGAGGGTGCTCGGACGACTCCATCAGTAGTCGCATTCAGTCAAAAAGGAGAGCTTTTGGTCGGTACTCCAGCAAAGCGACAAGCTGTCACAAATCCAACCAACACAGTCTTTGGAACAAAACGCTTAATTGGTAGACGCTTTGATGACCCCCAGACGCAGAAGGAAATGAAGATGGTCCCCTACAAGATTGTTAGAGCTCCGAATGGGGATGCATGGGTTGAAGCCAATGGACAGCAGTACTCCCCAAGTCAAATTGGTGCTTTTATTTTGACAAAGATGAAGGAAACTGCGGAGGCCTATCTTGGGAAATCCGTGAACAAGGCTGTGATTACCGTCCCTGCTTATTTTAATGATGCTCAGAGGCAAGCCACCAAAGATGCTGGAAGAATATCAGGCCTTGATGTACAAAGAATTATTAATGAGCCTACTGCAGCTGCCCTTTCCTATGGTCTGAACAACAAAGAAGGCCTTGTTGCTGTCTTTGACCTTGGAGGTGGAACTTTTGATATATCTATTTTGGAGATATCAAATGGTGTCTTTGAGGTATGACATGCTTACTGAGCAGTTCCAGCTATTGATTAGGGGTGGTGATCTAGTTCTATGAGCTGACCATAGGTTTACCCTGCAGGTGAAAGCAACAAATGGTGACACATTTCTGGGAGGAGAGGACTTTGACAATGCTTTGTTGGAATTTTTGGTGAGTGAATTCAAGCGAACGGAGGGAATTGATCTGTCCAAGGACAGGCTAGCTCTGCAGAGACTCCGAGAGGCAGCTGAGAAAGCAAAGATAGAGCTTTCATCAACATCCCAGACTGAGATTAACTTGCCATTTATTACCGCTGATGCATCTGGTGCTAAACATCTTAATATAACGTTGACTAGATCCAAGTTTGAGACTCTGGTGAACCATTTAATTGAGAGGACTAAGGCCCCTTGCAAGAGTTGTCTGAAGGATGCTGGCATATCTACCAAAGAGGTCGATGAGGTGCTCCTTGTTGGAGGGATGACCCGTGTTCCAAAGGTTCAGGAAGTGGTTTCTGAGATCTTTGGCAAGTCCCCAAGCAAGGGGGTGAATCCGGATGAGGCAGTTGCAATGGGAGCTGCTATACAGGGAGGCATTCTCCGTGGTGATGTCAAAGAGTTGCTTCTCCTTGATGTCACTCCACTTTCGCTTGGTATTGAGACTCTGGGAGGTATCTTTACCAGATTGATAAATAGAAATACCACAATTCCAACAAAGAAAAGTCAGGTAAGTATACGAGTTATTTCATGTAATGTTTTCTTGATTGGGTGAGGATGCCTTACAGCATTATCTAGTGCATGCCTTAGTTGGTTGGTTTCTTATCTCTTTTTGTTGTTTTTTCAGACATTCTCGACAGCTGCTGACAACCAGACCCAAGTTGGCATCAAAGTACTGCAAGGAGAGCGAGAAATGGCTTCAGATAACAAGCTCCTTGGTGAGTTTGAGCTTGTGGGTATCCCTCCAGCTCCTAGGGGCATGCCTCAAATAGAAGTCACATTTGATATTGATGCAAATGGAATTGTTACTGTATCTGCAAAAGACAAGACCACTGGTAAAGAGCAGCAGATCACCATACGGTCATCAGGCGGTTTATCAGAAGATGAAATCGAAAAGATGGTGAAGGAGGCTGAGTTGCATGCCCAGAAGGATCAAGAGAGGAAGACATTGATAGATCTCAGAAATAATGCGGACACCACAATCTACAGTATTGAGAAGAGCTTGAATGAATACAAGGACAAAATTCCAAGCGAAGTTGCATCAGAAATCGAATCTGCTGTTGCAGATTTGAGAAGTGCAATGTCCACGGAGAACATCGATGACATCAAGGCCAAGCTTGACGCAGCAAACAAAGCTGTGTCAAAGATTGGACAGCACATGTCTGGCAGTTCCGGTGGTGGTTCCTCTGGGGGTTCTCAGGGTGCGGACCAGGCACCTGAGGCAGAGTATGAGGAGGTAAAGAAGTAGATGATTGGGATCAAGAGCTGTCAGCCAAATTTCATTTGATTCAGTTGAGCTACAAAGTTTTCTTGGCGGTCTTGTATTTAAATTACCATAGCTTGGTTGTATTAGAAGCTTTTCTATATTAGATACTTTTTGAAGGTGGCGCATAGTGGTAGATCTTCTGGTGGAATTGATTGATCCATAAAGCTTTAACTGCTTTAATAAATTTCATCTGGTGTCCAGAAACTGTACTTGTGCTTTTTCTTTGGAATAGTTCTCAGTAGATTGCAAAAGCTTGAGTATTGTTAGGATTAAGTGCAAGGTGCTGTTCTATTTTCAAGCAAACGAAAGGGACCAAGGACCCACCATCCGAACCAAGTCTAAAGAAGCGGTGCTCTCTCTTAATCTCTTGCTCAACCCGCTCTGTCCACCCTCTTGATTTCATCTCTCCTTTGTCTGCTTTCTGTTGCAATAGAGCCTGTTTTGGTTGTGATAATCTCTTAGCTTATGTGTGTATATCCAGCGGAGGTCTAACTTTGATGAGGCAACCCAAAACTGTTATAAACTGAAGAAGATCGTCTCACTTGGGATTTTATTTGTCAAGTTATTGAGCATTTTATCAGCTCTTCCGAATGTCCACATTGGCAAGGCACCATCGCCCGCTAGAATTTAACAAGTTGAATCATATATTTTCTTTTTCCTGTAAGGAATCTTTTTGTCATTCCCAAAGTCTCTCTCTCGGTCTGTCCCCGCGCACGCAGTATATTTGAGATTAGGCAGAGGAGAGTCAACATCCCCTTTTAGGCTATATTTGAGATCTTTGTTTTGGGGCAGAGCAGAGTCAACATCCCCTTTTCTTGCAAGACGAGAACGCAAGGTTAGACGAATGCTGTCAAAAATTTTGGCAACAACGAAAGATTCTTATCGATTACATAACTAACATAGATGTCTTCGGTTCGGGATAATTAAAGTGGGCATGATTTCATGAGAACAGAAGTGGGCAATATTCCCGATCATTAGATTAGAAGGAAGTAATGCTAACTAACAATACTGTATAGAAATTGCCCTTGCGGTGCAAGCTTTATTTTTTCTTGTTTGGGCGAGTAGCATACTGCATAAGTGATTCTGAAGTGCAGAGCACGTGCAAAACCATTCCATGCCAAAAGGGAACCTCAAAGTCAAAGACAGAGAAAGACAAAAGCCAAAAACACCAGACGCAGGCAGATGCTCTCTACCACCACCTTATGTGGAATAAAAAGAAAAAGGACTCGGGATGCAAGTTTAATAGGACTTGTGGGATGTTTTTCAGCACAACCTAGTAACAGAATATGCGAAGCAGAAGTGACAAGCATCTTGAGGCATTATCCGAATTAAGTGTTGGAAGATCAAGATTAGTATCACATTCATGTTCCACATTTAAATGATCCTTAAACGTGGAGGAGGTGGAGGTGGTGTCATATCACTCGCAAGTTTAAAAGGGCATCAGAGTAACATGGTTCTAGGAACTCACTCTAGAAAAGTTGAAATGCGTGATACGATGAACTTTTCATTACTAGGAAACAAGTAAAATCAATTTTCATCACGTCGCATACAATAAGCCTGTCTTTTGCTTGTAAACAATCAATGTACCAAGTTGCCCTTAAAAGAAACCAATGATTCATCAATGGTTTCTCCCAACCCAAAAATGACAACCGACATGTGGGCCAAAGCACAACAATAAACCCAACATGTGGGCACTAGGCCTACACAATAATAAATAAACAATTGCTCTTTCTGGCAAATGAAGTACAAATGTCAATTGCTCTTTTCACCTTTGCGTTGCAGAAACTACACTACACTAAAGAACAGAGGGCCATCTTTCCTATTATTATTATTGTTAAATAGCAAGCAATCGCCGTACACTGATCCAAAAGCCAGCAGCTATTTGCTTTCTTCAATCCAAAATCAACACAAGGCTGCTTAGCAACCTTATTGCCCAACCGTCCTCCTTCACTTTGTTCCCAACCTAAACCACAAGTGCTTTACAATCTTGAGATTATAAAAGAGATGGGAAAAGAAGTCGTATCACAGCTCAAAGCAATTTTAGTTTCATTAGAAATTTAGCCACTACTTCTGTTGTAAAACTGTACAGGGAACAGGCTACCTATCTACATTCGCTTAGCTACACTTGATTTCAAGATTGACAAGCACAGCCAAATCCAAATATATTTGGCTCCCTACCATCTGATTATATATCTTACATATAATTGATCAAGCTCTATAATTCACCATCAACCAGCACATCAAGCTTGCTTTCGCCACCCTCTGCAAAAGAGGATCCAAAGCTTCAGTGGATTGTGGCAGGACAAAGAAATGAAAGTGAAATTAGAATGGACAACAAGACCATTTGATATACCTCATCAACAGAAATGATTATCTAATAGAACAACACAAGGGACCCAGTTCAAAGTCCATCAATGATGCCCGAATCTTAGCAGATTGCTGCAAGAATGTCTCAGGACTGTGCATCATCTGCATCTGAGTCGCTCCCAGAAGAACTCCCAGAGTCAGAATCTGTAAAAAGGAAGAAGCTCAAACTAATAGGCATTCTATGAATATTGCCCTTCTTGATACTTGCAATTCCAAGTAACAATTCCTCAACACAATGTAGAAACGCAAGAAGAATCAGTATCAGTACCACTGGAGGAGGACGAATCACTACTTGAGCTGCCAGAACTGCTTGAGCTACTGCTGGCATTGCCGCGGTCATCATGTTCATGATCTTGACCAACAATACCTCCTCCACCAGTCCCTTCATCCTTTTCAATCTCCACAGGAGGAAAGCTAGTTGCCGGCATATCATCATCAATATCTACATCTTCATCATCATTCTCCTTCAGTTTCTTTCCCGACTCATCATTTTTGTCACTCATTGAACCCTGCACAACATTAGGGTCCACATAAGATACCGACCTATGGCATCCCCAAGGCAGATCATTTACTCTACTGAAAATACAATATGAAAAATATAAAAACAAGACTGATGAACAAATCACTGCATAAAAAAATACCATGTCAGTTTCAGCCACAGGACTGGTAGGACCAGCAGCTCCAGCAGCTGGATTCATATTCATCATCAGCGCTTGCCGCTTAGTCTTACTCACCATCTTTTTCCAATTCGTCACAAAACGATCCAACTCCCATAACGTCTCCGTATCAAGAGCCTCAATGTCTAGCTCAATTTCATCACCATCTTGGGCCAAATGCTCATTCCTCTTCCTTATAATCTGTACCAACTGAGGCATCTTTTCTTGAGGTAAACTCTGCAACCCAATTCCTAGCTTTTGTTTCTCTTCCATACTCATTTCTCTTTTATTGGGGTCCTTTGCTCTTGGCTTGGGCAGTTTCACTGTCGGTCCTACCCTCCCAACTTTTTGTTCCTTAGCTGGCAAAGCAGGAGCTCTCACAGGAGAAGCAGGGAATTGCTCTGGCAACACTGGTGGCGGATTAGTTGAAGGGGGAGGAGGATTCAATGGCGTTGACGCACTTGAGTGAGCTGGCATTGGTGCTGGCACTCTATCGGGCTTCTTGAACACCTGTGCAACAGGAACAGGACTGGCTTTTGGCTTTGCCTTCTTCCCTCTCATTGGAGAGGCATTGATCTGATTACTATGATCATTCCAGGAACTACCTTGTAATTCCTCAACACTCCGGAACTGCATCTCATCATTATCCCTAAACACATGGAACTCCTTCTCCCTCCGCCGGTGGGCCAATTTATCAATCTTCTCCTGTATCGGCCTAAACAATTCCTCAAATCGAGCCAACATCTGATCTGCCATCCCATTAACAGGATCGCTCTTAGGATTGTATAACAAGGCATTGTTAAAAGTCAACCTCACGTCAGCTGCAAATTCAATAGGAGAAGGATACATATTCTTGGCGAGATTCGCCTTCACAGTACCCAGATCCATGGGACGCTTCACAATCATGTGATAATCGTGAAGCCCCAAGGCCACCGCATCCACAGGCGTTTTGAAAACATACCCGTACTTGTGCTTTATTAATTTGGCCACAATTTTGATGCATTCCTTCAACAAACCCTCAAAATTAACGCCGTCCAAAGTTCCATTCTGATACCCGTTGCTAATTTTCTTGGAAACAGATCCAACCACTGCAACGGGCCTCTTGTTTCCAGTGAATTTCTTCGATTTCGCTTGAGATCTCGGGTTTTCAACAGTGTTGAATTGACCCGATTCAATTCGACCCCGTAAATCCCGGATCTGATCAAGCTCCGCAGCCAAGCGTTTGCGGAGTTCAAGGAGCTCCGATTTCGTGTATGAGGCAACATTGAAGGTCAAGTAGCCTCCGTAATTAACACCGTTACGGCTGGTGGAAGTCTGGTTGAAAGAATAGGCGTCATCGGAGGCTGTCTGCGTGACAGCTGGGGAATCAACGTTGTTGTGGTAACGGCCGACAACGCCGTTAGCGGCAGCGTGATGGAATTGCTTTTGCTTTTTCTTGGGGTTAGGGTTAGGGTTTGCGTTTAGGTGAGGATTTGAATATGGAGTTTTTCCCATGTGGCCCCAGCCGGAGTCATTCTGGCTCGCTAACACAGCAGACGCCATAAACAGGAGCGTCGGCGGCGCTCGGCTCCGGCGAATCTACGGCAGCAATTTTCCCCAAAAAACATGTATCAATTATCGGGGGATCTTTCTTCGGCCTAGAAACCCCTCTTGAATTGCGACAACAGAAGACGAAGAAACAATTGTGGGCTATTAGAATTAATTGGCCCAAAGAGAAAAAAGCGGAGACGATGAAAACCTAACGTGGGTGGAAAAGGGGATTAGGGTTTGGAGTTTGAGCGAGGAATGAGAAGGCAGGGGGTGCCTCTTAAAGGCGATGAGATCTGCCCGGTAAAAATTCGGGCAGTTTCTGGGCCGTTGATCTACGAGGGAACCTTAATCGAAAGGCGGGCGTGAATTTGTTTGCTGGCTGGGGGTGTTGATCGGAACATCTGTCATCAACGGTGGTGATCACGCTCCTCAGACACGTGGCTAAATATTTAGCGTGCGATGAAAGGGAGAATTTGAAGGACGTTAAGCGTTTGGGGGGGGGGGGTGAGAATTTGGGTCGCATGTATTGCGAATTTAGGGTTTGGGGCGGGTGTGCGGGTCCCATCTAAGGGGGCTGACGTGGATGGTAAAGACGTGAATGTGAAGAAAACTCGCGTTGCCACGTGACTTGTCAGGAGGATCTCGTCAAAACGAGAAGAACGTTAAAAAGCCGACTTTGCTTCCTTAATTACTGTCTTGCCCTTCTAAGCATACTTTTTCTTTCAAATTTTTCGTGGATTTTATTTTATTAAAATGTAGTTTAAAAATAAATCATCACAATGTCTGATTTTATTTTTAATCAAATAATGAAAATAATATTTCTTATTATTGCGTTGTTGCATCAAAACTTTATATTCTATATATTTATTTTTATCAATAATAAATATTTACAAATACTATTGAATATAATGCATATTACAACTACTGTAGATTTGTTTTTAGAATAAGAACATATAGAATATTAGTATCATGTCCCGTTTCACAATAATGAAACTGCAATTGGAATCAAAGTCCTATTTCTAAAATCAGTTTTTATTTTTTTTTACTTTTTTAAATAACTATCTACATTACAAATTAAAAGAAGAGGTTAAAATTAATTGATAAGATATTTAATATTGAAATGTATGTAAGTACAAAATTATTTATTTTTTAAACTAAATTTTATTATTCTTATTCCAATAAATTGATTTATCAAGAGAAAAAAAGAATAAATAATAAAGTTGATAAAATTTCATGAGTTGTTTATCTTTGAAGGTGTAATGAGCAATAAATTTGAATTTACGAAAACTTAAAAGGATAATAAAAAATATGGTTATATTATATTTGAAAATAGTCAAAGGACTATCAGAAAATGGATGAATTTTTTTTATATTAATTTTGAAATATATACAAATTATTACAAAGTGTAAATTTTACTGTACAATTATTAAACTATGTCGAGAATTTATAAAAATAAATTACTATAAATATCATGTCATAATGTCATATGTAGATAATTACTGCTTTACAATTCTCTCTCTATAGACATAATAAATAATATAGGAAAAGTCATAACATAGAGTTAATGTTGATTTTAATAGTGAGAATTTTAGTATCGGTCAAAAATTCTGTTACTACTATATACAAAATTATCTATTGACAATTTCAGAAAAATCTGAAAAGAATAAGAAGTTGAAAAATAGTATAGAAGTTTCTGCAAGGGCAGAAGAGGAAATCCACAAAACAAAGGCGCGTGGATTGCCGACAAGGTAACAGTGTTGGGGCCATTAGCAGCATTAGAAGACGACCAAGGTGAGGTAATATATAGGAGGGATTCACATTTGTTCCAGACCTTTTCATACTCTACCATTACCCCGAAACCCGTCTACGCGGAGAGAGTGAGAGAAAGCTTATACGCAGATCCAACTACTGAAATGGCCATCTGTTGCCGGAGAGGAGATCGGCTCCTCTTTGTGATTCGGTAAGCTCTCGAAGCTCTTATGTCGTGGTTGGAGTTTCTCTGTGAATCGTTTAAAGTCTCGAGTACCGAAGCGGCGAAATCTAGAAAGTAAGGGCAAATCGTTGACTTATTAGTCGCCGGCCGCCGTCCTCCAGTGAGGTGGGTGGAGGAGGAGGAGGAGAGTCGGAGGTGTTAGGTTTGGAGGCATGTGAGTTGCTGTTTGGAATGTGAATTTGGTGTGCATTTGAGGTTGCATGTGACCTCTGCCGCGTTCTCTGTGGAGCTGTGATGAATTATATTTCATGTGATTATTAATAGTTATTTGAAAATTCTAAATTAAGGTAAATTTATTTTTTTGGAAATATTTATATTTTAACAATTTATTTCGCAGAGTATGCACACAATTACAAACATCATGTTAATTGAAAAGGAATGTTTCAGTCATAGTGAAGAAAGTGGGATTCCTTTTGAATTGTGAATGCAATTGCATTAGCAGCGGGGTGGAAGTTGAGATGGTTCAAAGGTAAACATTACTCAAAAGTCAAGACACGTGTGTCGTATTTTAAATACCATCAACTTTAGCTTGAAATACAAGTAACAACAAATTCCCAAAGCCTCTAGTAATTAAATCATTATTTCTTTTATTTAAATATCTGTATGAAAAATAGAGTCTGGTAGTCTCGATTTGTATTATTTGATTTAAATTGTGCTTAATTCTTAATGCGTCGATGTTACGGTGAAGAGAAGATTATGTGCTGATAATTTTTCTGTTGAAATAGACAAATTGAATTGAACTCCTTTTCGATTTTCATTCAGCTATCAAATAAAATGAAAAAAGAGAATGATGGAATCCACGTTCGGCAATCGTCTCGATGGACATGGGCCCTTAACATGCTTCCTTGGGCAAATGGGCAGTCGTCTGTTCTAACCAGGAAACCTCGGTAATTAAGAAAATAGTAAAATAGTAATAATTAAGTATAGTAAAGCAGGGGGTGTTGCATAAAGCATATGATTTTTTTCCTAATTTTGTCTTTATTACTAAACTTTTGAGTTTACTCCATTTTATTTTAAATTCCGTTGCAATTTAAACTTACAAATGGTCGTGTGATGTGTTTTGAGGTACGAGGACTATTGCGGTGTATTCGAAATATAAAAAATTAATATAAACAAAAATGTATATATATATATATAAGATAATGAATAGATTTATAAACAATTAATTTAAAGCCATTAAAAATATTGCTTGTTATATCAAATTAAATATGACTTAGAAACAAAAAAAAATAAAATAAATGAACCTCAGATGCTTGGAGATTTGAATTTTTAAAAATAATTCCTCTCTTAATTGATTTAATTCATCAAGAATACTTTATGATGCTACATTTTTGTGTCAATTAATTTCAATACAAATTGCAATATCACGCGGTGTATGGTCATTTGTTTGGGTAAATATCCATTATAAGAATTACATTCATTAAATGCAGGAAATTTGATATCATTTTTCTTATTGTAATTTAATTGTTGCAATTAATAAAAAAAATAAAAAAGAAAATACAACCATTATGTTTAGTTTCATTTTTAACTTGTTTTGATGTATTTTATGAAAATATAGGGAGAAAAATAAAGATAAATAAGTATATATTACAGATAGTGTGTATGTTTGGATTTATTTTTGAAAATAATATAAAATAAGTACGGTATGTTTAATGTTATTTAGTAGGAGACAAAAATTATTATTCATTGTCAAATTATATTTGTTTTATATATATATTTATATATATTATGAGTATGTATATAATTTTTTTAGTCGTAGGGCCTATAATTAGTGTAGATTTATTTTGACAAAAAATAAATAAAACACTGTTTCAAAATATCACAAAAACTTCTAAAACAAATCAAGACAAATATTATCTATATTTTGGCCATATCATAGATAAATAAAATTGAAACTAAACATTATGAACATGCCTTGGGAAACAATCCACGGCGTGTTTGGTCGTCCGATATATATATATATATATATATGTACATCTAGAACATTCTGACCTGACGGTCATTCTCCCACCACTTCCTTTTTATTTTTATTTTTGTTTTACTTTTTAAGTCTCGCCAGATCAAGTGGAATTTCCTTTAATTGTATCCGCCTCCTCGCTGTCTGAAGCTCCTCTCCATAAACCCTAAACCCTAGCACAACCGCCTCAGAAGAAAGCAGAAAGGAAATTTCGAAGCAGCTATCTCATACTCTCGTGGAAATGGCGACTGCCGTTCTTCTCAGATCTGTCCGTCGCCGCGAATTTTCTTCCGCTCCTATTTCTGCTTTCAAAACCGTACGTCTCTGTTCCGGAACTTTTTTTTTCCCCCTGATTCATTGTTCTTTTCTTTTCTTGTTTTGGAGTGCTTGCGTGTGATATAGTGTGTTTTATTACTACTTAGGATAATATCTCCTAAATACTGATGTTCTTCTCCGGTAATCTAGCTGGATAATTTATTAATGATGTTTTTCATTTGCTGAATGTTTGAACACTTTGTTTTTCTGTTTAATGAAGTGTAAAATTCAGATCAACTGCCGCCTGAAGGGAGTGGTAATAAAAGTAGAAAAGAGAGGACAGTATGGTGTTCTTTTTTTTCTTCTTTCATCATTACTTTTTTTAAAGAAAAAATATTAGTTGATGAAGAGAGATAAAACAGTTATTCTCTGTGTTAGTACGACTCTGTTAAATTGTATTGTGGTTTTCACTATATGATGTATACCCAAATTCGTTGAGCAGATTGAAAACTTCTTCCTGTCAAGAGGCTGTTGTTTTATTCTCTTTACTTTCTTTTGCTTTATATGATGTGAGTTAGACACATTATTCTTGAATTATATGAAGCATCATTTGTCAAACTTACTACGAATCCATTGAAGCTCACCTATGACATCGATGAAGGGTTTTACATGTTATCTTAAGCCTTTGTGCTTTAATTAGTTTATTATTAATCACTTAAAGACAAATTTCCTGCTGTTACTGAATGCTATATTTTGTACTTCATACTCAGTTAACTGGAAACACCAAACCATCATGGGCTCTGGGCAACAAGTGGGCAGGTCTAGCCAGACCGTTCAGGTATATTTCCTGTTATAGTTTCATAAAGTTAGTTCCAAAACCACGGTTTTCTCATACTGAATGCACTTCCTTCTTGGTACAGCACAAAACCAGCTGGAAATGAAGTAATTGGTATTGACTTGGGTACTACAAACTCCTGCGTTGCTGTCATGGAGGGAAAGGTGCCACTTAGTTATTAAGTTGATAATTACTTTGTACTACTTGTTCCTGATTGGTTCACTCATGTGTAAAATGATTTTTTTGGTCAGAATCCAAAAGTTATTGAGAACTCTGAGGGTGCTCGGACGACTCCATCAGTGGTTGCATTCAGTCAAAAAGGAGAGCTTTTGGTTGGTACGCCAGCAAAGCGACAAGCTGTCACAAATCCAACCAACACAGTCTTTGGAACAAAACGCTTAATTGGTAGACGCTTTGATGACTCTCAGACGCAGAAGGAAATGAAGATGGTCCCTTACAAGATTGTTAGAGCTCCAAATGGGGATGCATGGGTTGAAGCAAATGGACAGCAGTACTCCCCAAGTCAAATTGGTGCTTTTGTTTTGACAAAGATGAAGGAAACTGCAGAGGCCTACCTTGGGAAGTCTGTGAACAAGGCTGTGATTACGGTTCCTGCTTATTTTAATGATGCTCAGAGGCAAGCCACCAAAGATGCTGGCAGAATAGCAGGCCTTGACGTACAAAGAATTATTAATGAGCCTACTGCTGCTGCGCTTTCCTATGGTTTGAACAATAAAGAAGGTCTTGTTGCTGTGTTTGATCTTGGAGGTGGAACTTTTGATATCTCTATTTTGGAGATATCAAATGGTGTTTTTGAGGTATAACATACTTATTGAGCAGTTTCAGCTATCCATGATTAGAGTTTGTTCTAGTTCCGTGAGCTGACTACGGTTTACCCTGCAGGTGAAAGCAACAAATGGTGACACATTTTTGGGAGGAGAGGACTTTGACAATGCTTTATTGGAATTTTTGGTGAGTGAATTCAAGAGAACGGAGGGAATTGATCTTTCCAAGGACAGGCTAGCTCTGCAGAGACTCCGAGAGGCAGCTGAGAAAGCAAAGATAGAGCTTTCTTCTACATCCCAGACTGAGATTAACTTGCCCTTTATCACCGCTGATGCATCTGGTGCAAAACATCTTAATATAACTTTGACAAGATCAAAGTTTGAGGCTCTGGTCAACCACTTAATTGAGAGGACTAAGGCCCCTTGCAAGAGTTGTCTGAAGGATGCTGGCATATCAACCAAGGAGGTCGATGAAGTGCTCCTTGTTGGAGGGATGACTCGCGTGCCGAAGGTTCAGGAAGTGGTTTCTGAGATCTTTGGCAAGTCCCCAAGCAAAGGGGTGAATCCAGATGAGGCGGTTGCTATGGGAGCTGCCATTCAGGGTGGTATACTCCGTGGTGATGTCAAAGAGTTGCTTCTCCTTGATGTCACTCCCCTCTCACTTGGTATTGAGACACTGGGAGGTATCTTTACCAGATTGATCAACAGAAATACCACAATTCCGACAAAGAAAAGCCAGGTGAGCCACTCATTTCATGCATGTCACTTTAGAACATTTTATGTGCAAACCTTAGATGTTTAAATTCTTATTTATCATTGTTATATTTTCAGACATTCTCAACAGCTGCTGACAACCAGACCCAGGTCGGCATCAAAGTACTTCAGGGTGAGCGTGAAATGGCTTCAGATAACAAACTCCTTGGTGAGTTTGAGCTTGTGGGTATCCCCCCAGCTCCTAGGGGCATGCCTCAGATAGAAGTGACATTTGATATTGATGCGAACGGAATTGTTACTGTCTCTGCAAAAGACAAGACCACTGGCAAAGAGCAGCAGATCACCATTCGGTCATCCGGTGGTTTATCAGAAGATGAGATCGAAAAGATGGTGAAGGAGGCCGAGTTGCATGCCCAAAAGGACCAAGAGAGGAAAGCATTGATAGATCTCAGGAACAATGCGGATACCACAATCTACAGTATTGAGAAGAGCTTAAATGAGTACAAGGACAAGATTCCAAGCGAAGTTGCATCAGAAATTGAGTCTGCTGTTTCAGATTTGAGAAATGCAATGACCACTGAGAATATTGATGATATCAAGGCTAAGCTTGACGCAGCGAACAAAGCTGTGTCAAAGATCGGACAGCACATGTCTGGCGGTTCTGGTGGTGGTTCCTCTGGAGGTTCTCAGGGTGGTGATCAGGCACCTGAGGCTGAGTATGGGGAGGTCAAGAAGTAGATGATTTATATTAGTTGCTGTTAACTGACAGCTAATTTTCACTTGTTTCAGTTGAGCTACAATGTTTTCTTGACAATCGCTTGTATCTACTTGGTAGCTTGGTTGTATTAAAAGCTCAAGGACTGGAAACTTCTGAAGGAGGGATTCTTGGTGGTAGAATTTTTGTATACCTTCTGTGGAATTGATTCATGCTTAAAGCTTTAATTGCTCTAATAAATTCCATACCGTGGAGCAGAAATTTGATCTGAATTCTGATTTGTATTCCTTCTCAGTGTATTTGCTATGTTTTTGATTGTGCTATGGGAAATAATCTGAAAGCAAACTTGGTTTCTGTTGTACGTTTGTTTGTATTTTGCAACAAGTTTGAAGAAGATAATGTGCTGAATTTTTGCCTTGTTACAATTACTAAACCATATTGGTCATAGACTAAGATGTATAGAGACTAGGGACGCCAACCTTTTCAACCATAAAGTCCTTTTAACTGATTAATACATTCTTATTATTTCATTTTCATAAGTATTAAATTACAGGGACCAAATAAAAAAAAATATTAAATTACAGGGGTCACAGCTATAAAAACAAAATCAAAGAGGGAGAACTGTAAAATGACAAAATCTTAGTGGATGTGCATATAATTTGCATAAACCTCAATGAATGTTTGTGCAATTTATATAAAGGATAATGTGAGGTTTATTTAATAGTCACTAATATTAAGGAGGTAGACGTAAATTTTCAAATTTCGAAGAATTTAAGCATAATTATAACAAATTTCAACAATCAAAAGGATTTATTTATTATTTCCTATTTGGGCCAAGTGGCAAGGCCTGTAACTCATGGGTTGGTTTTCCATAGCCCAACAAATCTAAGACCAAGTCATGCTGAGGCTAGGGCTGGCAACGTGGATGATCCACATAACCAAAAAGGGCGGGTCTCAACTCTCAACTACAGGATGGATCCAGAAAGATCGGATGTGGATCCGGAAGCGGACCCGAATAGAAATTAGATGTAGGTTTAAACTCGGTGCTAAACCTCAGCCTGCCTCCTTTTCTTCTCTCGCACTCGCATTGCTCGGTTTGAACCTCGGTGTTTGAGCTTCTCCTTCGCTTTCGCTCTTGTATTCCTCGTCTTCTTCTTCTTCTTCCTCTTCTTTCTCCTCGTTGCTTTTGCTAAACAGGTATGTGAAATTGTGTTGGTGCTTTGCTGTTATTTACTACTGTGTGTTGTGATTTTGGTTAATTTATGGAGTGTATATGGGCTAATCAGTCAGGTTTTGAGTTGAATACTATGAGTGTTCTTGTTTTCCTTCAAAGATGTAGTGGATGATCATGTTATTGTTTCTTCCGCAGATTATCATTCTTATTTGTGTTGGCGTCCATGGGTAGCAAGAAGAGAGAGTCCAGTTCTATGGAAGACTCTGGAGTAGAGCTCCTAAAAGACAAGCAGCAAGTGAACTCGGGCATTGAGAATGCTGGAGCAGAACCCTCGAATAAGAGGGTAAAAAAAGAGAAAAAGAAGAAGGATACTGAAATTCCTGAGAGTGAAAATCAGAATGATGCCAATGTAGCATCAACCTCCTCAATTTCTCACAACCCTTCCATGAATTCGATGGAAAGGAGAAAACAAAGGAAGATGCTGGATAAGGAAAGACATCGAGCAGAGACCATCAAAATCGAATCGGTACCTGAAAAAATGGACGTGGAATTAAAAAGTGATAACAATGAGAGGGGTAGTACCAGTAATAGTAGTAGCGGAATATTGCCTGAGTTCCACATTGGGGTTTTTAAGGATCTGGCCGCAGTTGAGGCAAGCATCAGGGAAGCAGCTGCCAAGGCATTGGCGACCGAGTTAAGGGAAGTTCAGAAAGCGTATGATAAGTTAGAGAACAAGGATGAGGTCGAAGATAAATCCAAACTGGAAGCAGAGAAGGATGACGGCTTGAATAACTGTGCTCCATCTGTGCGGTATGCTGTGCGGAGACTCATTCGTGGCGTGTCCTCATCGAGAGAGGTGGGTTTGTTGGTTTGTCTCTAACATAGTTCTGTAATTGATTGTCTTGCTATATCGTCAAGGGATAATCTTTTGGATGGTTGAATAGGTAGCAAATTCATCCCTGTTTTCCAATGACATCCGTGAGTGATGATGTTTCTAGTTTTTGAGTATTGAACAGTACCCAAATTTCTGACGGTTGAAGGACCAAGAATATTAAATGAATTGCTTTGCTGCTGAATTTGTTTTTTTATGTTTGCCTCTTGTTAATTTCCGACCATCATTGCTTTTGTAACTTTATGCAAAACCCAGATTTCTAGTGAAACCTGTTAATTGTAGGTTGGCCTTTCTCAGTTGTCCATTCATTTGAACATATTGGAACATAGAAAATAATGAATATATGGATACACTTTATCTTATGAATAGAAGCTTTATCATTGCGAATCTTGTTGAGTAATAAGACATAGACATCAACTTCCTTTATGCATAGGCTTAGTTTACTTATCATCTGCTTTTATAATTCTGCATGGGACATTAGATGATATTGTTTGATTGATGCAGACTTAGTTGTTATTACGTCGGTCACGGATAGGATGATGAGGTGTGATGCTTTCCACTTGCATGCAGCATGTTCTTAAAAATTTACATTCAGTTAGCATACGAAAAAACTTACAATACCATATTTGACCTCTTATACATTTCCACATTAAGTCCTTAGCAACGGTTCAAGTATATTACAATTATTAATACTGGAATCAGGAAATCTATTAGACAGTAGATATTTCTTAAATATTACTCCAGATCAACTCACAGTACTTGCCATTCAAGCTTCCATACAGGCCATAAGTTTCGAAGCTCTTCACCAGCTATTCTTTTGTCAGCTTATTTTATAATGTCTTCAAGTCTAATATTGTTTGAGACTTTGTGCTTGAGAAGAGAGCAATCCTGTGTCATTTATTGGATTGGTTTATCATCTTGTTGAATAGAAACTCACTGAAAATATGTTAGGAACAGACTATTATTAGAAGATTGTTCTCTCCAATTCTTTAGGCTTCCACTTTCCATGGTCGTATATGTTTGTTTATTGATTCCTGGGAAGATCTGGCTCTTGTTTTTTGTTGTTTAAATGTCACTATTCTGGTGTCATTTCTGAAAGACTCGTATGGATGTTTTACCATTATCCATATTATGTAGAGTCATGTGTTCATGGATATTCACAATTCAGCTACAAAATTTGCTATTTATTCTTGCATTTGAATTTCTTAATGTTAATTTTTTCATTCAAATTTTCTTGGCCTTCTGAAAGAAATTGCAGTATTTTAGGCTGCGATACATCCTGTTGGCACTATTACATAAACCCTGTTGGCACTATTACATATCTGTATCCATTGGGAACATCTTGAATTATGAGAAACAAACTCAGTACTTTGTCCCGTGTACACACATGTCTCTGTGAAGCATTTATGATCATAATTACTTTCAGTTTACAGATATTATTTTCTGAAGAATATCATTTGTCGGTCCCATGTTGCTAGATCATTCCTTTTCTTGTATCTGTAAGCATAGATCTCCTTGATAACCCATTCACTTTTACAGTGGGTTGTTTTAAAAATTTTCAAGGTTTTGGAATATCTTAAAAACACATGGATTATGAGTAATTTTCCTCTCATTTTTTTCTACTGCAGTGTGCAAGACAGGGATTTGCATTAGGTCTCACAATTTTGGTTGGCACAGTCCCTAGCATTAAGTTGGATTCATTGTTAAAGCTGATTATTAATTTGTTGGAGGTCTCTTCTTCCATGAAGGGTCAGGTGGGTGAATGTCTTTCAAGTTTGTAGTTAAAGTTTGAAATTGGTGTGTAAACATTTATCTCTTTGTATAGGAGGTTAGGGACTGCTTACTGGGTCGCTTATTTGCATATGGAGCTCTTGCAAGATCAGGAAAGATAACTGAAGAATGGATCGCAGATAATAATACTCCACTCATAAAAGAATTTACAAGTTGCCTTATTGCCCTTGCTGCTAAGAAGCGGTACTTACAAGAGCCTGCTGTTGTAGTCTTATTGGAAATGGTTGGAAAGGTAATCTAGCCTACTATCATTATCCAGCACATTCTTGTCCTTGACACCATCTATTTGGCGAATAAAATTCTTTTCGTTTTTTGTAGTCATTTAAATAATTTTAAGTTCTGATGGTCTGAATGATTTGGTCACACATTATAGAAAGCTGCGTATGCTCATCATCCCCTTGTAATTGTATCATATGGAATTCCTGCCATTTTGCCTTGCCTGTTGCCTTCTGTTCTCAATTCTGCTTGATGATGTGTTAAGTCAGAATTTATTACCCTTAATCTGAACATTGATCTACAATCTTGTTTAGTTGCCTGTTGAAGCACTGTCAAATCATATTCTTGAAGCACCAGGACTTCAGGAGTGGTTTGAAGGAGCAATTGAAGTTGGAAATCCAGACGCCTTACTTTTAGCCCTTAAAATACAAGAAAAAGTTAGTTTTGACTGTAAATGTGGGAAACTATTGCCTTCCCCCTATAGCAAGAGCGCTCTCTTCGCTGCTGATCATTTGTCCAATATAGCTGGTTGCTTAAAGGTGGTATTCATTTTTGTTTCTTACAGCTTTTGTCTTTGATCAAAGGATATTGTGATTTTTTGTTAATCTGTATGTCTTTATATTTCAGGAGTCCACCTTCTGTCAACCACGAGTACATAGTGTCTGGTCTGTTTTGGTTAGTAATCTCTTACCTGATGTTGTACAAGATTTAGATTCAGCATCAGGACTAATTTCCATCAAGAAGCACAAAAAAAGTCGCAAGTGTAGCCCAGCTGAAGAAGATATGGGGAGAAATCTTCAGCGCTTCTGTGAAATAATAATTGAAGGGTCACTTTTACCCTCATCTCATGATCGCAAAAAGTTAGCATTTGATGTATTGTTGCTTCTACTGCCAAAGCTTCCTGCTTCATGTGTGCATGTTGTATTGTCTTACAAGGTTGTTCAATGTTTAATGGATATACTTTCAACAAAAGATTCTTGGCTTTATAAAGTTGCACAACATTTTCTTAAAGAACTGTCAGAATGGGTAATGCACGATGATGTTCGGAGAGTGGAGGTAATTGTGGCTCTGCAAAGACACAGCAACGGGAAATTTGATTGCATCACCAGATCAAAGATAGTGAAGGATTTGATGACGGATTTTAAAACTGAGTCTGGTTGTATTCTATTCATTCAGAATTTGATCACCATGTTTCTGGATGAAGGCCATTCTTCGGAAGAACCTTCAGATCAGAGTCAAACAACAGATGATAATTCCGAGATAGGATCCGTTGAAGATAAGGATGCTGTTGGGATACTAGGAACTTCTGAATTCCTTAAGAGTTGGATCGTGGAATCTCTTCCCAATATTGCAAAGCATATTAAGCTTGATCAAGATGCGAGGTTCCGTGTGCAAAAAGAAGTCCTGAAGTTTCTGGCAGTTCAAGGTCTCTTTTCATCATCACTTGGGACTGAAATAACATCTTTTGAACTACAGGAAAAGTTTAGATGGCCAAAATCAGCCATTCCTAATGCTTTGTGCCAGATGTGTATTGAGCAGCTACAGTTATTGCTTGCAAATGCTCAGAAAGGAGAGGGACCTCATGCTGTGGCTAGTGGTGTTGAGGCAAATGATATTGGATCTTATTTTATGCGGTTTCTTAGTATATTATGCAACATTCCTTCAGTTTCTCTATCAAGGGCCCTAAATATTGATGATGAAAAAGCATTCAAGAAACTGCAGGCCATGGAAAGTCAACTATCAAGAGAGGTACTCTGCTCTTCTAATTTATATCATGAATTGATGGTGTGGCTGTTAATAGAAGATTATAAATAATTTGAGTTTTACACACATAGATTTGTGTATTTCTCATTCCTATTACTTTTCTCTCTTGACTTCCCGTTTTTTCCCTTACTTTGTGGTTTGGGTTGGGCTGGGAGTGTCTCCAACATGTGGCCTTCTCTTATTTTTCTAAATCAGTAACCGAAATTAGAGCTTGGGCACATTCCAGGACCTCGGTCAAATAGATTTTGATGCTCTGAACCCTTGTTTTTCTTCCTCATATTATCCTTGAGTATGCCTGTGACACTATTCTTAACAATTTTGGTTTCTCCAGGAACGCAATTGTGGTCTTAGCACGGATTCCAGTAAATTGCATGCTCTGAGGTATTTGCTCATCCAACTGCTGCTTCAACTCCTACTTCGACCTGGGGAATTCTTTGAAGCTGCCTCTGAACTTGTCGTGTGTTGTAAAAAAGCCTTTGGCTCTTCTGATCTTTTAGAGTCCTCTGGAGAAGATGAACCTGAAGGGGATGGTGTGCCTGAGTTAATGGACGTACTCGTTGACACAATGCTTTCTCTCTTGCCACAGTCATCAGCTCCCCTGCGATCTGCCATTGAGCAGGTAAGTAGAAGGAGACCGTTCTTAACTTTCTCCAGCTAACCGATACTTAGTAAATACTTTACACCTCTATCCCCTTAGTGTTTTACTTACTGAATGTTTCCACCTCCTTTCCTGAATATTTTGCTTGGTTGAGTCCATCAGAACATGTCAAATTTATAGCTGTAAGCATGAGAACATTCAACATGTCAAAGTGAAATGTGTTTTGTAAAGAGACTCAGAGTCATAGTTGTGCATGCAAACACATAATGTTGAGTAGAGTGGACCAAAATGGTGCTGTGGAAAAGCAGCAAAATCTGAAAGGAGCTTTGGGGTTCAGCATATGAGAAGTTTTGATGCTAGTTAAGGGAAGTATAGATCTATTTGTTCTGCCGACAGCATATTTTGATTCGACCAAGAAAATATAGAAGCTCAACTGATAATGGATTTGATTCTAAAGAGGGGACAAAAAGCTCATTGAACGCCAGGGTTGTGGGTTTTTTAAGAGCGGTGCGAGAAATTGGATTAGCAGTTGGTTTAATTTCTCAAGGTCAATGCTTTTAGTGCTGTAAATATGAGAGTGGTAAAAGCAAAATCAAATTATTTATATACATGGCTGAATGCAAAGAGTAGAAACTCGAGTCTTATTAGGAATAAGCTTTTCACATATTCTTTGTCTAGTAAATTGCAATTGTGGTGGAAGGATGCGACTGCATAACAATGCTGGTTACTTGTTGGGAAAGTATTGATATTATGGTGATCATATTTTTTTGCAAAATTGGATTCTCTTGCTCTCCCTTTTCTGCTTTGCTTGACCATGCACTGATTCATTTTGCTGTGCCATTTTTCTTAGGAGTGACTGATAGGTTTTCTATCTGAATAGGTTTTCAAATATTTTTGTAATGATATCACTGAAGATGGGTTACTACGGATGCTGCGGGTCATAAAAAAAGATTTAAAGCCAGCTCGACACCAGAATACAGATAGTGAAGATGAAGACGCTGAAGATGATCTTCTTGGTGTTGAAGAAGCAGAGGAATCTGATGAGGCCGAGACAGGTGAAACTGTTGAGAGCGATGAGCAGACAGATGATTCTGAGGCAGTTGTGGGAGTTGATGCAGTTACTGCTGAACTACCAGAGGCCTCTGATGATGATTCTGATGAGGGAATGGATGATGATGCAATGTTTCGAATGGATACCTATCTCGCACGAATATTCAGGGAAAAGAAGAACCAAGCTGGAGGTGAAACTGCCCATTCACAGCTTGTGCTCTTTAAGCTTCGTGTTCTGTCTTTGCTGGAGATTTACCTACATGAAAATCCAGGCAAGTTTGATAACGAATATGCTTGTGCTGTTTGCCTTGGCCTCTTCTCATCAATTCCTTTTTCTTTTAAGTTTTGGATCTACTCTTTAGAGCTCACCAAGCTTTCATCATTTTTTCTCTTTGGCTGTTCACTTAAAGATGTGGATTCTTTTTGGTTGGAGTATCATTTGATTTACGTCCAGTCTTCTCTAGACTCTAGGTTTCTACCTGTCTTACATGAATGTTTCTTTTAGTAAAAAAGTTGACTCTGTTTATCACCTATGCACAGGTAAACCACAGGTACTGAAAGTATTCTCGAACCTGGCTCAAGCATTTGCTAATCCACAAACATCAGAAGGAAGTGAGCAGCTTGGTCAGCGGATATGGGGAATTATACAAAAGAAGATATTTAAAGCTAAGGACTATCCAAGAGGTGAGTCAGTGCAGCTTGCAGTACTTGAATCCCTCCTGGAAAAGTACTTGAAGTTGGCAGCAAAGCCATTCAAGAGAAAGAAATCTGCTTCTAATCCATCAAAGAAGAAACAATCTGCATCCTGGAATCGGCACAAAATGATCAATTCACTTGCTCAAAGTTCAACATTTTGGATTCTAAAGATCATTGATGCAAGAAACTTCTCAGAGTCTGAACTGCAGAAGGTTTGTGATATATTCCAGAATGCCTTAGTGGCCTACTTTGATAGCAAAAAATCTCAAATGAAATGCGAGTTTCTGAAGGAAATATTTAAACGGCGACCTTGGATTGGTCAACACCTCTTTGGGTTCCTTTTGGAGAAATGTGGTAGTGCCAAATCACAGTTCCGGCAAGTTGAAGCCCTTGAATTGGTGACTGAAATACTAAAATCTCACATTTCTTCCACTACTGATGAAAGTGCAGAAGATGCACAAAAGGTGATGTTGAAAAACCATCTTCCAAAGCTATGCGATTTGGTCAAGCACTTAGTGATCAATATGCCTGAAAAGCAGACCAGAAGAGCTGATGTGCGTAAATTCTGTGGCAAGGTATTCCAGATTTTGACAACTTATAATCTGACCTCTGGTTTTCTTAAAACTTTAGAACCAGATGGTCGCGCTGCCTGTGAATCCCAACTTGGCGACATATTTCTTGCTCTGAAGAAGCGGGTAGATTAACATACTGTTTTTCTTCTGCTGGACAAGCTCTGTTTGGGGCATTCGTGGAACTCTTGTTTGAAGCTTTCAGGTGTAAAATGATCAGAGGCAAGTTCGATCCTTCTCCATTGACCTCATAAGATGTTTCTCCTGTTGGGATTTTATTTGTTAAGGTATTGGAGTATTTGTTGAGCCTTTTCATCTGCAGCTCTCTGTTCTCTTCAAAGTGTTAATGGCGAACAAGGCATCATCATCCATTGCAATCAACATGCTATAGGGACCAGCACAATTTTGAGTAAAATTATAGTGTATGTCTTTTCTTCTAGTGACATTTTTACGGTTTGACTTTGTATGAATAGTTCTCTTCTTCTGTGGCACTAGACACATTCATTTTTGTTTTACCTAGTAATTTTTGTATTAAGTTCTGCCATCTCCTGCCTCCCTCCACTTGCACACACGCTATTTCGTGGCAGTTCATTGTGATATTTTAGATGTTTGTTTTGACGGAGACCAGACTTGACATTATTCATTACCCACAACACAAGCACATAACCTTAGACAAGTGCTGCAGGGAATTTTAGTAATAATACACACTTATTATTATTATTATGCTTAATTGATCAGAAGCTTTTGGCTGATTTTCTTTGACTAGGGATGTGGGAAGTTACGTAAGTCATGAGATCAGAATTTGATGAGATTATAAGGTAAAGCACTATCATAGAATCATTTTGTTTGAGGATGATTTTCGTATATGTTGATTCTCCTGAGTAACTATTGAAACTTCGTTATTGATCGAAATCATTATTTTGAAATCACTAATATAAGCAGAATTATACACGAGTAGGCACATCGTTGCGAAGAGAAGCCCTGAATAAAATGAACAAAATATAAAGTCAAGAACACAGGACAGAGTAGCACTACCTCCTAGGGTAGAATTAGAGTCGGACACAAGTTCGTTAAACTTGGATGTTTTTTCAGCACAACTTGGTGAAGCATACGAGGAACTAGTTATAAGCGTTCTTGAATCAATATCAACGTCATGTAAGATTAGTATCATATTCATGTTCCACTTTGTCCAACTTTATCCTCAACATACGCATGATGCTACACGAGAAAATCGTGGTTGTGTCATCTCAAAATCAAAATTTATGCCCAGTATCTTTACTATTTTAGCGATGGGGAAGGAGGTGGTGTCATCTCATTGCCCTAACTTTAACCATTTGAGTAAGTCAGTCGCACTCCAGGAAATATGACAGTTTGATTGGGGGATAAAATGTGCTGGGTGCTTTATAATTTAAACTTCTTCGACATTTTTTATTGAATAAAAAGAGTTGTTGATAGAGAGTAAAAGTTTGTCCAGAAAAGGTGTAACGGATGATCTGATCTAGGAAACAAGTAAAAACCCCTCCATTCACACAAAGAGAATGGCACCTGCACCCGCACACCAAGTTTGGCTTTGCGTTGTAAATGATGTGCCAACTTGTCACAACTAAACATAACGAATATCTCTCCATCACTGCTTCCTCCCAACCAAAGAAAAGATATCTGACATGTGGGCCAAAGACAATTAAAAACGTTAGTTAAAGATCGGCCCCTTTCGGCATATGAATTGCTTAACCTGGAAAAATCAATCTTGCGCTGCACAACTACACTAATCAAACAAAGGGCTATTTTCCCTATTGAACAAAGCAGATCCCCAGAACCCTTCCACCCTCCGGGGAACCGTGTTTGCATATCCTGAATTGAAGAGATAATAATAACACCAAATGAAAGGGAAATCACATGGCATGCATATGATTGAGGTGATGCCTTTTCCGTTTTCTTTTTGCCGCTGGAATCCACCAAAATCCTGACTGGCAAACCCTATCGCCCCCATGTGCCTTGTTTTTCTCTTCCGTTGGCAGCATAAACCAGTGCTGCTCGTCTTTTTGCAGGCTTGCCTTTGGTGCCTGTCTAGATTGCCACGCACACTGTGCTAACAATCTTGACGCGATAAAGAAAACTGGAAAGAAGACCGATCACAATATCGCACAGCCCAAGATCTTTTTCATTTAGAATTTCAACTACTTTTTGTTCTAAAACTGTACAGGGCTTAGGCTATCTATCTACATTCTCCTAGCTACACTTGATTTCAAGTGATAAACTTGCCAAATTCTGATATATTTGCCCCCTATCATCTGATGCATTCTTACATATAGATTATCAGACTTCTACAGTCACCGTTAACCCGGTGCACAGGATGGATTGTCATGGCCACCCTCTGCAAAAGAGGATCGCCAGCTTCAGGAGAAAGAAAAGTGACATTGGAAAGGAAAACAAACCACTTACTATACCTCATCAATGGACCTCCTTATATATTGAAACAACATAAGGGACCCAGGTCGACAGTCCATCATCAATACTCAAACCATAGAAGGTTGCTGAAATAATGTCAGGACTGTGCATCATCTGCATCCGAGTCGCTCCCAGTTGAACTCCCTGAATCAGAATCTGTAAAAAGGAAGAAGCTCAAACTACTTGGCATCATGTGAACATTGCCCCTGGCAATAACAAGTAACAATTCCTCAACAAAGTGTAGAAACGCAAGAGTCAGTATCAATACCACTGGAGGAAGACGAATCACTACTTGAGCTGCCAGAGCTGCTCGAGCTACTGCTGGCATTACCATGACCAACAGGATCATGATCATGACCGCCGCCACCCCCTCCACCCATCCCATCATCCTTCTCAATCTCCACAGGAGGAAAGCTTGTTGCTGGCATATCATCATCAATATCTACCTCTTCATCATCGTTCTCCTTTGATTTCTTTCCAGAGTCATCATTTTTATCACTCATTGAACCCTATACAACATACCAACACGGATAATTAATTCTTCAGAAAATACTGTTAAGAAAATTTAGGAACTAGAATGAGGAATAAATTACAGCAATAAAATATTACCATATCAGCATCAGCCATGGAACTGGTAGCGGCAACTCCACCCGCTGGATTGATGTTCATCAACAATGCTTGCCGCTTAGTCTTACTCACCATTTTCTTCCAATTGGTCACGAAGCGATCCAGCTCCCAAAGCGTCTCTGTATCAAGGGCCTCAATGTCGAGCTCAATTTCATCACCATCCTGAGCCAAATGCTCATTTCTTTTCCTTATAATCTGTACCAATTGAGGCATTTTTTCTTGAGGTAAACTCTGTAACCCAATTCCAAGCTTCTGTTTCTCCTCCATACTCATTTCCCTCTTATTTGGATCCTTCGCTCTTGGCTTTGGCAGCTTCACCGCTCCTCCTCTCCCAGCCTTCTGTTCCTTAGATGGCAGAGCAGGAGCTCTCACTGGAGAAGGGGGCAATTCTTCTGGCAACAACGGCTGTTGATTCGTTGAAGGGGGAGGAGGATGCGATGGTGTTGAAGCACTAGAGTGAGCTGGCATTGGTGTTACCATTCTATCAGGCTTCTTGAACACCTGTGGAGAAGGAACAGGGCTTACTTTCGGCTTTGCCTTCTTGGCCCTCACAGGAGAGGCAGCATTCCGATCATTATGATTATTCCAGGAACTACCCTGCAACTCATCAAGGCCACGAAACTGCGAATCTTCAATAGCCCTAGACTCACGAAATTCCCTCTCTCTCCGCTGTCCTGCGAACTTGTCAATCTTCTCCTGTATTGGCCTAAATAATTCCTCAAATCGGGCCAACATCTGCTCTGCCATCCCATTAACAGGATCGGTCTTAGGGTTGTATAACAACGCATTGTTAAAAGTCAACCTCATGTCAGCTGCAAATTCAATAGGGGTTGGATAGAAATTCTTGGCAAGATTCGCTTTAACAGTACCCAGATCCATGGGACGCTTCACAATCAAATGATAATCGTGAAGACCCAAGGCCACGGCATCCACGGGCATCTTGAAAATATACCCATACTTGTGCTTTATTAATTTGGCGACAATTTTACTGCATTCCTTCAGCAAACCCTCAAAACTGGCGGAGTCTAAATTTCCATTCTCGTAGGCATTGCTAATTTTCTTGGGAGCAGATCCAACCGCCGAGATGGGCCTCTTGTTTCCAGGAAATTTCTTTAATTTCGGTTGAGATCTAGGGTTTTCGACAATGTTGAATTGACCGGATTCAATCCGATCTCGTAAATCACGGATCTGCTGGAGCTCTGCAGACAATCGTTTCCGGAGCTCGAACAGCTCCGATTTCGTGTACGAGGCAACGTTGAAGGTCAAGTAGCTGCCATAATTGCCAGCGTTACGGCTCGTGGATGTCTGGTTGAAAGAATAGGCGTCATCGGAGGCTGTCTGCGTGACGGCTGGGGAATCAACCTTGTTCTGATAACGACCAACGACGCCGTTCGCGGTGGGGTGATGGAATTGCTTTTGCTTTTTCTTGGGATTAGGGTTAGGGTTCCCATTTAGGTGAGGGTTGGAGTAAGTAGTCTTTCCCATGTGGCCCCAGCCGGAGTCATTCTGGCTTGCTAACACAGCAGACGCCATAAACAGGAGCGTCGGCGGCGCTCAGCTCCGGCGAATCTACGGCAGCAATTTTCCCCAAAAAACATGTATCAATTACCCGGGGGTCTTTCTTCGGTCTGGAAACCCCTCTCGAATTGCGATTACTGAAGATGAAGAAACAATTGTGGGCTATTATTATAATTAATCGGCCCAAAAAGAAGGCGAAAACGATGAAAACCTAACGTGGGTGGGAAAGGGTATTAGGGTTTGGAGTTTGAGCGAAGAATGAGAAGGCAGGGGGTGCATCTTAAAGGCACTGAGATCTGCCCGGTGAAAATTCGGGCAGTTTCTGGGCCGTCGATCAATGAAGGAACCATGATCGAAGGGCGGACGTGAGTTTGTTTGCTGGCTGGGTGAGTTGATCGAAACATCTGTCATCGACGGTGTGGATCATGCTTCACAGACACGTGGCTGATTCAACAGCGTCCGATGAAAGGAAGAATTGGAAGGACGCCAGGCGTTAGGGTTTGGGGCGGAGGCTGACGTGGATGGTAAAGACGTGAATTTGAAGAGAAGTTGCAATGCCACGTGACGTGTCAGGAGGATCTCGTTCTCGTTAGACGACTTTGGTTGCTAAATTACTGTCTTGTCCTTCAAGTCTTGGGAAATTTTTATTTTGTTCGACATCAAAACTTGAAGGAAACATAATTTGGTTTCCCTTCAAAAAGTTTTTTCTGGAAAATATTTACTTATTTTTTAAGTTTAAACAAAAATTATTTACTAAAACCTCACAAAACCAAATACCAAAAAAACCCATATTACTTATTATACCAGCCGTTTTTGTGTGTATATAATAAAAAAAATATTTTAAAATATTTTGTAAATAAAAACAAATTATATAGGTCAAAAAATAATAAATTAAGAAATAACATAAAATTAATTATAACATAAAATTTTAAAAAAATTAGATAAATTAATTATTTTATCAATTAAATAATATTTTTTATTTTATAATAAATTTATGTGGGGTTGTTACTAACCACTATTTTATAGTATAAATGGCTTTTTTTAAAAAAAATATTTATAATTATTATGGCACGTCATTCTTACGTACATATAATAAAATGATCTTTTATATTTTTAAATATAATATAGTAAGAGTAAATTATCTAAAATGAAACATTAGATTAAAAAGAGAAAAAAACTAATATAGATATTATATATCATAGAAAGAAAAAGAAAAAATAAATAGAAAAAAAAAAGGTGAAAAGGTGGGCCAAGGGCAGAAGAGGGATTTACACTAAAAAAGTTTATATAAATTGGGGCCACAAGCAACAATTATTATTATTATTATTATCTATTAGAAGACAAGCAAAGTGAGGTAATATATAAGTGGGATTCACATTTCAACCAATCCTTTCTATGCATTGCTCTCTCTTCTACACAGAGGGGAAAGGAGTTGAGGTTAAACGCAGATCCAGCTGTCGGTCGCCGGAGAGGTATTTTGCGGCTTCTTTGATCCGGGTAATCTGTTGATAATTGCTTGATGTGGTTGGAGTTCTTCTGTAGATTATTCTAGATCTCGGGTAGCAGGGCGGCGGAATCTAGAAAGTGATGAAGGCTCCTTGACTTATCAGCCGCCGTATGAAGGGGGCGGGGAAGTGAGTTGTGGCTGGAAATGTGAATTTGAGGGTTATATGTGGCCAAGTAGTAAATTAAGTTTCTTATACAGAGGTTTGCAATTCTTTGAAAATTCTGGATTTTTTAACAGAAATTTGTTTTCTGGATTTCTAGTCCCGAGTATGCAGAATCATATTTTAATTAAAAGGAAATGAATCAGTCACGAGTCTGTACTGCACAGTTGTTGTTGTTGTTGTTATTAAAGTAAATATGATATGATGTGTTTGGGGATGGAAAGTGGGATTTCTTTATTGAGCTGTTATTGTTGAAGGGCAATTGCAGCAGGTAAAAGTGGGGGTGGTTTAAGGGCAAACATCGCCCAAAAGTCAAGAAACGTGTCTCCTCATTATTTAAATATATCTACATATCTCAGCTTTTGCATGAATCAATAACATGAAAATTTCTCTTTTTCTCCATCAATAAGTACTAAGCAAGTTGGATTTTAAGTTTATTATTTAACTTTGAAGCTTTTTTCTTTTTTTTTTTCTTGGATTTTCAAGTTGTATTCAAACTTATAACTTATACTTATCAGGAACAAAGTGTCACTATTGAACTACTTGATCGTTTATTTATTGTTTAACAGTGAACTTAGTTTCAAGTTCGACTTCTTGAGGGGATATGTAATGTCTACAAGCATACTTTCTCTGCAGGTTTTAGTTTGAAATATTTCTAATCAATCGTGAATTAACCATATGATAATATATTTATTATGTAACCATTGTATAATTTGAGGAAAGTAGTTACATTTGTTCTGTAATAGTGGGGCGATTCGGTCGAATTCAATCTAAATAAAAATATTTTTCATGGCAGCTCTAAATTTATAAAGAGTTTCATTTAGTCTTTTTACCAACTAACCTCTTTTGATATTATTTTGGGACTTACATTAGCTATCAACTATCTATTTATTACCAACCCCTTTAACTTCATCAATTGCATATAACGTACATTGAAGCAACCTTATCTTTGACAAACATTTTTTGGGTGTAACTGCATCATCAAAGTTGTGTGTTGAAAACATCATAGGATAACACATTCCAAGTGTTTGGAATAGGACACAATTTCTCCAGTTTAGTGAACTCGTAGATGTACGTATCTGTTATCTTCTTTTTTTTCGTAAAGGCACGCCATAGAGTTGATTGGACTATCACCATCTCTGTTTCTTGTGCAAATTAAGACAAGTACTACCTATGCTCCACCCTCAATGTAAGGGAAGTGGAGACTTCCGTAGATGGGACTGCAAGAAAGCTTTTATAAGTGAAATAACATATAACATACAACATACGCGTGAGTGAAATATCCATATGTGGCATAGATGTATTGTGAAAGATCGAAAAAGCCATCCTCAACTGGCAGTTTCTCCAGTCTTAGTGATACAAAGTGCATGAAACTTTCTCTAATTAATGGTTCCTTTAACTACAAGGGACAAATGTAATTTACTAAGCATGTAATCAATTGGTTGGCATATACGCAAAAATGAGCATTTTGCATTTTGTAGCTTTTCAGTATACATGATATATTTACTAATCACATGACCAATCACATGATATATTTACTAATCACATGAGAAATATATTACGCTTACAAAATCATTCACATGAAGAATATATTACACTTACAAAAACATTAATTTGGTTGGAAGGACCTTATTCGAGTAAGAATATTTCTTTAGCTAGAGATCAAGGGTGTCTCATTAGTCAGTATGGAAAGGATACACACGGGTTTTAATCTAAACAAGGATACAGTACCTAATATAATCTGAATTAACAGAGTATGTACAATCATTACATATGTGTGTGTATATATATTGCTCCACAAAACCATATTTATCAAATACAAATCAAAGAGAAGCAAATAGATATCGTAGGTAGGTCAGTATGAAGAGATGGAGTCTCCTAGAAAAACCATAGCAGGTCACAGCATTCGTCCATGAGGCAACAGCAACACAAAGCCGCAAGGCTGCAACACACCAACCAACCATCATCCATTGCGGAACAAATGAATCAAGATTACATGAGTAGTTGAAATTAGAAAGAAGATGGAATATGTAAGTCCAAGATCAATACATGTGAGGCAGAACATATATATATATATACGTACCATCCCTCCAAGAATCCGGGTTCCCTCTTGGGAGGGGGAGCTGCATACTGCGGTGGCGGCGCCACCACCGGAGGAGGAGGGCCACCTTGGTAATAACCTGTTCAAGAATCATCATCGTCATAATTACGCATAGAAATAGAGAAAGGGAGAAGAGAATAGGAAGTGAAGCGAAAGGGTATATACCTTGAGCAGGGTAAGGGTAGGCGTACTTTGGCTGTTCTTCACTCATCTTTAATTACACACAGTTGTATTTGGTTTTGGAGCAAGAATCAGAGGATTGGGAATTGGGATTGGTGGGGGGCTGTCTTATACGTTGTTTGGAATAAGCTAGGAAAGAGATAGGCGAAGAAGAGATGAATAATGGAGGTGAATGAATCCAATTCTTTTCTTGCTTAGGGTAGTAGTAGTAGATAGATATTAATGGGGGAGGGGGAATCTTGTGAATGTGAAAACAAGGAAGAAGGGTCTGGAAAAGTTTGGCGACATCCATCATCATCCTCATGTTCAAACTCCTGCGTGTGTGTGCAGGCAAGTTTTGACAATTTTTGTATTGGGTGTGTACTGTCCAACACCACGAATATTATCGCATCCCAACAATTCTAGAGAGTTTCAATTCGAATTTTCGATGTTTTAATGGATTGAGTATGTATGATGATGGTCGGAATCAGGAGGACATGTACGTATCATCATCCAACTGCCACTCCATATATAGGATGAATTAAGCCCAATTATTAAAACTGGATTGAATGATATGGGCTTGCAAAAACAAGACACCCATTCCAACCCAACTCCTAAACAAAAACCAAACAAACATTACAACGGAATACAGAGAAGATCACAGCAGGCGTCCACCATACAACAGCAACACAGAGCAGCCAGACAAGTCTCAAAGAAACCGGGGGTTCTCCGGGGAGGAGGAGCCGCGTACTGAGGCGGTACCATCACGAATGGGCCTCCACCTCCGTACCAAGATCCTTGAGGAGGCGGATAAGGATAAGCATGCTTTGGAGTAGTACTATCAACCATTGATCTAACAATAGTATAATATGCGTACGTACGTGTTTCTAACAATTGAAATTATAAGCTGTGTGTGGACATATAATATATGCATGGTGTCCCAAACAGGACAACTTTAACCGACTCATCACAAAATAACATTGTCATCATGTTATGCTTTCTTCATATTTTGACAACGTTACTGCATGTCTCACTCCACGTGCCACCTCCACACCCTGCTTCCCATTACCTCTTCTGCCAACACATCCACTCTTTTTCATCTAAAAACTATCCTTGTGTTTGAAATTTGTGTTTTAAGTGCTTTATTTTATATTTTGAAAACAGAGAGGAAAAGTAAGTGTGTGTTGAAAATAGATGATATGTTTGGATTTGTATTTGGGATAATTTAAAATATTTTAAAATAAATGGTGTAGGTTTGATGTTCGAATTTGGAAGATAAAAATCATTCTTCATTGTTAAATCATATATATTTATATATATAAATATTTTATGTTTAATATTATGTGTTTGGGAGATAAAAATTACTATTTATTATTAAATCATGTCTGTTTATATTATATATATATAAATGTATATATATGTTATATGTAGAAAATTGAAAAATAAAAAAACACGCAGATAAAGTATAAAAATATAAAAACAAACATTGACCGTGTTTTATTTTGTTTTGAAAAATGGGAAGACATGACTCCACACAGCCTATGGTTTTAATTATCAAGATATATATATATATATATATATATATATATTTTATGGGGGTTAAGGCTAAGAGGCGCCATGTGTCCCGAAAATGGTTGCTGGTCCTTATCCAATTCTATGAGGTGTGTCACAAAAAATTTTACTGGATGTCGTCTAGGTTAATGTGAACGCCATGTGGGATGAACTTTGATTTGGTTGGGGAATTTCAAATATCTAAAATTGTGGCCGTCTTGAATTTGGATCGATTGGGCTATTTTTGCCAATTTATTTTTTGAGGGCGATTGTTGAACTCTGTGTAAGCTTTATTTGTCTTGAACAAATTAGACACTTCATTCTAACTATGCACCGATACAACATCACTTCCTCATAAATAAGGCAGTATCAAATTTCACGCTACACCACGTTGAAATTCATCTCAAGCAATACTTAACCACCAAATAACTTAAGCAAAACCAATAACAAATGAAAAGTGTAAGGAGAGAAAACAAAAAATATTTGTTCTTGGGGCTATTGGTATGTTTTGAAGTATAGTTGAAGAGCTCTTTATATAACAACACCAGTCAACAACAGCCATAAATGACATTGAAGCCTTGAGTTGCATAAAGTAGTTACAAAACTGTAACCACCAAAATTAGACTTGATTTAATAACCAAATCAATAATCGCTAATAATGATCAAATGTTACAAAAGTGCCGATTGTTACGAAATTTAAAAGTGTTGAATTAAGGTAATTACAAATATTTTTGCTACCAAAAGATATATAACGAGAATAAGACGTTTACGCGTGCCCGTGGCTGTAAGCCGAGGAGGCGGTGGCGACGTGCATATGGAGTATCACAAGTTCACTCTTGTCTTCAATAACACTTCAATCTCAAGTTGAATTTTGAATTCAAATATATATATATATATATATATATATATTGTTATAAACTTAGAGAAATTCTAAGTTTATAACACGTTATCAGCACGACGTTACGTTACGATCGATCAAGGTAAAATGTTAATTTTATTAGTATAATTTTTATTTCTTGTTTGTTTACCTCTACAATATCATAGTTACTTTTATTCTTGAATATTTCATAATAAAAAAAATGAGCAATTATATTATATATTTCAATGTCTCCTGAAGTAGACATATATATATAAATTCTCAATTTCATCCCCTGAAGTGGATGATATTGCCTCCAGAAGTAGGCATATAATTCTTGATTTTATCCCCTGAAGTGGATGTGATATTGCCTCCAGAAGCAGGCATACAATTCTTGATTTTATCCCCTGAAGTGGATATATTCTATAAAATTTCATTGCTTCCTGAAGTAAGTAATAAGTTAAAATCATCTCCAGTAGTAGGTGAAATATTTTGTACCAATTATGTGCAATATCATCCCTGAAGCGATGATAAGTATATGTTTAATTTTCTCACCACCTGAAGTGTTTTGAGATAATGGCTTGATCAAGAAGCCCGATGCTTCTTCTTTTATTTATTTGATTTCTGATAATTTTTTGATAACATAGTATAGCTATTATTATATGACTAACTTGAAGTTAATTTTATTAACTTTGCCCACATAGTTTTCTTTCATATGCCCATGTATGTATTTTACATGTTTTGCTAGTATTTGCAACAAAATTTATTTATTAAGAAAATGATTTGGCATGAATACCATTTAATTGCTATTTGTAACATTATAAGATTTAAGGCAAACATTTTTATTTAATTCCATGTATACATGCCATAATATATCATACTAATTACATGGTAACTTATATGTAACTTAATGTTAGTAATATTTCATGTCATTTTTACTTTATATCATATGTAATACATATTATTTTACTTTTATGTATATGTTGAATATTATGTTAAAAGTGCATATTAACTTGTTGTAGCTTAATGGCCAATCTCACAAAATTGGATTTCGTTGCTCTTGATGTTTCTGGAAAAAACTACCTATCATGGGTTCTTGATGCCGAACTACATTTGGCAAGTAGCAAATTGGGAGAAACAATAAAAGAAAATACTGTTGCTTCTGAGCAAGACTGTGCTAAAGCAATGATTTTGCTTCGTCATCATCTTCATGAGAGCCTGAAGTCTCAATATTTAACAGTCAAAAGTCCTTTTCAACTCTGGAAGAGTTTAAAGGATCGATTTGACCATCAAAAGACTGTAATCTTACCACGTGCAAGATATGAGTGGATACAATTGCGACTGCAAGATTTCAAAACGATTGCTGAATATAATTCTGAAATGTTTCGAATTGTATCAAAGTTGAGGTTATGTGGAGAAGATGTGACGGATGAACAAATGTTGGAAAAAACATTTTCTACTTTTCATGCATCCAACCTTGTACTCCAGCAGCAGTACAGGGAACGTGGGTTCAAAACCTATTCAGAGTTGATTTCATGCATGCTTGTTGCAGAAGAAAATAATCAACTTTTGTTGAATAACCATCACACCCGACCCACTGGTTCCAAGCCACTTCCTGAAATTTCAGCGGCATTGCCTGAAGCAAATGCTACTTCTTCACGAAAGGGGCATGGTCGTTACCATGGCTCACCACGGGGCCATTCTTATGGTCGTGGTCGTGGCGGTCGCGGCCGTGGTCGTGGTCGCGGTAATGGTCGTGGTAATACATGGATTAATCCCAATATTCAAAAGAACAATAGGAACAAGGCAAAGAATCAACAAGAGAAAACTACAAATGAAGATCTTTGCTATAGATGTGGGATGTCTGGACATTGGTCCAGTACCTGTCGTACGGCACAACATCTGGTCAAATTATACCAGGCTTCTGTAAAAGCGAAAGGTAAAGAAGTTGAGACTAATTTTGTTGAGGCTGGAATCTCAGACAATACCCACATGGATGCTTCAGATTTTTTTCAGTCTATTGAAAATGAAGATAAAAATCTCCCTGAGCTGCCCCTACAGTTTGGTGACATTACTGAGGATTTTGACATGCTTGTTGATTAGATTTATCTCATATGTCATTAGTATGTTTCTATTATTCAGTTACGTTTACTTTCATTGATAGGGTATTTCTTTAATCTTGTAATGTTTTTATATTTTATGAATGAAGTGTTTCTTTTACTTATTATATATCTATCTCATGTATATAGAATGGATCAAGCCATTACAAATCTCAATGACAAAGAACATTATCTTGTTGATAGTGCCACTACACATACAATTTTGAGAAACAAGAAATTTTTCTCAAGTTTGTTAATGACAAGAACAAATGTGAGTACTATTTCAGGAGTTAGTAATCTTATTGAAGGCTCCGGAAGAGCTACAATCTTGTTACCTGAAGAAACAAGATTATATATCAATGATGCCTTATATTCGAGTAAATCACAAAGGAACTTATTGAGTTTCAAGGATATTCGACAAAATGGTTTTCATATTGAAACCATGAATGAAAATGGTATCGAATATCTGTACCTTACAACATATAAAACTGGCCAGAAGCAAGTTTTAGAAAGAATGAGAACATATAGTTCTGGTTTATATGGCACATTGATAAGCTCTGTTGAAACACATAGTATCACTAACCCGAAGTTAGTTGATCAAAGTATTTTTACTTTGTGGCATGATAGACTTGGTCACCCAGGTAAAACAATGATGTATACGATCATTGAAAATTCACATGGCCACCCACTAAAGGACCTGAAGTTCCTTGTTAAAAGCAATTTCATATGTTCGGCTTGTTCTCTTGGAAAATTAATTACAAAGCCATCTATGACAAAAGTGAATGTAGAATCTCCTATGTTTCTTGAACGAATTCAAGGAGACATATGCGGGCCAATAACACCGTCATGTGGGCCATTTAAATACTTTATGGTGTTGATTGACGCATCAACACGTTGGTCACATATAAGCTTGTTGTCAACACGAAATGTTACTTTTGCAAGACTGTTAGCGCAAATTATTAAATTGAGGGCTCATTTTCCTGATTATCCTATTAAAAGGATACGGCTAGATAATGCGGGAGAATTTACTTCTAAATCCTTCAATGATTATTGTCAATCAATTGGGATAGTTGTAGAGCATCCAGTTGCTCATGTACATACTCAAAACGGCCTGGCAGAGTCGTTAATTAAGCGGTTACAATTAATAGCTAGACCCTTATTGATGAGGTCAAAATTGCCTTCATCGGCATGGGGGCATGCAATATTGCATGCAGCGGCTCTAATTCGTCTTAGACCTACCGCTTACCATAAATTTTCTCCATTACAATTGGTCTCCGGAAGAGAACCAAATATATCTCATTTAAAGGTGTTTGGTTGTGCGGTGTATGTCCCGATACCCCCTCCTCAACGAACTAAAATGGGGCCACAACGGAGATTGGGAATTTATGTTGGTTTTGAATCTCCCTCAATTATTAAGTACCTTGAACCAATGACCGGTGATCAATTCACTGCTAGGTACTTGGATTGTCAATTTAATGAGACAGTATTCCCGGCATTAGGGGGAGTAGATAAGGAGATTAAAAGGAAAGATATTGCATGGAATGCAACATCTATGTCTTTTATGGATCCACGGACAAATGATAGTGAACTTGAAGTTCAACGGATCATACATTTGCAAAGTGTTGCAAATAGGCTACCAGAAGCATTAATAGATACCAAAAAGGTCACAAAATCATATATTCCGGCTGAAAATGTTCCAGCTCGTTTAGAAGTCCCTGAAGCGATTCTAAATAAATCAAATGCATCTGAGTCACAAATACGCCGGAAGCGTGGTAGACCACTTGGCTCTAAAGATGCAAATCCTCGAAAGAGAAAGGAACATATCGTCTCAATTAATCATGATGCTAATGTGACCACTAGTGTCTCTAAGGATAAAATCCCTGAAGCGGTTTTATCTGATGACTCTAAAAGTAATGAGCAAGATCTCGAGGACAGTTATGAGATGTCTATTAATTATGCTCATAACAGTTTAGGTTGGTATCGAAAAGAAATTGAAATGAATGATATTTTGCCTATTCTGTAGCCGTCCAAATCATGGATGAAGATGAAAATGATCCTCAAACTATGGAGGAATGTAGACATCGAAATGATTGGAAAAGTTGGAAAAAGGCCATACAAGATGAGCTAGACTCGCTAAATAAGCGAGAAGTATTTGGACCTATAACTCCAACACCAAAAGGTGTCAAACCTGTTGGCTATAAGTGGGTGTTCATACGCAAGAGAAATGAACGAAATGAAGTTGTAAGGTACAAAGCTAGACTTGTGGCCCAAGGCTTTACTCAAAAGCCCGGAATTGATTTTACTGAAACATATTCACCTGTAGTGGATGCTACCACACTTAGATTTTTAATCAGTTTATCAGTAATTGAACAACTACAAATGCAGCTCATGGATGTGGTAACTGCATATCTGTATGGGTCATTGGATACAGATATCTATATGAGAATCCCTGAAGGATTAAAATTGCCTGAAGCATTACAGTCAAAGTCTCGTCATATGTACTCCATCAAATTGAAAAGGTCCTTGTACGGACTTAAACAATCAGGACGTATGTGGTACAATCGTCTTAGTGAGTACTTAATAAAGAAAGGATTTTGCCATAATCAAATAAGTCCATGTTTATTCATAAAGAGGACAGAGTCGGGATTTGTAATCATAGCCGTGTATGTTGATGATTTGAATATTATTGGATCTCCTGAAGAGATTCGACAAGCAGCTAATTACTTAAAAAGTGAGTTTGAGATGAAAGATTTAGGCACTACAAAGTATTGTCTCGGCCTGCAGTTCGAACATACTAAGGGTGGAATTTTCATTCATCAATCAAACTATATAGAAAAAGTCCTTAAGCGTTTTCATATGGACAAAGCTCATCCATTGAGTACACCTATGGTAGTACGATCGCTTGATGTTAATAAAGATCCGTTTCGTCCTCCAGCACATAATGATGAGATTTTAGGTCCAGAAGTACCATATCTCAGTGCAATTGGTGCATTGATGTATCTTGCTAATAATACCCGACCAGATATAGCATTTTCTGTTAATCTACTAGCAAGATATAGTTTAACACCAACAAAGAGACACTGGAATGGTGTTAAACACGTGCTACGTTATTTACGTGGAACAAGTGACATGGGACTATATTTTGAAAGGCATGATGATGCCAAAACAACCAAATTAGTTGGTTATTCAGATGCGGGGTATTTATCTGATCCACATAAAGCTATATCTCAATCTGGATATGTATTCATGTATGGTGGAACTGCTATTTCATGGCGTTCAACCAAACAGACTTTGGTAGCCACCTCATCAAATCATGCAGAATTAATTGCATTATACGAGGCTGGGCGTGAATGTGTATGGTTTAGATCACTAATACATTATGTGCATGAATCATGTGGATTACAATCAATCGAGAAAAGTCCCACAGTAATATATGAAGACAATGCGGCGTCCATCGCCCAAATCAAGGATGGTTATATTAAAGGCGACAGAACCAAGCACATATTACCAAAATTTTTCTCCACTCACGAGCTTCAAGTGGAAGGCAAAGTTGATGTTCAACAAATTTCATCAAGTCAGAACTTAGCAGATTTGTTTACGAAGGCATTACCAACAAAGGTGTTCAAACAACTCATACGTAATATTGGCATGCGACACCTGAAAGATATCTGCCTCAATTGAGGGGGAGATTATACAACTGTACTCTTTTCCTTAGCCTTGGTTTTTATCCCATTGGGTTTTTCCAGGCAAGGTTTTAACGAGGCAGGATGTATATGATAAAGAGGTATGCATTCAAGGGGGAGTATTATATATAATATGTATATATGAATGCATACACCTCTTCATATTCTTTTTTAATACCCATTATGTTATACACCCTTTTGTATCCCCCATTATAATTTGTAATTAAAATAGTTATGATGTATTTTGTAACCACAATTTTGGTGGTCTATAAATACCACCATGTATTTCATTTGTAAAGTAATTTTGGTGTGAACAAATAACGTTTGTTGGAGAAATACATATATTGTTTTCTTTATATTCTATTAAGAGTAATAGGCCAATAAACTTAGAATTTCTCTAAGTTTATAACATATATATATATATTGAAGTGGTAAAAGTTGAAATAACTCTTAACTTATCCCATGTTGAAAGTTATTTGAAAAAAAACTTAATATACATTCCTCGTTCTTTCAATATGGAACAAATGCACATTATATCTCATTTTCAATATAATCTATAAATTAACATTTAAATTGACATCCAATTTATGTAGAAGGACAATTGTTTATGATTATCGTTGAATTTTATAAGTAATACAATTAGAAGTATGCATATGGAAGGATTAACGTGTACGCCCTTTACAAGCAGTTTATAAAGAAATGAATTACCAAATCATGCTGCATCATATAAAGAATGCTTCTTTCATTATCAATCCCTTGTATCATAAACAATTTTCTTCTTCTGGGGTAAGGCTTATACTCATCATTTCTTTATTACTACAATATTGAAAATGATGGGAAAGGATAATCTTCTAAATATCCGGGAAAGGGACCCTACCCCGATTAGCCTCTCGACACCACATCTACTGTAATTTGTCATCAACCAAATCTCAAATGTTTTATTATAATAATATAATAGGAAAAAGAGTTGTGGGAACTGAAGAAGCTCGATTGCTTGCTTGAACCTAAAGATAGGGTAATTGGTGGGGGCCATTCATGTCACTCGCACTCATAATTCAATCTCCCACCCCACTTCTCTCTTCCTTCATTTTTCCCTTTCTTTCTTTGTTTTTTTTTTTAACATAGAGGTTAAAAGCTTTTGTACCAAAATCTTAATTGTAGTAACAATAAAAACATCATTAATGTATGAATGCCCTTGATAAGAAACTTTTTAAGATTTTGAGGTGGTGGGTGGAACTTTGTCTACACTTATCTAATCCGAATTGGTGGAATCTCAACGGCGAAAACTCTTCCATTAACCACAACTAATTAAATCAATAGCGCTCCTCGTCAACCTCCTATTCTCGGAGATTGCAATAAATATCTTTCTTAGGAGTTGGTTTTTTTGTCTTCGGTGGTGCACATCAGATTGCCCAATCAAATTCAAACTAGTGGGTATTATTATTTACCTAGTTTTGTCCTATCTTTATTTACTGCCTTTCACAAACTTTTTTCACCAACATCAAAATTCAAAACCCATCAATTTCTTTCCCTACGCACATCAGGTTCAATTCCCATTTCTTACTCACTACTTACTTTTACCAACACTTTTTTCCTGTCCTAGTAGAACAACCATGATTTTGTTCCATTTCCACTTCAATGTACAAAAACAACGTAATTAGCTAAACTGAAAGGAAAACCAAAAAAGTAACATATAAGTCGACCGACGTAAACCACACAAATCATTTTGTAATGAACTAATCAAAGTTTGCAAGATAATATGACTAACTGTAACATGATAACCCCGCTAATCAATCAGTCACACAGATGCTTGCGTAACCTTTCCGACACCCACACCTTTGCCCCCTGCTTCCGGGTTCAGTACTACTGCGCCAGCTTGTCTCATGTCAGCGCTCACGCCTCCAGCCACGGCTTGATACTGAGCTGTCGCTTGAACTTGCGCTGGCGTCCCCATTACACCCCCTGGTGCAGTGTAGATCACCTGTCTCCCCATCCCGCCGTCGTACGTCATCTGTGCGTACCCCGCTTCTGTCACCACCCCTATCCCGCCCGTAGCCGCTGGCCGCACCATCTGGTAACCCTCAGAATATGCGGTGGCCTTCTGTGGCGGTAGTGTCGGTGGGGCCGCTGGCATCGACGGAACTGGTGCCTGTGAGAACACATTGTACATCTGCTGCTGATCTCGGTAGACATCAGATGGTATCCTCTGATGAACTGTATAGTAGCCCTGAGTCGGTGCTCCGGTCACTGGTCTGACTAGAGGCGCGTGGTACGCGCTAGCCGGAGCTGGAATCATGTAGACTTGCTGCTCGTTGTTGACGCTACTTCCCGGGAAAACCCCGCCTGGAACCTGCTTATCGGTCCAGTAGGGAACGCCGCCGGGAACCGCTACCGGAGAGATTTTCTCCGGTACCTTATAATATTCGCCACCGGTTAACCCTCCTGTAAGATTATCCTCGCTTTTCCTTTGGTAAGTTGCTTGTTGCTCCTCAAGCCTCAGCCTCTGTAGATCTTGAATGTGCTTCTGGATCGGATCCAACCCCGTAAACCTCTCATCCAAACCCGGAGCATGAATCGGATCGTCAACCTCTGTTACTCTTCCCACCATCGTCGGCTGCGCGAGAGGCTGTCCCGCCATTGCATTTACCTTCTCAAATCCAAACAAGAAATCCGCGTTGCCAGCCGGGGCCTGCGGCTTAGGAGCAACCGCAGCGGATGCCGACTGCGGCGGCGCAGTCATAATAGGCGCAGAATTTAACGCCTCAACAAACCTTTCCTTCTCCGACTTAACCTCATCCGACCCAAAGCTCCGAGTCGAGGAATTCAGGCTCTGATTCTGCGTCTGGAAAATGAAAATCCTCAGCCTCGCAGGCTTAGGAGAAACCCTACACAACCGCTCATACTCATGCATCATGTGCTCCAAATCGTCATCGTTGGTCACCGAAATCAAAGCGTCCAGATCTTCACCAGGCAACTGATATTTAAACGAGATATTTTCACAATCACACAGCGCAATCAGCTTGGACAGCAGAGACCCGAACTTTATGTTGCGATCGACTGCGAGAATTTTGGTATCGCCTCCGATGTACGACAACTGGTTATCGTTCGGCCGAGGATGAATCTTCCCACCGTAACTGCACATAAACTTGACCTTAAAATTCGGCGGAGGCTGATTCCCCTGCGTATCCTCCCACGGCGGCGGATTGTCGAAGTCAATTTCGCGAGAGCGCGGGGAGGAATCGCCGGACTCCGGGTACGACGAGTTGTAGGAGTAGTTCTCCATAGGCGCAGGCTAGCGAGGAGAGAGAGAGAGAGATAGGGTGCGTATTAGCGTGAGCAATGGCTTTAGGAGATTTAAAGGAGAAGGTTGTTTCTGTTAGGCCAATTGGGATTAGGAGTGTGGGTGCGTAGGCAGTTTGATTACGAGGAGGTCATTGAATTTGCTGGTATTCGGGTTCTGATAAAGTGACACTGGATTTCACCATTATTTCTGTACAACCGTGTGACGTGGCGAGTGGAGGAACAGGTGGTGCGGGAATGGGGAACAGTGCTGGTGGGGATGAGCTGGGAGAAATTTAGGGAAGGGGTGGGGCCCGGCCCACCATTCTCAAGAAAAAAAGAGATAAGAAAGAGAGAGCTGTTGACTAGCTTCGGAGGAGGGAGATTAATGTCATTTCACTCAATTACTAATACATCCAATTAAGTTGAATTTTTGGTAACTATCTCAATTACCAAAATACAACCACTCTAAACAAAAATTATATTTGCCAACACTGATTTAATAATAATTTAAAACAACTAATTATTTTTAATAATTTATAAGAAAATGTATATTTTATTTGTTCAAGACCACCTCACTGCAAATTCATATGTTAAACAAGGGTAAATTTTTTCTTTTTTTCTTTTTTTTTTGCCTCTATGTATAGTTATTTATTTGCTTAATCCCTAATGTTTATGTATGGTGATTTTGATTTCTAATTTTTACAAAAAAAAAAAAATTATATTTTTGGTCCAATCATTAAAAATATATATTAAAACTAACAAAATTGAAAAATACAACCGTGTTGCACAACACATTCTAATCTTGTAACATATGCAAAAGACAAAAACACTCGAAATCTACTCTAAAAAGTCTTGTTAGGAAGATTAATTTGAGAATTGTTTACATATAGAAACACGCTCTTGCATGTATGTTTTTCGGTGCCGTCTTTTATTTTTTATGTGTGTTATACATTCGAACCGTGATGTACACCAAGATTGTGTTTTTGACATATTTCCTAATGATATGATCAAAAGTATAAACAAACATTATGGATTGAAATGATGATACGTAAATATTAATTATAATTTTAACGGGTTAAACGTAGGAGGGGGTGGTTGGGAGTTCTGGGGACCGGACAGGAATCAAATTTCAACACTTGCATGTTGTGGTGGAATTGGGAGCCCTCCACTTGTTCCAATCACATATTTTGTTTCGGATCCCGGCTCAAATTTTTGTACATTCACATCCTCCCTCACTCTTCTTCCCAATAAGTTATTTTAAATTTTTAATTATATGTAGCTAATTATTGTACCACATCATTTCTGTATATATATAATAAATTATTTTTTACGTTTTAAAATATATAAATCAACATATTATATAGAAAAACAAAATCAATTTAAAAATATTATCCATACAAATATATATGTATATAGTAGTGTCATAAATTATCGTTCGTGCGTAAAAAAAATATCTTATTAAAGTAATAATCTCAACTAATATTTTGGTCTAATTTCATTGCAATTAGTGCTCCAAACTTACTAGGTTTCAATTCTCATTGACAAAAAGGAGTGGTAGTCCCATTAGTGGGAGAATAATGTGGGCATGTTTGGTGGCTAATTCATTGGTTGACTTATATGAGTTACCTTTCTCAACAATTTATATTTCAAAATTCTGTCCATTTTTTCGGTAAAAAATATGTATTTTTAATTTATCGATATATACTTCAAGAGAATATATAAATTGGATAAAAAATACGATCGTCTGATACTATATTAATTATTTTAAATTTATTTTATCAATGTAAGTAGTATTTTCTTTTAATAATTGGTATTTCAAGAATCAATAACATATAAGTGCCTCAATTGTGGCCTAACAAATTATTGCACTAAACCTATGTGTCCACTCTCCCGAAACCAAATAAGCTGCTTAAAAGTCAACAGATAATTAATTAAACTTATGCAATAAATCTTCAACTAGTTCTTTTATTTAATTCCAATATTTGCCTACTTTTATAACCAATTATTTAATTTCATCCAAATGGGCTATTAATTTACGAATAAAATAATATTAATTAAGGACAGCAAGCACGAGAAAGCTGCACGAATCTACTGTGGTATTGGGTACAAGAGGGCACTTTTAAACTCTGATTCAACTTGTTTTAATTAATTAATTAAGTTACGGAGGCGTAGATTATGGAAAACTGTAAAGAATACGTATACGAGTAGAAAAAAGTGTACTTTTTTAAAACTGTTAATGGTCTGTAATTAGCGGAAGACAAGCAGTCCAGATCCTGTTCTTGCATTGCTTCCAACTTTACTGTTCTTCAAAGTCATTATCTGATCGCGTTACTAGAAATTTGATTTTTTTTTAAATGGTGAATCTTGAAAATAAATAAATAATAGGTTAGAAAAGTAGTGAAATAATATACGATAAATTATATTGTCATCCTTTGAAATTTGATTTAATTAAAAATGCATTTATAATTAGATTGAAAGTTGGAATTAAAATTAAAAAAATGGTGGGGAAGGGGTCAACCCAAGAACACAACAGTTGTGTTAGTCGTGCAATTACGGCAGTCTCGGCGGTAATACCTCCAAGAACATGATCATCATACTCTCATTTAATTTTTCGAGTTCAAACATGATTCGGTTCGATTCTATGCGACCTTGATCAGCGACCGTGATCTAAGCTACGTCACCTCCCAGATCTGAGATAGGGTTTGAGGATAAAACAGAAAAGTTAAGCTAGTCGGATCGTCCCCGACGACGACCCTCCGATACTTAGATTAAGTGGTGGTCGAAGAGAAATATTGCGATCTCAATATGTGATTTAAGATAACGGGTGTGAAATTACCTTCTCTCACTATGGCTTGGGGTATTTATAGGATTTAAACGGATCCCACTACCCAACACGTGTCATTTTCTAGATCCTTCATGCATTGATTAAGCATTGTTCTGAGGTTCCACCTGTTCGGATCGGGTTCAAACAACTTGACCCGGATGCCAGCTCCATGAACCGAAGCGACCAGCGACCTCCTCTGTGAACTCTGATAAAATGTCCATCTTGCCCTTGATAAAAGATTTTTCAATCTTGCGTTTAATAAAAGATTCTCCTTCTGTATTTTGACAATAAAATCCCCATCAAAACCATAAATAAGTTTTGCTGCTTCATATATATAAAAAATGGTGTTCTATGCAAATCTCACGTACTGAATTATTATAATATCTCAAACTCGTAGATCCTTATAAAATTAATTATTAAAGATTGCTACACACATATGTATTTATTTATTTATTTTTATAATGTTGGGTAGTTTGTTGGATAGTTTGGATATGACTCATTTAGTCGAACTCTAGCCAGATTTTTTCTGGAAAAAAAAATCTAATAAAAAAACCTGAGCCCAATCAAATTAAATCGGAATTCGAATTACCTGACCTGAATGCCCACTCCTAGTATGACGTTAAATAGTTGATAGTGTTGGATGATATGAATTCTTGAGAGATTTTGAAGCGTGATTTCACTGTCGTTAAAGTGAAATTTGTCCCCACTATATAGTTGTTGTCGGGTTCAGCAAACTCACTTTTTTGAATATGACAAAACCAACCGAGGCTTGCCAAACAGCAATTCCGACAGCCTCCTTCCAAAAACAAATTGAAAAACTAAAATATAAAGTGAAAGAGCTTATGAATATTGAAGTGTAGTTTTGGCACTTGATTTCAACTATATATAAATATTTAAATGCCCTCTTTTTCAAAAAAAATATGCATTTATTCAATTGATGCCTCTTTAGTCCAAAAATTGCAACTTATTCCCTCCAACTTCTATTTTACATCTGAAATTAAACAACATTATAAAGTATTTAAAAATTAATTAAAATTATATGTGCAAGCTATCCAACACATAGCTGGTACCAAGATTCTCCCCAAAAAGAAAGGAATAATGCAAAAGGAGATGATGGTTGAGATGAGGTGAATGGGATGTGGAGTCCATGCTTACATACACTCATAATATTACCATATCTCTACATCATCACTACACTTGTTCATATTCTTCTTTATTAAAATATGTAATTATAGTTACAATGAATTACAAAATAAGATAAGATGATCCATAGCCGCAAAGCTGCTAATCTCATCATGTCATGCTTCTACATCCACATTTGAGTAAAACAAAAATTACCATTTTTTTTCCTAAAATTGTCAAAGTTGTCATCATTAAGAAATTGGCAAAATTAGTCCCGTAAGTAATAATACGAGTGGAGCTAGATGTATTACTGTTCGAGTTTTTAAAATTATATTTAAATTTATTTTGATTATTGATATAATCGAACGTTAATTGAATTAAACATGACTCGAGTTGAGTAATTTAATATTTTTAAATATATTTTATTAATTTTACACTAATTGCAGAGGTAAGCACTCGAAGACCATCCAGAAAGTGGGCCCAATTTGATGGCCCAGAATTGAAGCCCAAGCCTGTGGTGCTTACCATCCAGAAAGTCGGCCCAATATGATGGCCCATAACTGAAGCCCAAGCCTGTTGTTTGTTTCAACGTTAAGTACTAGACTATGTAGGAAGTCGACTTCAGATGCTAACAGCCAATTACAGAGCTCCAAGAGGTGGAGTGGACAGCTACATTCATGCAATGCATAGACAAGAAATTATGCTGACGGCCGGGCCATTACTCTATCTTACGCTGCCTGCGCAACATCGCCAACTCATGCTCTGTTTTTGCCATTAATGGTTCTCAACTTTTCCTGCCTACTTTGAGTGCATTTACTTCACCTACTTTACCCTCCCCGGGCCCGGATATCCCTTTCGTTCACTCCGCACGTCGACGTTATTTTGTGCTTCCCAAGGTCAAACAACCACTGACTTGCCGATTTCGTAGGAATTTGGGATTTTGGGTGTGGAAGAAATGCGTGTGTTGATGGATGATTGGTGCTTTGACTTGGAGCTGTTTGTTGAGTCTTTTTCTAGTTCTTAAGTGTTTGTTGATTGTTTGTGTTTTGGTAGATTGGAGGATATTGTGCTGAGAAGATGGGGAAGAAGAAGGTGATGCTGCCGGCGGATGAAGTTGACATGACTGCGGTGAAGTATCAGTATGAAAAAATTGCAGGTGTGTTGTCAGCGATTCGATTCATCTCCCTTTTTCCCCCCTATTGGTTTGTAAATTTTGATTGATAGTCTATTGATCGATCACTTTTCCAATTGCAGCGCCGCATTTAACTGGAATTTCGCTGAAGTTATTTGTTAGATTGCTTGAGGCTCCCATAATTGGTTCCTTGATTATGTCTCATTTGAAACAGCAGAATAAAATGGTTGAGGTCAGCGCTCTTCTTCCATCTTCTTTTCTGTTTGAATTTTTTCAATTTGGTGACTGATGAAGTTATGTTTGACTTTTGAGATTTAACTGTAAAATGGTGCTAATCATTGACAGATGCTGAGGAATACTGTGATACCTGAGGCTCCAATGTTCAAACCCGAGTTTCCTCCTCAAGGTTTATTATCATAATCCTCTATCCATCAAATTTTAACATGATGCTAGACTTTGATTCCAAACATATTTTTCTGAATTTGCTAAATTGTGTTGTATTTCAGGCACTAGGCAATACATCAGAAAAAAAAAAAAAAAAAAAGAAGAAGAAAGAAAAGTAATGAATCGCATCATTTTTCCACTGCGAACAATCAAGCTGAGCATACATGTCACCAAAAATTTCTGTATCAGACTATTATATTTCCTTTTGTCAAATTTCAGTTGATAAATCCTAAAAACTGAAGAAAGTGGACTTATAATCTCTTGAATTACAATTTTTAAGTAATAATGACCTAAAGCAGATACCCTATCTCTTCTTTACCAGTGACAAGATGCAGTGAAAGAAAATGGTATGAAAAAATTGCTGAGTGTTTGATGACCTCCTTCTACTCTCCCATTGGCAGAGCTGTTGATCTTCACTTCTGAAAAGAGGCACAATGAAAACAACAATTAGACATTGGCTTTAGAGTCCTCCTTCGCAAGTAAAGTTGGGTAATTATTGAGGTTATGGATATTAATATATGACAAGAAGTAAAGCAAGAAAATGGATGCAGTCAAGCAGGAGTTGACTGGACTATTGAACTTGCGCTTACTAAATTCCAGTATTGCAAGTAGGGGAAGAATGAACTAGCTGTCGCATGTTGCTATTAACTTGTAGTCATTATTATTTTCCCTAACTTATGTCGATTAAATTGGTAATATATTTGAATTTCAGAACCAGAACCTGAAGTTGTTCTTTTGGATGAGGATGGAAAACCTGAAGAGAGAGTTGAATTAGCCTTGAAGACTCTTCCACACTATGACCCTGCTAATAGTTGGATTCCTGATTCTTCTTCACCTTTCCACTATTGGAAGATTAGAGATTATGCATATGCATACAGATCTAAACTTACGACTCCATCTGCAGTAAGCATATATAAAGCAACATCTCCACCTGCTTCAATTTGTAATGATTTCATTGATAGAAATTTTATTTTAAAGGTTGCAGAGCGATTCATTTTGGCCCTGGATGAGTTCAACAGTAAGAAGCCTCCAACTCCATTGTTGATTTCTTATGACCCTGAGCTTATAAGAAAGCAAGCTGCAGCTTCCACCCAGAGGTTTGAGGAAGGTAAAACATTTTATGGTGTGGGTGTGTCATGTTTCCTCAATATGCAACTATTTACGTTCATTTCAAATGTTCCAACAAGATAAATTCTTATATGAGTACATTGTGTAGGGAACCCATTGTCAGTCCTTGATGGGATTTTTATAGCTATTAAGGATGATATTGATTGCTATCCTCACCCCTCAAAAGGTATTTATTTGATCTTTATTATATGGATCATCTTTTTCAGCAGTTACAAGTTTGGTGTGTGCTTAATGATAACAGGCGGAACAACCTTCTTTCATGAGGTTCGTCCTGTAGAAGAGGATGCCGTCTCTGTTGCAAGGTTACGAAGATGTGGTGTGATCTTGGTTGGGAAAGCAAATATGCATGAGTTGGGTCTGGGAACAACTGGAAATAATCCAAATCATGGGTATGCATTCATGCTCTACTATACAGGGATCAGATGTTTTGCTTAAGTGATCCATGATTATATATGAGAAATTACTAATGGCAATGTATTTGCATTCAATGCCTTCAAACAATTTTGATGGTCCAACAAGAAACTCGCCAAAGACTTTGTCTGGAATTTATTGATATCATCTTATGCATCGTCCAAAGTTTTTGGGTGTAATGTAAATAAAACTAATTCCTATCAAAATCTGGTGCATATAAATTAACTTAGAATTGGTTGGGAAACCAAAGATGCATGAATTCAGGCCGAGGAGGCCATCCGCCCATGATGCCTTTGAGTTAACTTAGAATTGATAATTTTTCTGCATTCAGAACAGCAAGAAATCCACATGCTCCTGAAAGATATACTGGTGGATCATCCTCAGGCCCCGCGGCAATTGTTGCTTCTGGATTATGTTCAGCTGCACTGGGGACAGATGGGGGAGGTTGTGAATTTGTGTAGCACAACCAGAATTGTAAATTGCTTTTAAGCTTGCTCACAAAATTGGTGCAATTCTAATTATTCTTAACTCAATACACAGGTTCTGTTCGTATACCATCCTCTCTTTGTGGTGTAGTGGGACTGAAATCCACATATGGAAGGACTGATATGAGTGGGTAAGCTCACGCCTCCTACTAACTTTTGCTAAAAGAACCACCCTCTTAATGCCGTCGACTAATACATCCGGTGCAAGAACAATATCTTAATCAAATATTATCTTAAGAATATGATTAATGCTTGAAATTCTTGACTAGATGATTATTAAGCTGTCTATGACTATATGTTATCTTTTATAAGCTTTTCTTTCTTAAGGATGGGGATAGAACAGATAGCTCGAGCCTGGGTCCAGCATTTTAACAGCATGTGGAAATAAACTCCAGTCTGGGGTAATGAAACTTAGACATCTTGTAAAATGTGAACTGGGATTTATCCTGGATTAAAGGAACTATGCAGTCACTATGAAACTTAATACTTGAGTTCCTTTAAGCTAGTTCTTTAGAGTTCAGGTAGCAATTAAATCACAAAAGACACTTGGACCTTATAAAAATTAGTCATTTTAATTTCGAATGATGGATGTATTGATATCACTAGTTCTTGTTATTAGTTGCAACAACCTTCTCAAGTTTAACATCAAGAACTTTCTAATATAGTAATTGATAGTTGTATATTGTTATTTCAGTTGTTGTGCCTTTCGTTGTTGCATCACATGGTTATATCTTAATACAACCGATTTTTTGAAACCAGTACTCAACAAAATTCATTTCATTGTGGGCGAATTCACTTACCTATATTTCATTTTGGCAGCTCAATATGTGATTCTGGGACAGTAGAGATTATTGGTCCTATCACATCAACTGTCGAGGATGCAATACTTGTGTAAGTGATCATGCTTTAGATATCAAATACTATGGTTTGTTCTTTCCATCTTCATATGTACGGATTCTTTGTTGGTCACTTCAGTCCAAATTTAAACTATGCTAGCCCTCGTCTTTCACTTGTTTGCTTACATACTATGTATCATTCAGCCAAATTATAAATCAATGCATAAAAACTATTTGTTTATATGACAACTACTTCCACCAAGTACATTATGTAGACATTTTTTTATGTTTGCTTCTGTGCTTCTGCTTATTTAAATTCTCTAGATCTTCTATTCTTACAATGCCTTCTTCCTGTAAGTTTAAATTTGCTTGCTTCCTGCTGAAAATAGTTGTGATTTCATGTTTGCATATGGTAAGAGACACCAATTTATCTCGTGATCATTTTTCAGGTATGCAGCAATTTTAGGATGTTCAACTGCTGACAAAATCGCCTTGAAGCCTGTAATTACCTGAAACATAGTACTTCTTTCTTTTCTTTTCTTTTCCTTCCCTGAGTCTCAAGATCCACTTCTCATTTTATAGCTCTAATAGTGTAGTATCTTCTAGTGTTTGGCACAAAATCTCTAATATTGGTTCTTGAGTTTGTTCAACTTGAAATTTCTTTAAACGTATATCATGACTGAGCTGTAATGTCCAGATGATTTGGTATGACGTCATTTGCCAGAAACTGCAGATCCTTAAAATAAGATAGTAAATTGACCTCCTCTTTTTTTTTCCTCCCCCCCCCCCTGCAGTCTCTCCCTTGTTTGCCAAATTTAACTTCACGTGAGAATTCAGATGCTCTTGGATCACTAAGATTGGGGAAGTATACAGAGGTGTCCACTTGCCTCTTCTATTTAAAGATTATTGAATCTCTTGGCTCTTGAATATCCATTAATCAGTATAATGTGCTGCCTGCAGTGGTTTAATGATGTATTTTCTACTGACATTTCTGATAAGTGTGAGGATGTTCTCAATCATTTATTAGAAACACATGGATGCAAGGTATGTTTGTCTTTGATCATTATGAGAATTGCATCATATTCTAGAAGTATTTTATTTGTCTAAATTTAAATTTCCGTACTCTGAGTTCCTTTCTCTTGATATGAAAGATAGTGGAGATTATTATACCAGAGCTTCACGAGATGCGCACTGCTCACATTGTTTCAATTGGCTCCGAATCAGCATGTGGATTGAATCCTGATTTTGAAGATGGGTCTGTTCAATGCCATTCTGTATATGGACTGAACTTGAGTTTGTGCATGGTAATGTTAAAATTCATATGCTGATTATCTGAATAATACTCTACTTTTATCTAGGAAACGGGTGGAGTTTACACATGACACACGGACAAATCTAGCACTTTTTCGGTCATTTTCAGCATCAGATTATGTAGCCGCTCAATGCCTAAGGTAAGTCAAAATTTGTGAACTATGTGTCATGTCCATTAAGATTATCTCCTTTAACTGGGAGTAATTGGAAGTCTGTCTGGTGAATGATTTACTGTAAAAGCCTGTTGACCTGTATATAACCACCAAGTTGCTCAAGTTGACTTTTTGTTAGTTTTTCAAGTTATAAGTTAGATCAATATTCTAATGTGCTAGTACACCTTAACCTAATCAATATTTGGCTTCTTATTACATCTAATATTGGTTAGTTATGTGTTCTATAGCATTGCACTTGTTGTGTCAGATATCTAATGTGCTAGTACAACTTTCATTAAGGTATAACCAAATGTGTCATTAATTTTTCTGTTCAATACAAGAGTAAATCCACATTATGCCATATAAGCCTGCTACAAATTGAGTATATTTTGTATCAACTTTTTCACTGTCACCTGTTCTATTGTAGGAGAAGACTCATGTACTACCATATGGAGATTTTCAAAAAGGTGGATGTCATTATCACTCCAACTACTGGGTACGATGAACAAATTTGCTGGGCTATGGCTTTGTTGTTGATGATATTCTCATGTCTGTGTGCTGCACTTACATGGATATATGGCCATGCATACCTTGTTTGCTTTTAGAGGACTACCATATAGTGCTGTGGTCGAACTTGACCTTCCAAGTTTCAGACAATTGTATAATGCCTGTTGAATGTGTCTATTAAGTAAAATAGAGCTGTTTGATGCTCTAATATAAAGATGAAGGTATTTGCATTTTCAGTTTCTAATAAGTCAAACAATTTTATTTATTTAAATAGTTGAATCTGAGTTCTTTCTTCAGGATGACAGCACCTCTAATTCCTCCAGCTTCACTTAGTTCAGGGGAGACGAATTTGCAAGTTTCAGGTTAGTTGCTTTTCCTCGTATATATGCTTCAACAGAAAAATTTATTTTCTGATCCAACAACAAATGGGCCTTTCATTTCCACAATGCAGTGAAATGGAATGCTGCACTATTATTACCATACTTGTAAACTCGTCCGTCTGTCCTTAAAGGATGGGCGTAGGTTTTTTGGCTGAAGGCCTGTGGGGGCTAATTCAACTATGAGAGTCTTTTTTTTGTTAGTCCTGTGTCTACCGTCACTGCCTTCAGATAGGTTCTTATTAGATGAACAATACATTTCACTGGTTGTGATTATTAGTTATCTACTCTAAGATGATTATGGCCAGGAGAATACAACAGACTTCAAGCAGGGATCCCGTTCTGGATGGGTTTAAAGTGCTAATGCTCGCCTGTGATTTCTTTTACCCTGGCAGCCAACATGACTTTGGAATAAAATTATCTGGTTAAGAAATTATTAGAGTGACCTATAATTTTTTATAGAAAATTTCCGTAAATATAATACATCTGCTCTTCTCAGGAAATCTAATGCGCTTCGTAGTAAATGCAAATCTTCTTGGGTTTCCAGCAGTATCAGTCCCAGTAAGTAATCTCAGTATCTTGTCCTTTCTCTTCGTCTGATAAACAGTTCAAAAAGGTGTTTTGTCGCCGAGTGACATCCCATGTAACTTTAAAAGATGAATAAGATCTCTAATGCCTATATCTTGTGCATTCATACTTGCAAATCATTTTATGTAGAAATCCTGATTCCAATTTTCGGATTTCAAATAGGAATTTGCCGACCACAAAATTAAATTCTGAATTTAGTTATCCAAGTTAGTTAGAGACAGATCATATTAATCTGTATAAAAAACGGCCATCAACTGTTTTTGTCGATCACACGTTAATTTGATCTTTTTTTCTTTCCTTTTAAAAAAATGTCCAGCTATGTTTTTCTCTATGGTTACCTTTGGTAGAAAATCATTTCACATAAAGCTATACATTTGTAAGAAAAAAGCATCAGTTAGCTTTTTTTATCCTTGATAATTTGCAATCAGCTGTCCTGGTTTAACACTTCATCTTGCCTGCATTTGCTACCAATATTCAGGTTGGATACGATAAGCAAGGACTTCCAATTGGCCTACAAATCATAGGCCGGCCATGGTGTGAAGCTACAATTTTGCGTTTGGCTGCTGCGGTAGAGGTATTGTTAACATTCACCAAAGTGAAGAACCTTATTTTCTCAGTTATCACTTCTATTTAAGTTTAAAAAAACTGATCTTCACCCACAGTTCCACCAAGAAAAAGATGGGAACATTTTCCAGATTAGATCACTTTTAATTGCGTAAAGTTCCAAGTATCCAAACAGCAGCAGAAGCAGTAATACTAATAGAGGTGTTATCCATATTCCAGGAACTTTGTGCCACACCGAAGAAAAAACCATTGCAGTTTTACGACATCTTGAAAGGGAATTGAAACAGAGGGCTGCCTCAATCGTTGGTGATTGTCTAGTCCACTTTCACTAGAGATCTAAAGAAATATTTGGTTCTAAACTATTCTGTCCCAACGGTCAATTGGTTCCTTTATTTTTATGTTACGAGACTGGTGCAGAACAAATATATTTATGCATGTCGAGTGTGTGTGAGTTTAATTCAATAACAAATAAGTTATATGCCCAACTTCATCTAGGTAGATGTGCAGTTTGAATGTAAAGCACATAATTAGACGAGCACAAAGTCACCTGAATCTCCTGGACACATTCTACGAACAGAAAGCGAAGAAAATATAGGGTAATCAAGTCTGATGTATTCCATGGTAATGAAGATTCAGGGAAGACAATATCAAAGGCATGACAACTACGCAAATAATGTAATGTTACAGGCATTCTGGCACAATGCTTCCTCAGCCCCGTAACCCTTTTAATTGGTATCAACCAAATGGATAGAACAGACCATTGATAACAACACAGTTACAGCCCACAGCTTATAGAAACACATCTTGAAATGGCTTTTGCAATTGGTTGGCCATATCCTCATTAACTGGTTTGCCTCTAATCGAACAGTGGGACATTGTTTACTTCTGCAAAGAGTTGGGTGTATCCTTCTCTTGATTCTTTTCATCAACACCATCACTAGGCAGATCGATGCCAGATGGGATCTTTCCAGGATAATTGGTCCATGAAGAATCAGAACCCACCATGCTACCCAATGCAGAAATCATTTCAATAACCTGAATGCTATGGCAGAATTCATAATCAGAGGCAGATTTTAAGTTATGGGGTTTACCTTCTGTCAACGATCACCATAGAACGAAGCTCACAGTTAGCAAAACTGCAGAAATGTGGCCAAAGAGTTAATTATGGCAAATGCAATCACATAGCATAAAGCATTCTTGTAACACCAACATGAACCTAAACCTGCACTGAGACATAAAACTATGTGATTAGTTCTAGCCTGCAGCTCAAAGCAATTGTTCTATCACGACTTACTGACTAGAAATCTCCTTCTTAACAAGAGGGTGACAGTCGTTGCCAAATGCACCCAGCGTATGGAACAAGAACCCACTGTGTGTAACTATTGCTATCTCCTTCTCTTTCCGTGTGAATAACCTGTATATATGAAACTAAGATGAAGATAACAAATGCAACTTGAGGCACATATGAACAGAAAATGGGTAAGAGAAAGATGAAATTAACTGAGAAGAGTATAAATTAGAGCTTATTGAACAGTTTTTGCATAGTAAAGAAGTAGTCACCAGTTCATGAAGTTCATTCCCCTAGCTGCAACTTCCTCCTTGGTCTCTCTGACATCAGCCTTCCATAAACTATCATCATCGCTCTCAATCTGAATCAAAATCAGTAGGACCAGTGTCTTAATGCTTGATCGACTCAAGTGAAGCATGCACGGCTAGAAATACGCAGCAGTAATTACACGACGTACCAATGAAAAATCAACTGCAGGAAAAAGGCATTGATATTCACTAATGCTTCTCCTCTTGTCACAAGGATGAACACCCTGCAACCATAATTGTGTACGGAAGCTCTCTGGAAGTAAGGATCCAATAAAGATTTCCACTCTACCTCATCATGTTACTAAACCATAAAGCTACTGTGTCATACATCACATGCCATTTATTATCCTTCCTCCACCAAGAACTGAAAGTCCCCCTCATTATTTCAAATTAACCTTTGCAATTATTTCAATTCTTTACAAGCATTTAGGATTGACATTTTTTCAACTCCCATATCCTCCTAGATATTAGATCATAATAGAAACAATTTAGGTTGCTACAAACAACAGAAGAGAATCAACAAAGACAATTGAGAGGAAGAGCCTATGCTTGTGATAGAAACAAGAGGTATAGTGAAAGCTTGTTGCTTGAGTTAACATACCAAATGTTCTCGACAAAGTTCAACTGCAAGAATAGGTGGGCAATCAAGACTTGAAATTGCAGCACGGCTGCTGTTTCCAGCATTTGCCACCATTAGTGGCAAAACATCCATCCTATCTGTATAGCCTTCACCTCCAAATACCCCAACAGCTGTCTGGATGGTCCTATGATGCAAAGGAAACGGTAATACAGTATAAGCTGATATTTACACGGCACTTTTTGTTTTATTCTTTTTCATGGACAATAATATCCAAGAGAATTTTGAACCTCTAATGATAATTTGATTGGTGCCAGAGATAGAATGCTAAGATGGATGTATGGCAAGCTTTGAGAACTGAAAATGAGTACTGCAGATGGGGGAAGCAAAAGACCTTTTTTTAATGCAAAAATAGACAATACTGAGAAACCAGTTTGTCGATGACTATTTAGGATATCATGGAGCTTTATGTCCAGAGATGCTACCTTAGCAAGGGAGATGTAATGACCACATCAATTTTCTTGATAAGCCCACTTGAGTGAACATGTTTCCGCAAGTTGTCAACCTGATACAGGTGCTAAATGTCACATCTATGGAATTCAAGTGTTTTAGAACAACAAAGAGCAGGACAACCGTAAGTAATAAATCTGGCAGCTACTTTCCGACCTGTTGCCAGCCCAACGGAGTAAGGTGTGCGTCAAAATATTCAGGGGACATATATGCTTTGTAGTTCTTATCTCCTTCTACATTGTGGATCCCTTGAGCATGCCTCACCTAAATATATGGTTTAACAAGACCACAAAGCCTTCGATGAGAGAAGACAACCTCGAGTGTCCTTCAAATCAAAGATGCAGCATATTCAAATTTTCTCTGAACGCAATCAGAAACTTTTAAGTAGCAAAATTTGATACCAACCAGGTGAATGGTTTTGCAGCGGTGCAGCGGAAACAAACTCGGACTACCAACATTGTCCATCTCTGCAGTTGGACCAAACAAAGAAACACAATTTTCGAATCTACACAGAAAACCTAAGGTAACCATAACAAGAATGTTCAAAAGAATCTAGCCATAGCAAGTCAGTAACCATAACAACTTCTGACATCACAAGAATCAAGTTATCAACCACAGTCAAATTACAGAACAATAAGAATGAAAATCTAGCAAACTGATGCAGCAATCATACATACTGTACTCAACTGAAAACCCACCACAACAAACAATCAACCAGAGTAATCAAACAAGAATATTTCATAAAAATTCAAAATTTCGAAAGATTACTCCCTGTCCATAATACTTGAGCTATTGCTAAGCAGTTACCACTTACGGGATAGCGAAAGGAGCAACTCAGGAGATGGGAAGCTCCTTGGATGCGTGAGGATGAAGAGGATGGGACTGGGAATCTAGAAATGAGAGAAGAAGAAGAAGAAGAGAATAACTGGATGGAGGTGGAATTTATGCAAGTAGTGGTAGTGGTCATGTGCTCGCTCGACTCCAAGATTAGCGAGTGAGGATTGGATTTCGCTGTTAAGAGATCATAAATTATTGGGGAAATGACAGGTACTTGTTTGTTGCATTGTGTGACACTGTTGCTACTGTCCACACACACATCACATCTCTTACTCCTACTTTCTTGGTTTATTACCATATTTGACCTTTCATTTCTCAGACACATTTCTTTTTTTTTTTTAATGATGACAGTAGATCATTACATACGATATACTGAAAAAATAGAAAAAGGAAAAAGAAAGAAAGAAAAGATCCTAAAAGAATAGATATACATTGGCTCATACATTTCTCAGACTTTTCACTCAAGATTGTGAGGCATAAATGTTATTAGTGAATATTTGAGACCCTTTTTTTTCCCTAACCTGAATCCGGCATCGCAACATATCCATGGAGAATATATGAAATTCAAGTACTATGTCTAATGTTTCGGTGATCTTGTGGGGTTGGAAGAGGCCGACAAAAGGACATTAGCATACGAGAGAAGGAACTTCATACTTTCAAACCGAACTTCCATTGCAGATCCTATTTCTCACCCCCAAATCCCTTCTGTGTGTGGAAATAAACAAGAAAATCAATATATACTTACACTATACTCTCCGAAGGGATCCAAGATTGCCTGAATGTTAATGGCATCGAAGCTAACCCCCAAACTCATCACATCGCTAATCCTTCCCTCCTGCTTACTCATCTTCTTCTACTCCAGACTTCTTCCTCTTTACACCACCCCCTCCCCACAATCTCCCACTTCCAAGATCCCTCTTTTACCCCCTCCCCCGTGCAACCTTTTCAAAGGCCGATGGATTCTTGATCCGTCTCGCAAACCCATGTACGATTCCACCTGCCCATTCCACAGAAACGCTTGGAACTGCATTAAGAACCAAAGGGAAAACGTGGGTCGGATCAATTCTTGGAAATGGGTGCCGGAAAGTTGTGATTTGAACCGGGTCGACCCGAATGGATTCTTGAATCTGATGAGGGATAAGAATATTGGGTTTGTCGGGGACTCTTTGAACGAGAACTTTCTGGTGTCTTTCTTGTGTATATTAAGAGTGGCTGATGCTGGTGCGAAGAAGTGGAAGAGAAAGGGAGCGTGGAGAGGGGCTTATTTTCCCAAGTTTAACGTGACTGTGGGGTATCATCGTGCGGTTTTACTGGCAAAATATGAGTAAGTATTGTATTAGTTAGGATAGCGAAAGTAATCTATTTCCACATTTATGGTTTTGTAATTCTTGATCTGCCAATGCTTCATGACTACTTGAAATACAACTTCTCATGATTTGGTTACGGAAGATATGATGCAATCTTGCTTTTGATGATAATTCATATATCGATTTTGCTAATGATTTGTATCTACTGCTTTAATGGATCACATTTTTGTAATTGGATTTGAAGGACTGCATAGGATATGAAAATGGTGTTCAATGTTTTGGAGTTCATGCAACTCATGAGAAAATTACTGGGGTTTTACTTGAAATCTCTAGGATAAGTAGAATTGTTTACTGTTAACTGACAATATCTACCAAATTCTGGGGAAATCCTTTGCTTATCCCAGTGTTAGTAGGATTACGCCTTAATCCTTGCTAATGCCTAATTTAATGCTAATCCATTTGATTGTCAGCTGGAACATTTGCTGCCGCTATCATACATTTGGCACAGAGCACATTTTTCTGCCAAACCTTTGCAGTGAAATTAGAGTAGATACTATTTGTTTCATATAAATCCAGTACAACTTCTACTCCTACGTGAGCAGTGTGTTATCGCTGACTTCAGTTGGATAAACTTGATGCTGTTGTTGTGATTCATGAATGCTGGATAGACTTTTTTTATCTCCATTATCGAGATGTTTGTTCATCTTTTGTTGGGGATGGTTGCCTCACTAGCTCATTACTGATTAACTTAAGGTGGCAGCCTAAACAGCCTGAGCTAGCTGGCCAAAATGGAGTCAAGGGAATATATCGAGTAGATGTTGATATTCCTGCAGATGACTGGGCTGATATTGCTGATTTCTACAGTGTCCTGGTCTTCAACACTGGTCACTGGTGATTCTCCATTCTTTCCTGTTCTTCATTCGTAATTGTGTAATATGTGCTTGTTTCCCAGTTACATAGAAGTTATTGAACGATTGTCGTATTGAGTGCGCATCATTCAAGCCTATCCTAAGAGCATAGTATAGATGGACCTGGTATTAGAAATTGGTAAGGCAGGACTTAAATTTCTTGATCCTATGATCATTGCTAGTTTCTTATGAAATTTGAACTTAATGTTAGGTTGGCCTTCTGTTCTAATCTTAAGGATGTTTTCTTCCATATATTTTTGCAAAACTGGAATTAATGTGCGGGAGGCAATTTCTTCTTAGTCTCCTTGAATTTCCCTACTATTACATGTGCATACAGAAATACCCAAATAAATAATTTTTCCTTTTCTTTCTTTTTCTTCAGGACTTTCCTGTCAGTTCTTTTGGGTCAGTTGGGTGGGTGGATTTATTGTTTTGATGCTGCACATAACCGGGATTTCTGATAACATATTGTAATAATGATTCTCTTTTGCTTACTTGTCCTCATTAGGTGGGGCTATGATAAATTCCCAAAAGAGACTCCTCTCATATTCTTCAAGGGTGGGCGACCAATACATCCTCCTCCGGAAATGTCAGACGGGCTCAAAGTTGTTGTTCAGAATATGGTAGCTCACATTGAGAAAGTATTCCCAAAAAAGGTACTCAAGTTCTGGCGGCTACAGTCACCAAGGCACTTTCATGGCGGCGAGTGGAATCAGAACGGAAGTTGCTTGTTTGATCAGCCTCTTGAAGAAGAACAGGTACAAGGGAAATATGGTCCCAATTTTCTTCCGTTTTCCTGCTCATGGATCTGGGAAAGGAGCAACTAGTTTCTCATTCATTCTTTGCTTGCCCTGTTTTACATGTGAAACACTAATCTTTTGCATTTTACGGAATTACGCTAGCAAAATAATATTGATGCATGAATCAGACCATGTACTCTAAACTATCCAAATCTTCTATAACTCTTTCCACAAAAGAACACACACATGCATTAATTAAATAATCATAGAATAATAAAGATTAATAAATGCTGATGACTCCACAGCTTGATTGGTGGTTTGATCCCAGTAACAATGGAGTGAACAAAGAAGCCAGAAAATTGAATCATCTCATTGAGGAGACACTGAAAGGAACAAGTATCCGAACGTTGGATCTGACTCATTTAAGTGAATTCAGAGCAGATGCTCATCCAGCAACTTGGTTAGGCAAAAAGGATGCAGTAGCCATCTGGGGCCAAGATTGCATGCATTGGTGCCTGCCAGGTGTTCCTGATACATGGGTTGATATCTTAACACAATTGATCAGCTACAACTTGGAGATGGGTTGATCAACTTGGAAACAAATTCATGAAGTTAACTGAAGTTCATTGCTTCATGTCACTCGGTTGTTTACGTTCTACATTTCAACAATCAGACAACAGGAACTTCTTTCAGACATCTAAACACGAACAGGAGAGGCCGATGGAAAAAATTCAGTCATTCCCATCGACATTCCATTTTTGATGCATTCAGTGGTACACTCAAATGTTTAGACTTGTATGGTGCTAAAGCTAGGCAGACATAAGTAGTGATGCATATTCATTTTTTAAAACTCGAGAGCTGCAAAATTCTTACAGATCGTTTCCACGTTTGCACTTCTGATTTTGGTTCCACTGTTGTAAATCAAGACCTTAACCACATTGTAAGAGTTTTAACTGCTAAAGCAATACAGCATCGGTGTAAAGATTTGATAATGATCTCAGATTATTCTGTTGGGTAATGTTTTCATTTCTTGCAAGTGTTGAGTTGAGAAATGAGACCAAGTTTAGCCATCTTAGCTTGAAAGCGGTTTCGCTGATTCACACTTATGTCTCTGGCCACGCCATTTAGCAACTCCCACAGAAGCTAGAAAAAGCAAGTAAAATTAGGCTTGTATATGATCTGCTGCTCAACATATACTCTTTTAAAATGTAGAATGAATTTTAAGCTTTTAATAAGAAAATCAAGAACTCAACTATAGTGGAGGGTGCTTGAGCTTGAGAAAAAACTAAAAGGATAACTCCTAAATTTTGAAAATATCTATTCATCATATAATAATTACTCTCTAAATTAATAAATATAACACGTACCCCTAACAATTAAGTTTTTAAATAATATTGCCCTTATATTATATATATGTATATATTTCGTTCAAAGAATTTTCTTTTAGTAATTTTACATTTTTAAGTTTAATTAATTTTTTAATTGGAAAAAATATTTATATAATTAGTGAGTATTTTTTTTACAAACTCAAAGTTAACTAATAAATGAGTACAATAAATACACAAAAAAAAATTCATGAAAATGTTTTATTAATTTAGTAATAAAATTAGGTTATTAACTATTTATTCTTTTACATAAAAATGAATATTACATATCGTTTTTTTAAACATATTTTTCTTTAAAAATTATGATAAAATATATTTATACATTTTTTTCTAAAAATGTTTAACTTTCAATTAAGCATATATATATTTGTCAATTTCTTTTAAAAAGCATATATGAGTTGTTGTTTTTTTTCTTTTGACCAGTATATGAATTGTTGATTATATTATATTTATTGTGTATCTACTATATATACAATCAACTTTTAATTTAAATACTTCACTTATTAAACAAATTAATTAAAAAATAATTTAGTGATGATTCAATGTGTAAAATACTAAAATATATTGAAAATAATATAATTGTTCAAGACACGAAGAATACTTTTGTCCAACCAAGGGGATAAGTATTACATTTGTTAGTTTAAGGGGTAAATATTTCATGACCAATAGTTCGGGAGGCAAAGTGTATTTTACCCCTTCTGGAATTTTCAGTTTTACCCAATACATCAATATTAATTGTTTTCAACATGTTCTCTTGATGTATTATCATAATTTCAAATACACCCTCATATTTAAAAAATTACAAATATTTTTTTGAAATTAACGACCACTTAATAAATATTCCTACAATGAATTGTCACAAAAAATATTTATTACACAATTATTACTATAAAAATATTTATAATTTTATAAATAACAAAAAAATAATCATAATTATGACAAAACTCAGTAATTGGTCTAAATTTACCCTCTCTCTTTTGATTTAGGATTAGATCAAGTGAAGTTTGATGCTCCACATACTAACCTTGTTTTCCTTCTCTTTTTACTCCTTCATACCATTTCCAACACGACCGCACAACGAACTCCATCAATGATGCCTATCAAAGCAACTGCAAAAATGGGTTCAAGAATGCAAACCCTTCCTCCAAATCTCATCCCACAACCCACAAAGTTCCAAACCCAACCCTTTCCCTCCAATCCCGCCGTGGCCCATCTCGTGAAACCCAGTTCCAACCCACCCAGAACCCTCAGAATATCGTGCAGCAAAGAGAAAGAAGGCCTCACTGATGAATTGCTGGCAGTGGAATTGGGCATAGAAATCAAGAAATTGAACTCCCACGCAGTTCAAAGAGATGAGGCGTTGAAGAGGAGCAGAGAGCTCCTATTCACAGAGGTCTGCAAATTCATGGGACTGAAATCAGACGATTTGAGGAAGAAATGGAAGAGAATGAATGAAGAGGAAAGATGGGCTTTGGCAAAAGGGTTTGTTACAGAGTGGAGTGCCCATTTTCATCCATTATCTGCACGCTCTGTTAAGGAACTGGTGGAAGAACACTTGTGCAAAAGCAATGAGTTTTCTGATTCTGCTCCTAGTAATTTGTTTCCAGACCTGAGAAAATTGTTGGGATTTCCTCGAAATAGTGAAGGATGAAGAATTTCATCTTCTTTTTATTCCTTTCTCAAATTTTCATTTCTTTTCAAGGTTCTGGTTTTGTATTGCTGATACATGTCATGGGGTCAGACCATTGTTTCTGATTGAAATGATACCAATTCAGATTATATGCTCATATTTCTTTGATTTGTTATTATGTTTTTGGCCTTGTGTTAAGGAAATGATGATATTTGCACATCATGTTACTTACAAGAAGCGTTTAGGAAGTTCTTTGACTCAAAAGATATAGAAGATTGATAGTTGGATCAAAATAATTGGTAGTTACTTCAGCTATTGGATGTAATATTATGAAAGGTAGTCCAAAGAAGAAAGTAGTTAATTAGAAGATACACCTTCACAAGTTCAATGGAACATGTTCTCCCTTTATTTTCCTTTCAGACAAAGAAAGGCTAAGATCATTGTCGAACTCTTCCTAGTTCTTTTGTTTAGCACATGATCACCATCTATGCTTGTCCCAATAACCAATTATTTATCAATTTTCATAATCAATCTAATGATCTTCAGCTGCCTCTGTATATAGCCGGGCTCCTACATCATGTAATGACTGAGTTTCAAGATCAGACAATCAACATGCATGAACTAAGATGAGATTGCCATAATGATTATGCATAAAGGTGTCAAATTTGCTTTTGCCAAAAATAAATAGTTCAAACTATTGCTAGAATTAGCATAGTAAACACAGCTACCATGAAAACAAGACAAATTACTCTTTGCAGAGCAGGAGGTATATTGACATTCTATTTGTGAAAAGAAATAGCAAAATAAGATTTTAGAAGAATGTGATATTTATTTACAGAACAAAAGCCGAGCCGTCCTTGGAAAGGAGGACAGAGAATACAGGAGCGCTATACAACTATCAGAACTCAGAAGTATAGTTGCTGGCATTGTGCAACTGATGCATTCTGTGGGCAGTAAGGACACTTGAAGCTACGACTGTTTCCCTTCGATAGTTTACTAATTGACTGCTTGCAAAGAACATGACCACATGGCAACAACATTGGTGGATTTTCTTCACTACCTTGTTCCCGACTAACTGGACAAACAAAAACCGAGTGAAACTGAAACTCCTTACCCAGCTCCACTGGCACAGGCAACTGTTTCATTGCCCACCATTCCTGTTTCTTTGCTGCCATTACGTTTGCCAATTTTAACAGCGTAGGCAGTCCTTCTGCCCCAGCAGCAACAGCAACATTAAGAGGGTCCCTGAAGGATTGTCCTGTGAAATTGCAGTATGTCAACATAAGCTCCTCGGCCAATTTTTCCCAATGGATTGGATCCACCAGATTAGCATAAGGGGATTTATCAAGCTTTCCTGCCCAGAGTAGGCTACCCATGAGTTTTTGTATCTCTTTCATATGATAAGAAGCCAAGGGAGCAAGGTAAGTTCTGGCATATTTAACTGCATCTGCTCTGCTTCGCTTCTGTAAAATGTCTACAAAATGCAGCTTGTGGAGTTTCAGTTCTAAATTTGAGCCAGACTCCTTTAGTCTTTCCTGGTTTTTGGAGACCCAGTTTACTGCAGGCTCTAGATTCCTTGACTTCAGAGCCTTGAGGATCTGATGAATCTCTTCAAAATGCAACCTCAAGGATTTGGCTTCAGGTTCACTAGCTTCTTGTATTAAACAGTCTGCAATATCAAATAGGCCTTCACGGTAAACGTGGCCGATGATGATTTGATTTACAATATGGGGGTCAAAATCAACATTTCCGTACGTGTTCGATATATCAGGATATAGCATCTTCTCAAGGAGCTTCTGGTGCTTGCTGAGACTCGTATTCAGATCTCGCTGCAGTCCCTCTAAATGATTATGTGAACCAACAATCTGGAGCTTGGCTTTGAGTTCCGTGAGAACTGTTTTAGGATCAATGGATATGCCAGAATCATTATCTGACTGTATTCTTGCCAATGCTTGGTCAATTTCATGGCCAACTTGGCGGATCAATTCTTGGGATTTGGAATATGATAACTTTTGCTTCTTCACAACCCTCTCAAATGAATCTTGTATAGCATTCAGCTCCATACCTGACTAGTTTCACAAAGAAGCAGCATAAATAATTATATACGTTCAGCTGGACAAAAAGGCAAAGAATCTAGTCCCAAAAGGTAAGAAATATAATTCATGTTTACTTGAACTAGAGTACGGTGTTTTGGACCATAAAATGATAATTCTAGATGAAAGCAACATAGTTCAAGCATCCACCTTCATAATCAATACATAAAACAAAAGCATAATGATACTAACACTTACAAAATCCCAAGAACATCAGGCACAAGCTATTCTTTTTCTCATAATGTTAGACAACCATTTGTTACAAATATAACCTCATGCATCTAGTTAACCAATTAGCATCCAATTGATCACATCAACCAAGACCAAAGGCCAAATAAATGTGACCTTACCTTTTATAAACATAGGAAGAGGAACAAACTGTGCAACCAAGACAAACCCCAATTATAGTGTTTGCTCTCTCTAAGTCTATCATTAAGGACCTAATGCACAGAGATTCTCAATAATCCATTCTTTTGGCAATACAGAATGCAACATGAGTTGTACAAAACGAACAAAAAATGACCTCTCGCACTTTGATTAGGTGAGACATGAGTCTCTCCCAAATTACTAATTCCTGTGACATGTCCTAAATTGCTGTTTTGCGCAACATTCATTTGCTGCATTGGTTTCATTGTTTAAAGTTTAAACTCTCATGCACAGAAAACCTACAAAATGAGAAAACCAATATAGTTTACGAACTCCACCAAGAAGTTAGAACAATTGTGACGCCATATCCTCATTTTCTTTATGAAATTTCTGTTTAGGGGAAGAAAGAAAAGTAAAAAGAACTTACCTTTTTCAACCTCACAATTTAGGATCACTAACCACGCCATGATTTGTAAGAATCAAAAGCAAATGCAAATTAATCTATTAATCAACAAACCTGAACGACCAGAGAAAGAAACCACAACACACACACACCACGCGCATACATAGATACATAACTGTATATACATATATATAACACGACATATAAGCAGGATCATCTAGATACCACTCCTAAAACTAGCTTCAGAAATTATGTTCTTCAATAAACGAACCGCCTGACGTCATAATACCATCCATTACAAACAATATTGAAATTTCATTCACTTAAACCAGAGCCGCACGTCAGTCGCTTGTTTTTCCCTAGGTAGCAAACAAGCAGAGATTTTTGACATAAGTACATGCCTAACTCCCCACTCCCCACTCCTCCGCTAAAAAAAACAAAGAAGAAGGCCCAAAAAACCAATAAAGACAACTTCAAGTACTTCCCGAAAACTATGAAATCAAGAATCGAAAAAACTATCAAATCTAGAAGAAAAAATGGAATTCGCATTCGTCCAGACAACACAAATTAACACAGACCATTTCATCTTGCAATCATGGGAGTACTTACCACTGGGGAAAAAAAAGAAGAAGAAAGAAAGCAACTTAACGCCGAAAAGCATTGAAGAGTAAAGGAAAACGAATCAAACAATAGAAAGAAAACATACCGAAGTGAATCAAGGGATTGAATTTAGGTAGTGAAAATAGTGAGGGGAGTGTCAAGACTGAGACAGGAGAAGACAGAAAAGTGAGAGAGAGAGAGAGAGAGAGTTTGAGACAGAAATGAGATTGAGAGAAACGTTTTCGGTTTCTTCAGTATGAAGCTGACGACACGTACGCAGGATCTCTTCTGAATTCCCAAAATTGCCCCTTCCACCCTTTTCTTATCAGTTCCTTCTTTTCTTTTTTTCCTCTGTAAAGGCAAAAATAAAGAAGTAAACCTAAGAAAGCAAGAAAGCTTCTTTTGCCGGCCATAGTTGGGGAGAGGGCGGTGGTACGTTACGTTATTTGTTGTCCCTACCAGTTGCAATTTAGGATCCAATGAAAATTTATTAAATTTTCTATATGTTATGTGACTCAGTAATCAAGCAAAATTCCTACTTGAATCAAACTTAATTAAATCAAATCAATAAAAAATATGCCCTACGAGCTGCGAATCAAACTTAATCAAATCAAATCAATCAAAAATATGCCCCACGAGCTGCAAACCAACAGCAAAAAGTTCAAGTCATTGTGAGAATAAATAACTCTAATGCCTACAAACTTGTATGATTCTTTTATTTCATCTCGCTAAACTACATTTCGAGTTACTTCTTTCTCTCCTATAGTGAGTGTAGTCTACGCAATACAAAAGGGACGTTAAAGCCATCCCTTGGACTGGGCGGCCGCACCTATACAAAGTTATACAAGACTCCAAAGAATGTGATGACTCTCAAATGAATTCAAGTGCCTATGGAGGGAGTTTCCCTCCAGAAAAAAAAAAGAAACTAATAAAACATCGCATCAGAGAGAAAGCATGTGCACTCAAGACACTCCTTTTTTATTTTGTTCGACCTTTGCCCGTACTTTCTGCTCCAATAAAGCTACCTCCGTGTCAAGACTAAATATTCTGTTAAGTGCATGCATGTTCTCCAATATTTCATTGAGACTCCGGGTATCATTGCCATCACAGCGCAAGTGCTGCATTGGACCATGAAGGAGCTTGTTCACAATTCCTACGCTAAGATCATAGATAGCTTTCTTTTGGTTCTTTGGGATATCGTCCCCCATCTTTGACAGACACTTTTCCAGCTCAGAAGCCCTGATTCTTTCTGCATATGCCCTAAGCTTCTTGATGGTTGGAACAGCCTCAAGGGAGTCCTTCCATGCCTCAAATTGTTTCACTTCTTCTATAATGATTGCCTGAGCTTCCATTGCTTTCTGCAGTCGATCTTCCTTGTTAGTAGCCACTACTTCCTTCAAATCATCTACATTGTAAACTTGAACGGTCTCAATATCTGATACACATGCTCCGACGTTCCTAGGAACAGAAATGTCAATGAATAGCCTCTGGCCTCCAACATGAGAGCCCACAAGGGGGAGCGTCTGAACTTGATCTTTTGAAAATAAAAGAGTTTCTGAAGCAGTACACGTGAAAACAACATCCGCTTCTGCAGCACATGCTAACACATCCGACAGAGGCCTATATTCTATCTCAACACCCTTGAGCTCCTGACGAATTGAAGCTACTTTGTCCTCTGTTCTGTTGACAACAACCATTCTTCTGCATCCCTTTGCTGCCAAGTGTTTGATCACAAGCTTTCCCATCTTGCCAGCTCCGACAACCAACATTCTCGCTGAAGCATGTGAAAATTCTGGAAGTTTCATCATAGCAAGCTCGACAGCAGCTGAACTAACTGATACTGACCCAGTGGAGATACTGGTCTCTGTTCTAACACGTTTTCCCACTCTGATTGCATGCTTAAACAGCCCACTAATTTTGCGGTCAAATCCAGGGACTCCTTGACCAGTTTTAACAACTTGTTTTACCTGGGAAAGAATTTGACCCTCTCCTAAAACAAGGGAATCAAGCCCAGAAGATACTTCAAAGAGGTGTTCTGCAGCATCTTTATTAAAAAGCAAGAATCTGTGCTGACATAGCTCCGGAACTGGAACTGAACTTATCTGCAGAAAAGAATGTACGATGTCAGGAACTATTATATATTTATTCCATAGAGACATAGAATGTTTCATGCTTTTTGTGGTAATGTCAGGATAATATATCAGAGAAAGTTTTCACCACACCATTTAATAGAGTAGAGACATCAAAGTAATTTCAGGCAATTGAAATCTGGATGATTAGTGTATCATCTAATCTCTGTCTTAAGGTAGAACACTAAGTCTTGTTGTAAAAAAGGTATAGGAATAGAAGAGACCAGTACTTTCAGAGAAAACAAGTTGAATTTTCCAATGCACAACCAATTCAAGACTTTAAGTTCAGTCATCAAGACTATTTACATTGTGGCTTGGACATTCTTATCTTCTCATGCCTTTTACAGACAGAACATCAGTATTAAGCCTAAGCAATAATATATTTCATGTCAAACAATCACTTATGTATATATTACAAAATCAATTCCTTCTGTTGCTACATAACTGTCTCATATATATTTGTTTGCCTTTATGGAGCTAGGATGGTGCAACGGATGCAGCAATTCTCTCCACTCTCTTCAGAGACTATAAATAACCATATAATGCATGAAAGTGGTGAATGGTATTACCTTAGACATCCATTCAGTCACTTCTTTAATGCCACGCTGTTGAGACAGAGCCAAAACATATATTTCCAACCTGTTGCAAGTACTAAGAACAGCAGCTTCCTCTATATGATTTAGAGCACATAGTTCACCAATCGCTTGAGGCCATTGTGCTTCTGGAATAGAAAGCTTCTCACGTATCTCAATGGGTGCTGTGCGGTAGTTAAGCCCGACGACCACAATACTGCTACTTTCCTTTGTATAACCTGATTGGAAAAAGTAATAGGTAAGAAAACAGCTCCCAAAAGTCTCATTATAAAATTGAATAAAAGTGTAGGCCATCAGTTATCAAGGTAGAGGGGGAAAAAGAATCTAGTCTCCTATGGTCTGCACAATCCTAATCAAGAAAATCAGCTCTGAATCCTTCAAGTAGCACTAGCATCCTTGTTTCCTAATCTAAAAATATATGAAATAAATGCAAACCAGAAAGCCATGATCTGAATTTAAATTTCACATTATCAAATATAAACTTCCAATCAGAGAATAAGGTCCAACACCTTGAAAATCAGATCAAATCAGCCGGGGAAACAGAAAAAAAAAAGGGCAAAGAAAAAGAAAAAAACAGAAAGAACGAACAGTAGCTTCAGAGGAAAGCTCCCAACGCAACGCATCCTCAAATAAAAGGAAACAGAAGAAACACATTTACTTTCTCAAAACCCCATACTAAAACTCGGATTAATCAAGTGAAGAACGGAAACTCACGATTAGCAGCGGAGGTCTTCAGGAGCTCCAAAGCCATGAGATTCGAGGACCTGGGTGGGATCTCCGCGTTCGGAGCAACTTCACATCTAGGGTTTAATCTGAAGGACTTGGTCACCGGAATCACAGCCTTGTACCTCGAATTATTGCAAAAAATTCTCGTCTGCGGAGGAAAACAAGCCACGGAACAATTAGATGAGCCGCAAATACGGAGGGAATTGCTGCGACAATCGTACTTCAATTTAGCCTCTGAATGAATACTACAATTGGTAGATGAAAGAGAGGTCGCGAAGCCACTCGCCGCCGCCATCAGTGTGAAAGAATAGGTGGTGGTTTGGTGGCGAGATGGCTCCTGGAGGCCGAGTTTTATTGGTGGAAAACCAGAGCAGGTTCGGAAGGAAAGAGAGAGACGGTGGATGAAGTGGGTTTGGTAATACGGTTCAACGACTCCGTCCAACGACTTTGGGTTCCGGATTCAAATTTCGTGCCAATTATTTGACCCGGCAATGCCACCACTAAATACCAATATTTGTTTCTTTTAGGAATATATTTTGCTTATTTTTGTTATTTTAATATAATTAACTCTTCTTTTTGTAATAAAATTTATTTTTACTCAAAAACCATAATGAAGTTCTAATATTCAAATATCAAATTATTATTTTACTCAATATTTCACATAATGTATTTGAAAATAAAATTTGGGTTTGTTAAATCAAGAAAGGATTAGTAAATTATTGAGAAATGAAGACAAGACCATGGGATTTAATTGGGGGTTGACTTTTGTGAATTGAATTTTTCATTTTTTGTTGACGGACGTTAGGCCGGCACACGCCCGATTGGTGACGGAGCCACCGCGTTAGACCGTGGAAGTGTTCTCTTTCCTCATTTATTTTATCGTTTTCACTTTCATGCTTTTCTCGTGTTTTGACTTTGACGACACCGAACCTCTGTTCACGTTCCAGTGTGAAAGGAACATTATTCAAACTTCATTTTCGGTCTGTTTGGGAGGACCGCAGAGTGGATTCCAACAACTTGGGGAAAATTGATTATTTCTCTTTTTTAATAATAATTAATGTTTAATTACACTAACTATGATGATGTGATGGAGACTGTGAAATTGAGCACCATATGTAATTATATATTTAGAGCATCTTTATCATTTTTCATGAGATTGATAATATAATTTAAATGCAATCTGTGGGTCAGCTCATGGGTCAGATTTTCGAGGCTCCAAGTCGTGCCAAAACCCACAAATCTACTCGGATAACAGTATGGACTCTTCACCGTTGGATAAAAGGTAAAGTCACCCAATTTGTGACACATGGGCCAGTCAACATTGTATATATAGCTCTATAAATACCCAAACACAAATCATTTGAAGTAACTTGCATTAATTGCTTTTGACCGTACACCTTTAGATCGCATATTTTCATATCAATCCAAACTAACTTGAGCAAAGGAGGGTCTTAGTCTTGGATGAACCCGACTGGTCTAACGTATGTGTTTTAATTCTCATGACCCGTTAACGATCTAGAGAGATTACGTGGCTGATTTGGATCACCAAAAGGAGATCGCATATTTCGAGTCGGATCACCTCCCTGTGATATGAGAAATAAGCAAATATCCCCATTCTAAAAAAATAATTAGCAAATTGTCATGTTTAATTACACTAACTGCGATAATGTGATGGAGACTGTGGAGAGGGGAAAAAAATGAGTACCAAATGTTATTATATATTTGGAGCGTTTTTATCTAGCAATGAAATTGTCATTTTTCAATTTATTCTGTTCATGTTGTTGGTAATTATAAATGAATTATTAATAACAGAATGAAATTATTTTAATGACATTTGTTATTTATATTTTTATTATTAATCTATTTACATGATTGGTAATTAAAAATTAGGTTCACATGATTGGTGATAATAATTTTCTTTAAAATTTTCTTTTTTATTTATTCACGACATGTTAGAAACTACTAATACCATATTTATCCATTTCCCCCAAATTTTACTTTTTCGCAAATTTCCTTTCTACCAAACACACCCTCAAAGCCACCCACTCCTTGTGCCATTTTGGTGGACACTGTAGCGCCACACGCTCACGCTCACGCTCACGCTCGCGCTCGCTCTCAGTGAAGTGATACATGGTTCATACGCTGATACAAAATCGAATAAAGAGATAAATAAACGAAAAGCAAAATTAGTTATTGTCAAATGGGCTCGCAAATCCTGAAAATCTCGCCTCTTGCTGTTTCTAGAACGTTCATTCTCAAGCCCACCACTCTATCTAGATTTCTGCCTGCCCCAATCAGCCATATCGCGACAGCCCGCGTTGATCGTTGTTCATTGACGAAGGCAGTCAGGTATAGGAGCAGTTTATCGAGTGGGTTTTCTGTGTTGACGCTTAATCAGGGAAAGAAGAGCTTCAGAAGTGGGGTTGTAGCCATGGCTGCGCCTGGGTCGGTACAGAAGTCGGAGGAGGAATGGCGCGCTGTTCTTTCCCCGGAGCAGTTCCGTATTCTAAGGCAGAAGGGTACTGAGTAAGTCTGATTTCTTGCAGATTTGCTGTGTTCTTTTTGACTTGATCTCAGGTTAATTGGATTGTGAAATTTGAAGGGCTTTTAGTTTTATTAGTGTTAGAGTCTTTCCTTTTGGTGGATTCTGCAATTTTTGTAGGGAGTTGCTGTAGGGTCATTTATGCAGGTGTTTGTTTAGTGTAAGTTGCATCCACCTATGTGTTAGACTTTGTTCCTTTGAGCTTGAGATTGTGGGATTGAAATTTTGCTGGTTGGAGCTCCCGAGTGTTCGCATTCCCAAGAACTGGGAGTTTTTGAGTTAAATTTCAGTCAACTAACAGGTTATTTCGGTAGATTTGAAGACTCTAGATTGAAATTGAGAAATAATGCATCTCTTAAGGTCTTTTTGATGCTACACCAGGTGCTTAGATGACGAACACATGTCCATTTTGAATTAGCCATGCACACAGTACACAAAGGATCGGATGTAGCACCCCTTGAGAGATTACCTAAGTGGAATATTTGATGGTAGGGTTAGAGTGTTGCTAATAATTCCCCCATTCTGGCAATAGTTATGATTTTCAAGAACTGGTATTCTGTTCTAAAGAACGCCGCGCGCCAGCTGCAGAATTTAGTGCTTGATAATTATTTGATATACATTTGTCTGCTATAACACTCAATATCCTTATCCAGATTGGTCATTGGTCATTTCTGTTTCTGTTTTTCTGGTTGGGTCGGAAGTGATTAAAGAAGTGACGCTTGTTGAGCTTAATGTAATACTATGCTGCCACAGTTGCAAGAATTTCGTCATACTGGTTATTCTTTCGGCAATTCTGCTATTCTAGGGACCTTGACAGAAGCTAGTAATAAACTTTAAAAGCAAAAGCATCAAATGTCGTGTGTATGGCGGCTGTGAAATTCTATGCTCTGCTGTGCTTTTTTCAGCGAGTCGTATATAGTGTAGACTGTAGTCTATGAAGTATCTGAGAACCAATAAATTAAATTGAAACTTTAGTTATGTGCCCGCATACTCTCAGGTATCCAGGCACTGGGGAATACGACAAGTTCTTTCAGGAGGGTATTTACACTTGTGCAGGATGTGGAACTCCTCTGTACAAGTCCACTACCAAATTTAACTCCGGTTGTGGTTGGCCAGCTTTCTATGAGGGTCTACCCGGCGCCATAAATCGAACAGTAAGTTTTCCTTCCTCATTCATTTTCACATGTGGGAATCTCAGAGTATTAGCCTCTTAAAGACTGCTACTAAATGATTGTATAGCCTGATCCCGACGGAAGGAGGATAGAAATCACGTGCGCAGCCTGTGGAGGACACCTCGGTCATGTGTTTAAAGGGGAAGGGTTTCCTACACCAACAGACGAACGCCATTGTGTCAATAGTATATCCCTCAAGTTCACTCCCGCTAATTCTGCTTCTTCGCAGTGAAGAACACAGTTACAGTTACGGTCCCAACTGACGAGGATGTCGTGTAAACTGCCAAATAATATTACCTTTCTGTTTTATGTATCGAATGACCATTTGATCTGCATTGTGGAGTTTAATATTGACACTTTATCCAGCTATTTTAAATATTTACCAATTTGTATGATTATCATATGTCGTTAACTGCCTATTTTATTAAAAAATTAAAAAGTTCTGGACGATTGAATTTCTATTACTAAATTATTCCAACCACACTTTCTTGGCTTAGTTTAAAATTTTATTAAGTAAATAGTTAATTACATTTAGATAAAGAGAAATTATACTTTTCATTAAAAATATTTTAGAATTGCACTTATTCCTCTATGAGAATTTAGAGTTCGTTTGGTTTTAAGTGACAGGAAAAGGGAAGTGAAAGGGTGAGGCGGAGGGGGAGTGAAAGAATAATATTTTTTTCTTTTAAGTTGTTTTGTATGATTGAAATGGGAGTATATCTCAAATACTTTTATTTATTTGGTAACTCTTATAATTTTATAAAATTACCCTTCTATTCACTTTGTATCATAAACTAAATAAATTAGCATTATACTAATATAATTTCAGTATATCAAAAATTTTAAAATGTTAATAAAAATATTTATCAATTCAAAATAAGAATATCTTTTATTAATAAAAATATTCATCAAAATGAGTATCGTTCATTTATTTTAAATAAATACTAATTACTAACAATATTGTTTATCTAATTGTTAACTTCGATGTAGTAGTTTTTCAACGATTTTGTTATTTTTCTTTTACAATTATGTATGATATTATCAACTAGAAGGAGAAAAAAATTAGAGAGAAATTGTATATATTTCCCAACCAAACACAAGAGATATCTTATATATTCAGTTTTATTATGACTTCTCTTATTCCTCCATTTCTATCCCAACCAAATACACTATTAGTGTTAACACTTGATTCCATTTGTCAGGATTTGAACAAAAAATACTGAGTTAACAAAAAAAAATTATATAAATTTTTAATTTTACTTCTTATTTTAACATTTTCATGTAATAATTTGTACTTATAAAAATATATATATATATATATATAATGACGTTCACCTTATATATATTACATTTATCTTTTGATAATTACAAAAATATACTTGTTAAATGAGGATCAAAATTGAAAAAGTTGCGTAATGTTTTTGCTTACATTAGTATTTTTCATCCAAGCTCTAGTTGAAGGAGTCATGTGTAAAATGAGTACTTTTGAAAAAGATGTAATTGTAATTTCAATTTTTTTTGGGAGAAATAATAACTTAATATTTTAAAAAAAGATCCAAGTGTAATTAACCCTTAAATAAATATAATTATTGTTTTATAGAGATAAGATCAAAGTACAAAATTAATAAAATTCTCTTGCAAATATAAACCCTAATTTCCATAAAAGGTTTGGGATATCATATCCAGAGATCAAATTTAAGCCCGCGTTGAAGATCAAAATACGAAATCCCCAATCCGCCACGTTATCTTATAAACTCATCATAATAAAACTTACTTATTTTGACAGTTAAACAAAACGCTCCAAACTCCCAATTGCGTGAATGTGTGGCTCCTCCTCTTCCTCTTCTTTTGAGCCTGAATGACGTGAAGATTTTCACTGACCCACAATCTCAAAACCAAGAATCTTTATCATCAATCTCTCTTGTTACTATCTTTAGATGTTTTGTTTAGTGGTTTTTGATAAAGTAGCTGTTCCACTTTCGTGAATGTCAGTATGTTGGATGCTGTGGCGTACTGCTACAATCCCAGAGTGAGTTTTATTAATGTTCTGATTTAATGGTTGAGATGCAACGATTCATGGGAAAGGAGGAGAAAATAACTTGTAGTTTATGTTTTGATAATTAACTTGAGTTTCTTGGTTGAGAGTTTAGTGACTCTTGATTTATTTGTGTTCTTTGCTTTTCTTTTTATTCATTATCTTTTCACATTAAGAGGGGAAAGGAAAAGAGAAGAATTTTATGAATGGATTGTTTTGCCTGATTGCACTGAGATTTCCCTCTCGAGGTTTCAAGTGGAAGAGCTTAATATGTTGTAGCTTCTAACTGTCTGCAGTATCCTTTTTGTTTCATTCCTATGTACATGTGTTTATCCTTGTTTTATTCTTTTGATGACATGTCTTCATCCTTGAATACTATTATTTCTTGATATTTGTTTAGATATCACGCATATATTTCTCATGCATGTGGCCAAACATGTTCATGAATCCATATATAATGCAGGGTTATGGCATCGGTTTGGGGACTAGTTCCAGTAGAGCAACTTCTTCTGCTCAGCGTCCATGTGGGCATTATCTTGATCTCTCGTGTGCTTGTAGACGTGCGGTTCATCTGCCATACCTTTCCACGCATCACAGGATAAATTGTCATCTTCTATACCGATCAAACGATGGTTTCAAGGGAACAGCACTGCCACCTAACTCTGTATTTGGTGGAAAAAGAATTTACCTTCTCAACTCCAGACGTGCCAAACAACGCAGATTGAGGGTATATGCATCAGTTGATGTTGCCAGTGCTGTTGATGTTATTAATGACTTGGGCTTGGACACTCTAACGTTCTTAGCTGTGACCGTATTGGTGGTTCCTGCTTTCAGAATGATCAAAGCTAGCCCTGTAAGTTGACTTCACCAATTTGAAATCTTAATGGGATTACCATTGTAAGTTTATTATGAGGTTAGGACTGTGTGCATGCTTTGGGCAATATCGTCATTTATTTTATATTCTCTTTGGGTTTATGATGAAATTGATTGCAAATTGTTGTTATTCATAATTAGGAGTGAACAACTTCGTTCTTCAAGAAACATAATTCTTTCACAAATTTATATAAATCTGAAATCCTCCAAAGCACGTATTCAATCTGTACCTCCTTCTCGGTTAAATTGGACTGGCTGAATCCAAAACATCATCGCATCTTACAGATTTATTGACATGATACATATGTTGCCTTGTTCGCTGCAGCTGTATGTTCAATGAAGCTATCTGGTTTATGATTTCAAGAAACTCTACTATATTGCTTATTAGAGTGCTCCTATTTTCTGGTTTATGTTATTTCCTTTTCTATCGAATGTATGGGTGCTAATTCCTGTGGTTGTTTCAGATTCTAGGTTTCTTCTTCGCTGGGGTTGTGCTCAATCAATTGGGCTTGATTAGAAATCTCACAGATGTAAAAGTCCTATCAGAATGGGGAATTCTCTTCTTGGTAAGCTCAATGACTTTTTTCCTTTTTCCTTTCCTTTGACATTATCCTTGACCTCAAAATTTCATCCAGAATTATAATGACAAGTTTAAGTCCAGGACATCATTATTTTTTACCACTGCAATTTTAGTAGTTTCTTGAAGAACACCTGATTTCTGGTATAGTTTGCCCTTGACGTTTCTTTTTCATCTACTTTTCATCATGTCCTTATTGGAAGAAAAGGAAAAAGGACCTGTATTTCCTTATATTTCTGATTGCATGAGCCCTTTCATAAATGATAATTTAGGTTTAGTTGGATAATGTAATAGTTAGGTTATGGCTTAAAGGCCTTTCTAGCATTTTAGAAGTTAGTGTAGGTGAAAATATGCTTGTTAGCTGTAACTTCCAAAGACCGTAAGGTATAAGTCCCGTCATTAGGTTGTGAATTTCTTCACCTGCAAGTGTGACATTCCCTTCGCATTATTTTACGTACATTGTTTAGGTGAGCTTTCTGCAGCTTTAATGGCATATTAGTTATAATGTCTCCAAGTTCTGAAGTTCCTTATTTTTATGGGTCGGTTAACTTCACCTCACAGATAATTCCTTGCAGCTGTTTGAAATGGGTTTGGAGCTCTCACTTGCTCGCTTGAAGGCTCTTGCTAAATTTGCTTTTGGCTTGGGGCTAACTCAGGTACATGTTGACAGATGAGTTTAGTTGGTTGTTGTGTGTGATTATTTGAAACCATTCCCAACAGGACTGATGTGATCCTATACCTATGTGATTTTGTTACTGGTTAAAATTTGATCTTGTCGGGATAATGCTATTATTTGCTAGTTAAAATAATTAGAGACGCAGGATGTGGATTCCAAAACTGCGAGAATTCCTTAGAGTCTGAGTATTCTTTATGGCTATATCGGTTTAGCTCTAGTGTACGTTTGGATAACTTGTGCTTTCAGTTATACATTGCAAAGGCTTATGTACTTGTTGCCCCCGGAACATTTAAGATGATAAATCTTGGTTTCACATGTTTCTATATTCTTGGACTTCATATCTTAATTTTTGGTTCAATCTACTCTGTATACCTTGAGTTGCGCCTTGAGGTGTGAGCACCTGATCAATATACACACTGTCATCCACTCTCCGAGGACCTTTTACATTCTACCAATTCGTTTCTACAAATGTTAGTTTACGAGGAGCATGCCATTGTCTACTCGTCCTGATGTGTTGATCAACCCACGATTCCACAAGGTGTCTTCCCCTTGTGCAATTTTATCAACATTATCCATCAATTTTATATTCTCTGATTTTCGGCTTCCTTGATCTGGCACTTTATTATCCTCACTTAGAGTGCTTTGGACTTTACCAGCCTATGATATGGTAACTATTGTTTTCACAGTACCAGTGAGATCTTGAAGAGGATAACGTCTCGTATGAAGAGAATCCCAACTAATTCTTGGACCCAAATCTTGCAAAGCTTAAGCTACTAGGTATTGGGTCAATTGGTGATATGTCTCAACAAATTCTCACTTCATATGCTGAAACCACAAGACCACATTTTTTGACTCTCCTTTTTTTATCTCATGTAAACTTAAGCATCTTGTGGAGACTAGAGTATGAGTAAGATAAATACCATGTTAGTTGTAACATTGGATGCGAGTGTAACTCTTTTTATAATGCATGCCAGCTCTTGTTTATCTTCTGACTGTTGGTTTTCTCTGATGAAGGTTTTATTATCAACTCTTGCTTTTACCGCATTTGAGCTTCCACCAAATGGGGCTATTGGAACCAGAATATTGGAGTTTCTTTTCCACTCAAGACCGGACTTGGTAAGACAATTTTCTCCATACATGCCTCTATTGAAATTGCTGACGACTTGTCACAAAGAGATATGTGGTAATTTAATCTTAAATGAGATCTTTGTAGCTTAATTGGCTTTTGATCTCATTGCCCTTTTCAATCAGAGTTCCAACATGGGTGTATCTATGAGCATATTCAGTTTTTGCATCTTATGAGCTGGACATGAAGAGTTAAATAAATCATGATTGATAATTCTATCTACTATGGTTTAATCATTTTCAGTCGAGTGGGTGTCTTTTTTATTTTGTGGTACAAACACCAAGGTAAACATTCCTGTTTTATGTCCTATGGACCTTTAGCTAGTTGGTATTTAGTTACATTCCTGTTTGTGCCCTATGGACTTAAACCATGAATCAGAATATTTCTTGAACTTATTTCCTAAACCAATTACAAAGTTAATATTTTAATTTGTTTTTATCATTCTAATGTGATATATGCTACCTTGAAGCCATTAATTATATTTCTGATGGTCCAGTCTGAGCTTCACCAACAGATTTGTCAATTATATAAACTTTCGCTCAAACTAAGTGAAGATTTATTAATTTCAGTGAGAAAGTTATTGGAAGACTAGAAAGGTACCTCGTACATGCCATATTGAAATGCTTATTTTGGAGAGCATCTATCTTTTTCCTCTGAAATTTCTTTTTAGACACTCCAATGCGAATATGATGCCTGAATCCTCAAGTGTTGTGTTGTTATCTATTCGTGCTTGAAGAAGATAAGTATAATGTCCCTATTTCTACTTTGGTCGGGTTGGAAGGTGGAACAAATAATGAATACTTATGTTGCTATTTCTTAAATGTCTAAGATAAATTGTTGTTAGAAAATACCAAATTTCTTCAAAAGTTCACTTTTTTGAATTGGAAAGTGGCATGTTTTTCGCTGCAACTATGTTCTCTAAGACAATGATTGTTATAAATGTAGTTGCTGGAAATTAACTTGTCAAAGGTGAAAGCTATAAATGGAAATTCTAAGTGTTTTTATCAGCATGTGTGGTCTGAATTCTTTCAAACAAATGACAACTTTCTGGTACTGTAGCCTACTACTGTACCAGATGACTACTACTAATTTTTTAAAATCTGAAGGGGTTCTGTAATATATCAGTTTAAGTATGAGTGGTGTGTGCTACAGTAGCCTGAATTTTTTTTTTTAAAATATATATGAAGTAATATTGGTTATTCCATTTTCCTCATACATACCCACACACATGTATGTACATGTGTTACTTTTAATTGTTACTGTCTTTTCCTGTGTGGTAAGATACGTCTTGAATATTGTAGGTCAATATTCGAAGCATTGATGAAGCTGTGGTTATAGGTGCTGCTCTTTCCTTGTCTTCTTCGGCCTTTGTACTTCAGGTATTTCAGCTCAGATTACTTGAATAAGATCTACTGTTGGTTACTTATAGCAGTGCACTATACTCAAGTTAGGGAACTACATTTTTCTGTAGTAAGTCATGTATTTTTTCTTCTTTCTACTTCTTCGTCTCTTTCTAATTTCAATCTGGAAACATTGGATGGGAAGCTGAAAAAATCAAACAATTTCCTCGTGACTTTTACCACATATTTATGCTACAAATGAGTTCAGGCAATTGCACCATTAAGTGAATTCCTTTGTCATTTAGAATAATCTGGTCTTTTGTTGTTAAAACTCAAGGTATCTCCACTAGGTAACAATTCTTGTAGTTCTGGATCATCCGGAAGTTCACTGTCCCTTGTTTTTTTATCTTTTGGCACCATGTCATACTTGAAGTTCTGGACATGCTTTATAGAAATATTTAATTTCTAGAGGAATTGTTAAATGAGTTTGGTAACGTCGCTATCAAAAGATTAAGGTGTGCCATGTACCAAAGAAACCTCGCTCAAGTTTCTAAGGTTAAGTGCATTACTCTTACATGTAATCTGTAGCTTCTTGCAGAAAAGGGGGAACTTCCGACTAGATTTGGCTCAGCAACTCTAGGGATTCTTCTCTTGCAGGTTGTTTATGTTTTTAGTTTATCTCCCATATATTTCTTACCATGTTGCTTCTACTCCCACCTCTTTTGTTTATGTTTATCCTGAATTGGCTGGGGCTGGTCATGGAGATTGCCTTGGAACATGTGTAAAGCCAATAACCTTTTTCTGAGTTACCTTCTACTTGATAATTGCAGGACATTGCAGTTGTCCCACTTCTTGTGATATTGCCGGTGTTGGAGAGCCAGGTACATCAAAATTCTCGAGATGGTACATTATATCAGTAAAAGCCTGCAATTATTTAATACTGCAATTTTCAAGAGAGTCTATTCTTTGAGGTTGTGGCGTCTTTGTTTTACAATTAGAGCATTATTTCGTACTTCATAATAGACTTAGAGATGTGTTTACAACTTCTAGTCACAACAAGGTTACTTAACATAGCAGGTCATTAGATTCCATAATTTGCATAAATGTATATTTGCCTATGGAATTTGGAAAGAAATGTGGAACAATGTCTAAACTTCACAAAGTCGGTTAAAATGGTCAGATTGTGTGAGTCCTTTCTCTATGTCATCCATTTTGATAGGAGTTGTAATTCTATTCTGTTTCAACAGGGCGATGTTACATTCCACCATGTCGTTTATATGTTATTTCTTGATCTTATTTTCTCAAATGTTGTGCTTCCTCCAAACTGTATCTTATTAAAGATAAGCATGAAATTCCTAACTTCAAAGGATTCTTGTATTAATTTATTCTTACTAGTTACAAACTAAACAAATCTGCACCTACTATCTTTGTTTGGTTGGATATCGTCGTTATATTTGAGATGCAACAACGACAGTGTATCTCTTTTTACTTGCACTTAGCTTATGGATGCTTAGGATGGGTTGACTTTTGCAAATGTATAGAGAAAATTGGGAAACATGGTTTCTAGATGTTTTTCTTGACTACAGTGGCAGTATTTGTATTTTTTCATCTTTTATTTCCGAATAAAGCAAGCTTGATTGAGTAGCTTTGACCAAAATACAAATGTCTTCTAGGTTTCTTAGTTCAGAATATAAGGTTACAGCGAAAAAGTTATCTCTGTCATAGTTAACAACACATACACGTGCATTTATGCTGGATTGCAAAAGCAAATTTCATTCTTATACTGAAGGTGAAGTGTTGATCGTTTCTTCCAGTAAATGTCATTTTTGCCTCTAAGTTCAGATTACTGCCTATCAAATACATTATCTTCTGAAGCAACTCATTGGTGCTTTTGCTGTTCGCAAGCTTCTACTACAGCTTCACAATGTATTATCTGCAGAATTTGGTTGAAGAAAGTATTTGGCCAATGCTTGCAAAAGAGAGTTTAAAAGCTTTAGGTGGATTGGGTCTGCTTTCCCTTGGAGGAAAATATCTTCTAAGGCGGGTTTTTGAGGTGTGCACTCCTGTATTTCAAAGAGAATAAGCTTCAAATGTATTTTGTTTGTGTTACAAGATGAAATTTGGTTATTGTTCCAGGTTGTTGCAGATACGAGGAGCTCAGAAGCTTTTGTTGCCCTCTGCTTGCTTACAGTTGCAGGGACATCACTGCTAACGCAGAAGTTGGGCTTCAGTGATACGGTTTGATATTGTTTCCCAAAATACAGATCAATAATGTGTTGTAATTCGCAAACTGAAGGTTTCTAATTTTGTTTATTTGCAGCTAGGAGCTTTTCTGGCCGGGGCTCTTCTAGCAGAAACAAACTTCCGCACACAAATTGAAGCTGACATTAGGCCTTTTAGGGGTTTACTTCTTGGGTTATTTTTTGTGACAACAGGGACTTCTATTGACATGCAGGTATTGATGTGTTCTGACGTCATGTGAGCACATTTTCTGTCAGCTTTGTAAGGCTTCTCTGATTCATGTTCCTTCCATTATGCTCGATTAATTAGATGCAGTAATTTACCATATATGACACAAGTGGTAAAAGTTTTGGCAAAAACCATTTTATTTTGTCATGCCCTGGACAAGACCTCCTGGCACATCAAATTTATGTTTTCACCCGGTTGCTTACTTTTGGAAACTTGGTAACCTCTTTTACATGTGTGCTTATTTTACGCAGCTTCTTATCCGAGAGTGGCCAAATGTGCTTTCGCTCTTGGCAGGTTTGATTGTTATTAAGACACTGATTATAACAGCAATAGGTCCACGAGTTGGATTGACTCTCCAAGAGAGCATAAGGATAGGCTTGCTTCTTTCCCAGGGAGGAGAATTCGGGTTCGTTGTCTTTTCTTTGGCAAACAGGTAAATAGTGACTGTTGCTTGAGTACAATATCCTCTGTCATTAATTTCAGTTTATACTGTTAAAAATAATTTTAAAATCCTGATATAGGCTTGGGGTGCTGCCACTTGAACTGAACAAACTTCTTATAATCGTTGTTGTCCTGTCTATGGCATTGACCCCCTTACTCAATGATGTTGGAAGAAAGGTGGCTGATTTTATTGGTGAGAAGTTTGAAGATGAAGGAGTAAGTTTCTGAAACAGCACTGGCTTTTTATTAGTAACAGTCAAGGATGGCATAATGTGGTCTAGTTAACTACTTAAAGTTAGCTTTACATCAAAAGAACTACATTATGGTTGTGTCATGAGGTCTTGATCTAAGGCATTTAGTTGAATAATTTAACTAAAAGACTAGTTGCACTCTCTTTCTTTCATTAGTGATCTTTGTGAAGCATTTGATGAGTGTAAAAGCTTGATATCTGAGTCTGATTTTTCTCTTATTACTATATCCATTACCTCCGGAGTAATACCTATCAGAAGTAAACTGATTTCTTTTTAACTTATTGACTGAAATATTATGGTGACACAGAAAATTGATGGTTCAGTAAACTTTGATGCCAGTGAACCTGTTGTTATAGTTGGATTCGGGCAAAAAGCTCAGGTATGGCTAAACTATGAACTATGTATTTAGCTGAACCTAAGTCATCCAGTTTGACCGATAAAGCTCTTGTCCTATACAAGATCCTTGCAAATTTCTTGTCCACTCCATTGGCTTCTGGAATTGATGGTGATGCAGGGTGGCCATATGTTGCTTTCGATCTTGACCCTTCTGTTGTGAAGGTAAGTGCTGCTGACGCGTTAGGAATTCACAAAGAATGCTCTTGTTTTAATTTTTGAGGGGACCAAAATTTTGAATTGGAATCCATCTTGTAGTGTTTTAATGTCCTAAATGTGCACGACCCCTTTGAGCCTGAGATTATCTACACCCGATATTCCCTTTATTGGGACTAGAAAGAAAAATTGAATGGTTTTTTCATGCTTAACAAGAAGTGATTGTCATGGTGGTTGACTAATTAACAGGTAGATTATCTCTTATTGGATAAGAACCTGTTTTTTGTTGTTAGTCCAACTAATGCCATTTTCTTTTCCTTATCATTCTATTCTGCTCAATGTCTATCATAATAGATACTTTTCTTTCTCTTTGCAATTTTTTCCTTTTCAATTTAATGGTGCTTCAATAGGTTAGGATGCTATCGTTTTTTTTTTCTAAGTTGGATGTGTCTTCTCTTTGTGTTGAAGAGAACAAGAAATCTAGTTTGATTGACATTTTGTCTTGTTATCCCCATAACAGACATCTAGAAAACTTGGTTTTCCTGTCCTGTATGGTGATGGCTCCCGTCCAGCAGTTTTGCAGTCTGCTGGTATTAATTCACCGAAAGCTGTGATGGTCATGTACACAGGGAAAACAAGAACACTTGAGGCTGTTCAGCGAATTCGTCTTGCCTTCCCTGCAGTAACCTTTTCTTCTCTCTCTCTCTCTCTCCCTCCCTCCCTCTCATTTGTGGGTGTGAGTTTCTGTCTGTCTAACTACACATGTGAACTGATACAAACAAAATGAATGCAGAATGAATGTCCTAGAATGCCGATACTAGTTCTGAACTGAGAAAGAAACCAAAAGACAATCTCAGTAGAAAAAGATTACATTGTCGTTAACCATTGCATGTTGGATTACACTTGTAGTTAAATGCTTAATTGCCTACTTATTTGTAAGCAGAAGCTGAAAATTTTTGTTCTTTACCCAAATAATTGAGATTTCTTTCTAATATCCACATAGCAATCAAGAACATTCATCTAAATATTTTGCTGGCTGAAATTGAAACTAAAGCTTCACAAAACCCAACAGGTTGTCTTTTAATATGTTCATGTTCTTTATAGCGCTAATGCATGAATAAAAACTTAACCTTTGCAGATTCCCATATATGCCCGTGCTCAGGACATGATGCATCTGTTGGATCTGAAGAAAGCAGGCGCAACTGATGCAATTCTTGAAAATGCGGAGGTATTATTATGTCAATCCGATGAGGAACTTGTTGTAGTGAGCAAGGATTTTTAACTCTACTTTGTAATTTTTGCAGACAAGTTTACAGCTTGGATCCAAGCTCTTGAAGGGGTTCGGTGTTATGTCTGATGATGTAAGCTTTCTGAGTCAGCTTGTACGAGATTCGATGGTATTACAAGCTCAAGAAACATTAGCAAGAAATGATGAACAAGAGTCGAAAGTGATGAAGCCATTGCAGGTAATAACACAGTACAGAATATATCATATATGTATGTGACAAGACACCATATTTTAGAAAGGGATGACTACCTTACCAATAGCTCCTTGAGGTTTGGCGTGATTAAAAAGAACCCTATCTGTTTTCAATAATTACAGTGATACCTTGTGTCAGTCAGGTTCTCCATGCAAATTTCCTCAGCTGTCAAATTGCTGTTTCCAAAACTTATTTTGATCCCTTTTGACCAACTTTTCAAGCAAAACTACTCCTTTTTTACTGATGCATGTGCATTGCATATAAGGAGGCTTACGGCTGTTATTCTGAAATATCCAAGGGGTTTTAATGTAATGGGAGTATGATTTTACTTTTTGCTTTTTTCTTTCCTTAATTTCTTTTTTCTTGTTTCTTTTGTCGGTAACTTTCATTTTCTTATCCTATTATTCAGTTCTCTACTTCTTATAATTCTTTCTATACCTTGTACCTTTTGTTTCATAGAGTTCTCTTTGTTCCCCAATTTTTATGTTCTTTTTGATTTCTTTCGCCACCCATTGCCCCCACCCCGCCCTGCGGATCTTCCTTCGTTATCTTTCATGTTTCTGTATGTTCTTACATGTATACTGAACGAGGCCATAATTATTGCTAAAGATGAAGGTTACAGACTTAGTTGGGGTACGCACACTCTCAAACAACGACCAGTCACAGATGGTTAATCAAACAAGTGAAAGGAGCACATTGAAGTCACCTGCAGGGACCGAACAATCTTGTGATGATAAGCTCCATTTGGACGATGAAGAAGCCAAAGGCGTGTTATACTGTGAGATAGATACAGGAAACAATGTCCAATCCTACACTGATAGAGTTGATGTGAATGATCCAGTAGGTGTCGCTAATGAGGAGCCTTAAGAGTTTCATTAAGGCCTTTGTTAATAACATTGAATTGATAATCACATTTGAGGGTATCTTGTCTGATGCATATTTCTTTAATGCCTTTGGAGCATTAAGTTTTGTAGCTGAGAGAAACCATACGACATGGTGGAGACCTCAAGTGTTATTACATTTGACATTTTGCTTAACCACACTATGTACATATGTGTATTCATCAACTATGAGTGGCTAATGCAAAAATTTCAACATTTCCTTTGGGGTTGATGCAATTGTGTCGAGCCATATGGTCTTATCATTGGGATTTTAGTGATATGGTCCCATTACCATTCGGATTTTACTGTAATGTACAAGCTGCATGCTGCTGCCTTATCCTTTCTCTTGTCGATCTTATACGCATCCCATTTGTCAGCTGTATGCTTTGCCTATTATGTCTCCAATTTCAGTGAGTAGAATCAAGAATGATCAGTTTGTCTCTATGTATGTACCTGCAATATTTCTGGCATGGCAGTGCCACAGTAAATTCCAGGTGTTTGGATTTCTTTGTCCTCTCTTCTCTCGAATTCCTCTCATCTCTTGCATTTTTGCCATCTTCTCTTCTCTCTCTTCCATTTTCTCCATATTTGCAGCCGCTCTCTCTCTCTCTCCTTTTCACAACCCAGATGACAAAAATTCAATATTTTTCTTGTACAAATTGAAGATTTATAAGCTTAAGGAAAAATTGCCATCTCCAGTGCACACTCTGTTTCTTCTCAATTCACACCAACAGCCATCTCCAGTTTGGGCTTTTCTTTTTCTTTAAATTTTTTTTTTATTATTTATGGTTTTCTTATATTCTTTTATTTTTAAATTTTAAAAAAAAGGAAAAAATGCTTAAAAAATCATGTAAAAATTGCTTAAAATTTCAAGTTAAAAAAGGGAAGAAATGTTGGAAAGTCGGAAAAAATGTATAAATAATAATATAAATATTTAGTTATGTATTTATAGATTATAATAATAAATATAAATTTTTAATCATTAATTTAAAAGGAATAGGAGGGAAGAAACTTGAGGTCATATTTGATATAATTTTGTCTTGTCTATAATTATAACTGTAATTTCATATTTTAGTCACATCTGGTATATTATAATTGTAAACATACAAATAGATAATCAAACAATTTATGATAGAATAATTAATAGGTTGTTAGTTAATTATATCCTAATCAATCACAAAAATAATTTCCATTAAATTTGGAGGGCCATTATCCCATGCCAACCAGTAAACATGGCCATGTAAGTGTGAATCTATGAATCCAGTGGAAGAGGAAGATTCCTTGACTGACTTGAATTCCCTTATTCCATCACAGGGTCAGTCAAGAAACATGAAGCAATAATTGACATGCCTGAAAACAGAGGGAGACCCATTACTTCTCTTTACCAAATCATTTGTTGCGAGCATCAATATGGCGGAGATCATCCTGACTCCACTTTTGCAGGTAATCTTTGAGAAATTAGCCAACCCTGTTCTCCAAAAGTTTGCTGATTACTGGGAACTCGAGGAGCGGTTCAAGAAGCTTCAGAGGATATTGCCGATCGCCCAAGCTGTTATCCAAGATGCAGAAGCGCGGCAAACAACAGATAAAGCTGTCAGAATATGGCTAACAGAGCTCAAAGATGCAGCCTACAAAGCGGAGGATTTGCTTGAAGAGTTTATGTATGTCAACAACAGTAAGCTTTCCAAACAATATAATTTAAATTTTACCAAGTCAAGGAACATTCTTGATGATCTGCAGAAGACTGTGGTAGAAGGGCTCAACTTGCGGTTACTAGAAAGTAAAACTATGGATGAACAATTTGACATGAGAGAAACAAGTTCTTTTGTTATTGGATCTGAGGTCTATGGAAGAGAGGAAGAGAAAAAGAAGATACTTGAGATGTTGTTGATGCCATCTGGAGAATCCACGAGGGAACATGCAACTGTAATATCAATAGTTGGAAGTCCAGGCATTGGGAAGAGCACTCTTGCTCAGATGGTCTATAATGATGATTTGGTGAAAAAAAGTTTTGATGTGAGAATTTGGGTTTTTGTATCACATGGTTTTAATGTCAAGAGGATAATTAAAGCAGCAATTGAGTCGGTAACTGGAAATCAATGCAACTTAACAGAATTGGACGCTCTGCAGTCTAAATTATGGAATGTATTGCAGAAAAAGAAGTACCTTCTTGTTCTTGATGATGTTTGGAATCAAGATCAGGAGGAATGGGATAAATTGAGGCTGTTATTCAGTGCAGGTGTTGATGAAAGTAGGGTCCTTGTCACCACCCGGTGTCAAAAGGTTGCAATGATTATAGATTCTTCTGCTGCATATCATTTGAAGAGATTGTGTGAAGAAGATTCCTGGGCTCTATTCAAAAAGCGAGCTTTCTTCCATCAAGGAGAAGAAGAGAACAATCCCAGCCTTCTGGCAGTTGGCAAAGAAATTGTTAGAAAATGTGAAGGTGTGCCCTTAGCTGCAAAAGTTCTTGGAGGTCTCATGAGCTTCAAGAGAGAGGAGAGGGATTGGTTGCATGTGCAGCACAGTGAACTTTGGGATATAGGAGTTTACAGAAAGGGAATTTTTCCAGCCATGATTTTGAGCTACCTGCATTTACCACTTCACCTCAAACATTGTTTTGCATTTTGCTCAATCTTTCCAAAAGATTATGAAGTCCAGAGGGAGAAATTAATCCACATGTGGATGGCACAAGGTTTTATCCTCTCAGACGGTGGAAGCAGGTCACTGGAGGACATAGGAGATGAGTATTTTAGTGAGCTGCTATGGATGTGTGTGTTCGAAGAAGTCAATAATTGTGGAGGTGGTTCTACAGGAGGGTACAAGATGAATAAAGTCTTTCACAGCCTTGCAAGATTTATCACAGAAAATGAACACTTAGTACTAGAGAAAGGACTTGGAAGAAGGAATCTTGGACAAGTCCGTCATGCATCAATTGTGTCCCATCTTGGTTCATCTCTAGTTCCGGAGGCCTTACATCAAGCCAAACATTTGAGAACTCTACTTGTCTTTTCTGAAGGAGGAATTCCTACTGTCCCTTCACATATTTTGTCAAGTTTTGTTTACTTGCGGACACTGAAATTGAGTGGATGTCTCGTAAATCTACCTGAGTCCATTGGTGCAATTTCATTTTTGAAGTATCTGGATCTCTCCAACAGTCATTTCCGCGAGTTACCTTCAGCCATATCTTCCCTTTGCTCATTGGAGGTACTAAATTTATTTGCTTGCTATAATCTCAAAAAGTTGCCTCCCATGGGCCAGATTACTGGCCTCAGTCATCTCAACATAAGCGGATGTGAAGCACTGGCAGAGATGCCTAATGGAATCAAAGACTTAGTTCACCTTCAGACCTTACCAATATACATTGTTCCTGTAAATTTTCGGCTACTGAAGAGGTATAATCTGCTGAGAAAGAACTATCAGTTCCCCCCAGGAAGCATATCAGACCTGAAACATGGAAGCATATCAGACCTGAAACATTTAAACCTTCGAGGTGAGCTGAAGATCAAATGCCTGGATCATTTGATTGATGTTGAAGAAGCTAGAGCAGCTAATCTGATGAATAAGGAGTATTTGGAATCTTTAGGGTTGTGCTGGGGTCATACAGGAGCAGATTTCGTCATGAACCCTGACCTGGAAGCCAATGCTGCAAGATTTCAAGAGAGAAAACCTCCCATTCCAGGGCCGTCAGAGGATCCTGAACCACCAATCCCTACAGTACCTTATCTGGGCTTCGCTTGGGAAGTTCTGGAGTGCCTCCAGCCACATAAAAATCTGAAGAAATTGTTCATAGTTGGCTATCCAGGAATCAAGTTTGCACAGTGGACTCTTCCGAACCTGATTGAGTTGGTATTGCTCAACTGTCAAGGATGCTTACAGCTTCCAGTTCTTGGTCATCTTCCACTTTTAAGATCATTGCGCATGGAAGGACTAAGCAGTATTACACATATTGGCCAAGAAATCTATGGAGATGATGTTGAAGTCTCGTTTCCATCACTTCAAGAGCTATCTGTGAGGGACTTCCCACTTTTACAACAGTGGGCGAGGCTGGATAGCAGAGAAACTTTCCCAAGACTCAGGAAATTAATTCTCAACAACTGTCCTCACCTGATTTCAGTGCCACATTTCACATCTCTAGAGCACCTTGAGCTGCGGCATTGTACTTCAACTGTATTGAAGTGCATGGAAGATTTGACCTTGCTTTCAACTCTGGCTATTGAAGGATTCAATGAGTTGTCGTGTCTACCTGGTGAATTGATCAGAAACAATCAACTTCTCAAGAGCGTGAAAATAAGCTCTTGCCGAGAGCTTCAGTCTCTAAGTTCAGAATTCGGAGGCCTCACTTCCCTCACTCTCCTGAGCATCCGTTGGTGTGAGAATCTCCCTCTTCTGTCCAAGGAACTTGAAAACCTTGTTGCTTTGGAGGTTTTGGAGATTAGTGACTGTCATAGCATAACAGCTCTGCAGGGGAACGTGATGGAAGGTCTGAAGTCCCTCCAGGACCTGTCAATAGAGAATTGCAGTAGCCTGGCTTCAATATCCTTCGGGCTTCAGCAACTCTCAGCCCTTAAACATTTGACCATTATGTACTGTCCAAGTCTAGCCGCATTGCCTGATAATCTAGAGAACCTCCCTTCCCTTGTGAGTTTGGCCATTATAAGCTGCCCTATGATAGAATTTCTGCCTGAGGCGATCAAGCATGTGACAACACTCAGGAGCCTGGAAATACGCAGCTGTCCAGGACTCAAAGATTTGCTCGAGTGCTTAGACAGTTTAACATCGCTAATATCATTTGCAATATCAGATTGCCGTAACTTGAAGTCTCTGCCAGCAGCCGTCCGACGTCTCACCAAACTCCAGCACCTGACTATTCAGGACTGCCCTGATCTCCAGAAGCGGTGTCAACAGGAGAGAGGAGAAGATTGGTGGAAAATTGCTCACATACCGCGAAGACACATTTTCTCTTCTGAATCATTAAACTGAAATAGGTAGCACAACATTCTGATTCTGCTTCAGTCTATTGCAAAGAGGAGTTGGCAATGTTGCTGTTTCTTTCATTTTAATAACCTTTTTTCTGTTTAAGTATTGCTGGACTTGTAACTCAAATAACTTCTTGTGAAGCTGTCTGCTATGTCTATGCCTTCATTTGATTAATAAAATTCCTCAAAATGCCACTCACCAAAAATACAATTTATCCTTGTCAATATATAAAAAGAATAGGTTTAACTACATTTAGACCCCTCTAAAAATACAAAATTACACTTTCCCCAAGTAAATTTTAAAATTACATTTATACCCCTTCAAAATTTCTTGGTTTACACCTGACCCCTTCGGTTAGAGTTTGAACGAAAAAGTTGACGTAAGAAAAAATTAAAATTACATAATTTTTTTTATTTTATCGCTCATTTAATATTTTTATATATTTTTTTTGTACTTATAAAGAGATAAATGTAATATATATATATATGAAGTGATGTTAATATTATTATATTTTTTCCTTCATAAGTATAAAATTATTACGTAAAAACGTTAATGAGGGATAAAATAAATAAAAAGTTATTTTTTTTACTAATGTCAGTATTTTTCGTTCAAAAATCCTAACAAAAAGGAGGTTAGGTATAAACAACGAATTTTTGAAAGTATTGTAAGTGTAATTTCAAAACTTATTTAGAAGAAAGTGCAAAATTTCATATTTTCAAAGGGTTTAAGTGTAATTAATCCTAAAGAATAATATAATGTACTTAACTATGCTGAGATATTGAATTGAATACTATCAAATCAAATACGAATTGATAACTTTGGTTCATAGAACAATACGAAGCAAGTATAGTTACTGTATAAACCGTTGAGCAGAACATTTTATTTTAGTAAATGTAAGCATAGTCAACTTAGTTATTACACAAGGGAAGCGTTGACAGCAAGTTTGGGAGAAGGAGATCCGACCAAAGTCTGTAGCTTTATCCGGAAAGAAAGATCATATGGTCATCTGGAATGAAGTGGTGTCTTTGGTGCTGGACCTGGATCACCTCCTGAGCTCTGACACCCATTTCTTCGGCCGGGAGCTAGGTCGTCGTACTTTGACCGAAGAACTGCGGATTCTTGATGTTACTCTCTGTTTGTTGGAGTCTCTCCTCGGAGAAAATCGTAATCATGGATTCATGAACCAAATATTGGAAAACACGATCAAACGCGTGATTCAGGAAGCTGGGAATTACATTGGATTCAGGGTATGTACTCGTATGTATGTATGTATCTACGTATATATTATCGCCCTCTACAATTATCCGCTAATTATAGGACTCCTTCCAAATAACCAGCGATACTTAATTTCTTGCAACAGACACTACGATCTCGTTCCGCCTTTGACGTGAGGATACCATTTGCTGAGGTTGGTCTGACTAGAATAAAAAAAGAGATACTCTCCATCAACGAGGAGCTGAAGAAGATTCATGATCGGAGAAATGTCCAAGAATATTTAGAGCTTACCACCTCTTCAACAGGCAAGCTGCATTGTTTTCATCCAGGAGCATAGCTTTCTTCAGTTCTTGTGATTCATGTGTTAGAAATTTTACGTTATTCTGATGTTGAAGTGTTGGGTTATTAATTAGTATAAATTACGATGGGCTACCTGAAGTTTATAGTTGGTTGAAAAATTATAAAATATTTCCCTGGTATTACCGGTCAAAAGAAGTATTTGTTAGACGACTATTAATTCTAGGGGGAATTTTGTAATTTTTCAAACAACGATTGTATTTGTAATTATGGCAATTTTTCCGGAGCCCATTGTATCTTTTAGACAACGGCTGTAAACTCCTATGCTTTGCTTCCAGATTTATGAACCTGCTGGACTGGACTTGTAGCTTAAGAATCAGTCAATGTCTTCTGTAAAGTGTGAACACATGTTTTAAGAATCTAAATAAAATGGTAAGAATCTTGAACTGATTAATGCCAGTTAAATTGCCTTTCTAAGCAGGTAACTCCACCACTTTCTTGAGTCCACCAAGAAGAACCCCAATTGCAGAGGGCAAACTGGTGGGACTTGAAAAGGACTTGGTGACAATGCTAGATAATCTGACTGGACATCCATTGCAACTTAAAGTTTTTCCAGTCATTGGTATGGCTGGTATTGGGAAGACAACATTTTGCAAGAAACTATATGATCATCCACTGGTCATGCATCACTTCTATGTTCGTGCATGGGTCACTATATCACAGCAATATGAAGTGAGAGAAATGTTGTTGAGCATTCTATGTTGTGTTACCTATATTTCAAAGGAGATATATGAAAAGAGAGATGAAGAATTAAGAGAGCAAGTGTACAGAAGTTTGAAGGGTAAGAGATATCTCATTGTATTGGATGATATGTGGGATACCGAAGCTTGGGACGACTTGAAGAGAACATTCCCTGACGATAAGAATGGTAGTAGAGTTATGTTGACAAGTCGGCTTAGAGACATAGCTGTTCATGCATGTCAAGATACTAGTCCACACAGTATGCGATGTTTGAGCATACATGAAAGTTGGGAACTACTTAGTTCAAAAATCTTTGTGGATGAACCCTGCCCCATGGAGTTGTTGACAATTGGAAAGCAAATAGCATGTAAATGTCAAGGACTGCCACTAGCAATAGTTGTTGTAGGAGGGCTTTTATCAAAGATGGACAAGAAACTAGATGTTTGGGACAATGTTGCACAAAGCGTAGGGTCACTGGTGTTGGGAGAAGCAGACCACTGCCAAAACATACTTGCTTTGAGTTATAACCATTTGCCTGATCACTTGAAGGCATGCTTCCTTTACATGGGAATTTTCCCGGAAGATTATGAGATATCAGTTAAGAAATTGGTATGGTTGTGGGTTGCTGAGGGATTTATCAGGCTTAGTATGTTCAAGAGCTTGGAAGAAGTGGCTGGGGACTATCTTGAGGACCTGATTGCCAGAAGTCTTATAATGGTCAAGAGGAGAAGTGCCAATGGTAGGATCAAGACTTGCTACATCCATGATCTCATGAGAGAACTGTGTGTGCACGAATCCCAAAAAGAAGGCTTTTTTCTTGTGATCAAAAGCAGTGAACAGTTGATACTAACGAATCTATATGATGACAAACAGAAGTGGACTATTGGCACTAAAGAATCAGCAGCAGTGGACAAGCACCTTCATAATCTGCGACGCCTCTCGTTCCACTCCAACATCCTCAAGTACATAAACACGACTTCATTTCAACTCGTCCAATCTATCATGTACTTCAAGAAGTTATCTTTACCAGACCCTTTACAGTACTTAGGCATGAAGAATTTCATGCTACTCAAGGTGTTAGATATAATGAATATACATTTGAGTATTGTTCCATCTGTGATAGCAGATTTGATTCTGTTGAAGTTCATGGCCCTCACCATCGTAAATGACTTCAGTATGGATTCTTTCATCACGTTGTGTGGCCTACAGATCCTCATTATTGATTGTGAATGGGATGGCTGTTTAGCCAGGATATTGTGGGATATGCTGGAGTTAAGACATTTTCGTTTGAAGAGGAGCTGTCTATCTAATTCACCAATTTATTATACAAAGTCAGCTTCAACATCAGTGTTAAGTCTACAAGATGCAGAAGTTCGACTCAGGGTTCTGAAGAATTTACAAACTTTGTCTACAATAAGGCCTATAAGTTGTACCCAGGAAGTCTTTCTGTCCGTGCCCAATTTAAGGAAATTGGGAATATACCAAACTGAAGAGGACTACCGGTTCCGTGGGTGGTTTGAACAGCTTGTCCACTTACAAGAACTTGAGACGCTCAAGTATGCCTTTAGTAATCCATTTGTCAGTTCCGCTTTGAAACCAGATCGCCTTCCATCATGGAGAAGTTTCCCCCCAAAGCTTGTGAAATTGACCCTGAGTGGCACTTCACTGCCATGGGAAGATATGGTTGAGCTCAGTATGCTACCCAAACTAGAGGTGCTCAAACTTAGAAATTATGCCTTCTCAGGATCAGTATGGAAATCTAGGGAAGGTGGTTTTCCTCGTCTCAAGTTTCTGCTAATTGGCAGCACAAATTTAGAGATATGGGATGCTGATGGAACTCATTTTCCGAACCTTCAGCAACTTGTCCTAAGGCATTGCAAGTTTTTGAAAGAGATCCCTTATGGCATTAGTGAAGCACCTTTGCTGGAGAAAATTGAACTACATTGTTGCAAGGATTCGGCTGTAATTTCTGCAAGGCATTTGCAAGAAGAACAACAGAGCCTGGGGAATGATGGGCTCAAAATTCACATAAGTGAAGGTTAATAAACTAGCTAGACTGAGGCAAAACACTTGTCAGTGTAATAAGCTCAAAAACTACTAGCAGAAATCTTACTGCAGTTGGGCTCCCAGCAATCTCATCATCAATTATGTCTATGTTTCTTATTAAGTTTTTCTATGGGAACATGATTATTTTCCGTTCGCCTTCTATCTTTTCCTCTGTTTTACCATGTCTTTTTCCGGATTCAGGTTTTCTTGCAATAACAGTGTAACTGCTGAAGATCATATTGATTAAGCAAATGCACACATACCGTATACATATTATTGGAAAATGTAATTTGTGAGCACTGAGAAAGCTATACTTTTGGGAGCTGGTACAAGATATATGATCCATGTATACTAACTTCATGCCAGCTGAATCAACTCTCTACAACAATGTCAAGACTCAAGCGTATGCATGTGACAAGAAGGTAGTTAGTATCAAAGACTTGTCACTTGTGGTACCAAAAACTGCATGAATAATTCAGACAATATATACATATACTGGTCAGAATTACTAAACTTCCTTATCTTGGTTATCATTAGATATCCAAAAAATGGAAATTTTCTCATTTCACATCTTCCATAAAGTGGGATGGTAGAAAGTAGAAACAAAACTGAAGCACTTGCTCTGATTCAAGATCTAGTGTAAAATGTTTGCAAGTCAATGAAGTATATATTCGCTATTATCCCAGTATTGATTTTTCTCAACCCATACTAGCTCATATTCACCAAAGGCCATCAGAGAAATACAAGTGCTCATGATCCCTTTCCAACATCCGGATTACCATAAATGAATGTATAACTGTCATTTTCAATTTTAAAGAATCTACAAGTTCAGAGTAGTGATAGAAGATGACCAATTTACTTTCTCTTGAATTGTGGCCACAAGTAGTTAATCTCATCCCACATTGCTAGAAAATAGACTTTAGAAATATTTATAAGAAATCATCATGCCAGTCATGCTCGCCGAGCTTTGTAGCGCAAGCTTGTAACCCAAGTGGGGGCTTCAAAGTGATTGAACATTGGGCCTGCCCAACCAGTTGGGTCATTGGTTGCTAAATGCCGGCTTGCCTGTTCCAAGCGAGGAGTTGGGCTATGTAGCTCAAGCGAAGGTTTGGGCTTCGTGCCTCTTAGAGTGGAGGGCATTGCGTCAGGCTGGCTTCACAGAGCAACGAAAACCTCCCGCTCTTTGCAGTGGAGAGATAACAAGCTGGTGCTTCCTTGGCTCAAAAAGCTGGCTGAGTTGGCCTTAATTGAACAATCATTTTTAGAAAGTAACAAACCAAAAAGGATTGAACAAAACCTATACAGAAGAACAACCAACCTCCTTAGAAACGGGATTCTTTATGAACCAAGAAAAGAATTTGGCAATCAATATGTAAATGAGACAAAAACATGCAAATTGGAGCAAAGGCAGCATACTAAGGAATTCCTAAGTTTGTGGGGGCTATGCATCTATCTGTAAGGGACATGAGAAATTTTCCACCAGTCTTCACCTCTGTCCTGCTGTCAACGTCCCTGGAGACAAGGGCAGCCCTGGGTCGATAGGTGGTGGAGTTTGCTCAGCCGTCTAATGGTCACCAGCAAAGTTTTCAGATTTTGGCAATCTAATATAGCCAATGTTCGTAGCGCTGCAAAATTGCCTAACTCTGTGATTCTTGGGCAGCTACGTATCTCCAGCTTCGGTAATGCTGTGGCATGCTTGATCCCGTCAGGCAAAAGTTCTATCAGAGGGCAACTGATAATGGCCAAAATCTTGAGAGCAGAAAGATGCTCATGATTGTCAGGAAAAACAGCTAGGCTTGGAGAATACGTAATGGCCAACTACTCCAAAGATGTGAGATGCTGAATAATTTGCAATCTCTGTCTGCAATACGGCCTGTAAATTGTACCAGAAAAAACTTCCTCTCCATACCCACCTTAAACAAATTGGGAATACACCAAACTGAAGAGGACTACCCTTTCCGTGGGTGGTTTGAACAGCTTGTCCACTTACAATAGAACTTGAGATGCTCAAGTATGCCTTTGATAATCCATTTAAAACCAGATCGTCTGCCGTCATGGGAAAGTTGGTTTTCATTGTCTCAAGTTTTTGCTAATTGGGAGCACAGATGTAGAGATATGGGAGGCTGATGGAAATCATTTTCCGAAGCTGCTTCAGCACCTTGTTCTAACAATAACAATGTAAATGGTGGGAAATCCAATGTTTGCAAGTATATATTCGCTATTACTATCCCAGTATTGGTTTTTCTCAACCCATAAACCATCAGAGAGATTGGAGAATACAAGTGCTGATGATCCCTTTCCAATATCGGGATTACAATAAATGAGTACGTAACTACTGTCCGTTTTAATTTTAAACATTCTACAACTTCAAAGTAGTGATACTGATAGAACATGACCAATTTACTTTCTCTTGAATTCTGGCCACAAGTAGTTAATCTCATCCCACATTGCTAGAAAACCAACTTCAGGACATATTTATAAGAAACCAGCATGCCACACATGCTTGCCGAGCTTGGTAGCGCAAGCTTGTAACCCAAGTGGGGGTATCAAAGTGATTGAACATTGGGCCAACTCAATTAGTTGGGTCATTGGCTGTTAATTGTTGGCTTGCCCGTTCCAAGTGAGGAGTTGGGCTATGTAGCTTAAGCGAAGGTTTGGGCTCCATGGCTCTTAGAGTGGAGGGCATTGCGTCAGGCTGGCTTAACAGAGCAACGAAAACCTCCCGCTCTTTGTAGTGGAAGGATAACAAGCCGGTGCTTCCTTGGCTCAAAAAGCTGGTTGAGTTGGCCTCAATTGAACAATCATTTTTTAGAAAGTAACAAACAAAATCTTGGAACAAGCAGCATAAAAAGGAGGAACTAAGGAGTTCCTAATGCGTCAATCCAAGTTTGTGGGGGCTATGTATCTGTAAGGGACATGAGAAATTTTCCACCAGTCTTCGCCTCTGTCCTGCTGACAACGTCCTTGGAGACGAGGGCAGTCCTGGATCGACAGGTGCTGGAGTTTGCTCAGCCGTCTAGTGGTTACCGGCAAAGTTTTCAGATTTTGGCAATCTGATATGGCCAATGTTCGTAGCGCTGCAAAATTGCCTAACCACTCAGGCAACTCTTGATTCTTGGGCAGCTACGTATCTCCAAGCTCCGCAATGCTGTGGCATGCTTGATCCCGTCAGGCAAAAATTCTATCAGAGGGCAACTGATAATGGCCAAACTCTTGAGAGCAGAAAGATGCTCAGGATTTTCAGGAAAAGCAGCTAGGCTTGGACAATACATAATGGCCAAGTACTCCAAGGATGTGAGATGCTGAGATCCGATTGATATTGAAGTCAGGCTACTGCAGTTCTCAATAGACAAGGTTTGTAGAGATCTCAAATGCCCTATCACGTTCTCTGACAGTGAGATCAGACTGTGGCAATCACTTATCTCCAGAGACTCCAAACTAGTGAGATTTTGAAAACCATGTGGCAGCATTTGGAGCTCCTCGCACCAGCGAATGGTGAGGGACCTAAGGGAATTCAGGCCACTAAATTCTGGAAAGAGGGACCGAAGTTTAGGAGAAGAGATTATCTTTAGACACGCCAGATGAGGCTTGTCTCTCAGCAACTTTTCAGGTATTGATATCAGCTCAGGGAACCCGTCAATTACCAGGGTTGTGAGTTGGGATAATTCTTCCATGCATGTTAATATTGCTGACTTGCAATTGTGAAGCTCCAAATGCTTCAGAGACACTAACGATGGGATGGATACAAGGTTTTGGCAATTTCTGAGAATGAGTTTGCTGAGTTTTGGGAATACTTCTTTGCCATCCGGGCTCGACCACTCACTCAAACTTGCAAATTCTCCCATAAAAAGTTCTTGCAGCGATGGAAATGATATTACTGTAACATCATCACCATAGAATTCCTCACCAATGAATGTAATTTTACTCATCCCTTCCATGTGCAGTGATTTGAGAAGTGGAAGATGACCAAGAATGGGAAGATCCACACATCCTTCACAGTTTATCAGGACCATCTTCATCAGGTTTGGAAGATTCCAGCACGGGAACTTGAATCCTGGGTACCCTACTACAAACAAGTTCTTGAGGTTTTTATGCGGCTCGAGGCTTGCCATAGTTTCTGCTGCGAAGTGCGGATCAGAAGTAGTTGCACAAGCTTCAGGACCCTCTGGATCTGATGGTCCTGCAGACCCTGGTAAGAGAGGTTTTTGCTCTTGAAATCTAACTGCATTTGCTCCTAAAGCAGGATTCATGATGGAATCTGATCCCTCATGGCCCCAACAGAGCCCCAGTGAATTTAAATGTGCTTTACTTATCAGATTAGCTGCTTTAGCTTCCTCAACATCACGTACATGTTCAAGCTGCTTAATTTTCAACCCACCTCGGAGATCCAAATGCTGTAGTTCAAACAAACTTCCTAATTCGACTGTTTCTATTAAATGCGAAGCATCTGTTTGGATATTAAGCTTCAGATTCTTGAACCGTAGGTCTTTAACTCTAAACTGTGGGAGGTTTTTGGGTACTATATATATTGGCAAAGTCTGCAGGTAAACCAAGTTTCTAATACCATATGGTATCTCTGCAAGTGCTTCGCATCCACTTATGTCAAGGTGCCTCAGGCCAGTAATTCGACTTAATGGGGGCAAGACTTTAAGGTTATAGCAACCAAGTAAATTCAGTACCTGTAAAGAGCAGAGGGAAGAGATAGCGAAAGGTAAACTGTGGAAATGACTATTGGACAGATCAAGGTACCTCAGAAGTGAAAGTTCAACAATCGACGCAGGCAGCTCTGTGTGACATCCACTCAGCGTCAGCACCCGCAAGTGGACAAAACTGGAAAAGATATGGGAGGGTGCTGTGGGAAGCCCACCTTCTGAAAACACGAGGAGAGTTCGCAAATGCTTAGATTGACGCAAGGCTTCTGGAATGAGAGGTGGCCTGTAGCTGTATTCAGGCAAAACTGATGCATGACGAACTTGTGGAACACTATTTTGTCCAAGTCCTTGCTCTAGTACCAAGAATTCTTTCCCACCCATGAATCTTGCAAGATTGTAGAAAGTTTCATTGGTCTTGTACCCTCTTACAGGACCACCTTCACATTCTTTAATTTCTTCAAATACAGACATCCAGAGCAGCTCATTGAAATACTCGTTCCCGATATCTTCCAACGCCTTGCCTTCTCCATCTGAGAGGATAAAGCCATGTGCCATCCACATGTGAATTATATTCTTCCTCTCAAATTCTTGATTTTTTGGAAATATCGAGCAAAATACAAAGCAATGTTTGAGATGAGCAGGCAAATGCAGGTAGCTTACAAGTAGAGCAGGGAAAACTCCATCTCTGTAATCTCTCAACTTCCAGAGATCACTGTTTTGCACGTGCAACCAATCTGTCTCCTCTTTTTTGAAGCGCATGAGGCCTCCAAGAACTTTTGCAGCTAAGGGTAAACCTCGGCATTTCTTGACTAATTCTTTTCCAACTACCACAAGGTTTGGATGGTTTTCTTCTTCTAGTTGATCAAGAAAAGCTCGTTTCCTGAATAGTGCCCAGCAATCTTCTTTGCATAAGCCCTTCAAATGATATGCCAGGTTAGAAGGACCTATAATCATAGCGATCTTTTGAGAACGAGTAGTGACCAGAATCCTACTTCCATCGAAACCGTAGCTGAATAATGGCCTCAGTTTATCCCATTCATCCTCATTTTCATTCCAAACATCGTCAAGCACAAGAAGGAATTTTCTCTTGTGTAATATGTCCCATAGTTTAAACTGCAAAGCATCCAACTCCTCCAAGTCACATTTGCTCCGAGTTGCAGACTCAATTGCTGCTTTGATTACCCTCTTCACCTTAAAATCAGGTGACACATACACCCAAATTCTCAAATCAAAATATCTCTTTACCTCATCATCATTATAAACCATCTGAGCAAGAGTACTCTTCCCAATGCCTGGAGAACCAACTATTGACACTACACACGATCTCTCTCCAGATGACTCTAACAACATTTCAAGAATCTTCCTGCTCTCCTCTTCCCTTCCACAGACCTCAGACACAACAACGAACGAGCTCGTTTCCCTGGTGTCGAACTTCCTGCCCGCAACGTTTCTTTCTGCTAGCGGTAACTTGAGTCCTTCCACCAGGGCCTCCTGCAGATCATTAAGAACCCTTCTATTCTTATTGAAATTCACAGCATACGATTTGGATCCCCCACCCTTTTGTCTATAAGTAAATTCCTCAATTAAATCCTCAACTCTGCAGGTTGCATCTTTCAGCTCTGAAAGCCAGACCCTGACAGCTTTATCGGTAGCTTGCCGCTCTTCAGCGTCCTGGATAACAGCTTGGGCCATCGGCAATATCCTTTTAAGCTTCTTGAACTGATCATCGAGCTCAAAGTAATCAGAGAATTCCTGAAGAACAGGATCAGCTATTTTATCAAAAATAACCTGCAAAAGTGGAGCCAGGACTATCTCTGCCATCTCAAATCTGGTCAGATGGGATGTGGGAACAGAAGATGAATTGTTGCAAAAAAACTGTGTAGTTTACAGCTTTGCGGGTTGAAAATTTACAAACCTCCAACTTTCTCAAGGAACTCAATGATGCAAAAGCTGAAGTCAAGTCAGCCAAATGGGATGTTACTGGCAAAAAGTGTGCCCGAATTCTTCTTCCTTCTGTGCTACTGGTCCACATTGCAATCTTGTTGAAATATTAGAACGAAAGAGGGTGACAGCTTTCATAGTTCAAAAAGCCAGTGAGACAAAGTTCAACTATTCATGAAGAAATCAGTGAGAAAGTCAATCAAGAAATCAAGCTGTAGTTCAAACAAATATTTCCAAGTCATTGAAATATTCACTATTTTATCGATCAAGAGAATTTATGTGCCATCAATCCCTAATTATATGATTTTCATTTTCAAAAAGTTACCAGTCCGAAGGGGTAAAAAGATGATCAATTTACTCCCTCTTGAATTCCACCGAAGGAGTGTAAAACATCCCACATTATTACAGAACAAACTTCGATAAGGAACCGCACATTACCCCAACGTGGGCTTGTAACTTAAGTGGGGCTATGAAGTGGTTGAACATTTGGTTAGTCCAACTAGTTGGGCATTGATTGCTAATTGGCCCATTCCAAACAGGGGTTGGCGGTTGGGTCATGTAGCTTAAGCGAAGATTAGAGCTTCATAGATCCTACAGCGGAGTGCAAAGCGTCAGGTTGGTTTCACGTAGCAGCGAAATCTATCCGCTCATGCAGTGGAAAGATAACAGGCCAGTGCTTATAAACTAGACGGGTTGGCCCTCGTTGAACAATCACTTTTTTCTATTTTATTTTTGCTTATTAAGATGTTGAAAATTAATTCTTCTTGCTAAATATTTTTTGTTCGATTTATCCGAGTAACTTATTCTATTTGCAGCAGAAGTATGATAGGATGATGCTTCGTGCATCCAAGAAAGCTAGATTTGTTGGCCCTAACTGAAACTTCCTTTTTGTTTTTTTGAGATTGTCAAAATTAATTATTCTTTAATTAATGGAAGCAACTTATGCTGGATTTTGGTTATATTAAAACTTATAGAGATGGGGAAGACAGGAAAACATGTGATGGTCTTTACACAATTAGACAATTAAGTCTATGATAGATTTCATATATTTTGGCTAGTCATAAATAAAGTCGATCAACTAATAGACGTAGAAATTGAACCGTAACTATTTTCCATGTTTAAAAGTTCAAATATTTGAATTATTTGAAGCGCGGTTGTTCAACTTGGTTATTTTTTATTAATCGAAATTTTCGACCTACTAAAATTATTTCGATTTTATTCGATTTTTGTAGCAAACTAATTGAAAATTAAATAATAATAATAATAATCTAATGTTAATTTATTAATTATGACTTGTTTTTTAATTAATAATTGAATAAAATTAAGTATATATTAATTATAAAATTATTATTTTTGGTTATAAATACTGATATTAAGATGTTTAATATTTATATATTACTTTTTTATTATATTTATATATACTTTATAAAATTTGGTATTCTATTGAGTTTGATTAACCAACACAAAAGATTAAAATCAAGCCGAATATCGAAACTTTAAATAAATAAAAAGAACAAATAAGAAACCGAATTTTTTATTAATTTGATAAAAAAAAAAAAAGAATTTTCAATTTGATCAATCTTACTTGATTAACCAAAAATTGCACATCCATATTTACTAAAATAAAAGTAATTATATATTTTTATCAATATTTCATAGCCTTAAAATATCTCAAGTTATATTTGAATGAATAGATTTGAAATTATACACTTTAAGTCCTCAAAGGCTCGTATACTGTATTTGATTTGTTTGGATAATTACAAATATAAGAATCATTCAACCCTAACTTCGATTTACATTCTATTAAATATCGATGTACTTAAAATTATTTTAATATAAATCATCTGAAACTTTTTTTTCTTTCAAACCATCCTCTTAAATTCAAATCCTTAATAATGTATTCCACATTTCTTGAAAGGAAATAAAAATGTTAATTAGATAGAGTAGAAATATTATCAAGAAACAAAGTAATCATGAAAAGGAAAAGTATCCAATTAAGATTCCCATTCCCATTTTGATAGAACAGATCACAACAAATCCAACCAATCTCACAATCATCACTTCAACTCAGTTTCAAGAAAAGTGACCCGAAAATTATTTCCCACAAAAAAGAAAAGGAAAGAGGATAAAAAGCCATCAAAGGCAGCAAAAGTTAAAAGGAAAAACAAGAAAAAAGACACGAAGGAGGAAGACGCTTTCCACACGGAGGACGTTGGGCGGCTTCCACCGTCAGAGCAGTTAATAAACAGTATTTATAGTGGAGATATTTGTCGTTTCATGGTGAACGAAAAGCCAGAGGACCCCAATCCAGACCTGAAACCGGATCCAAATCAGGGCCCGGAACCTTCATCTGCAGCTGTGCCTTTGGAGACTAAAAGAGGGAACAGAAAAAGGATGGCCGTAGCTCCGGCCTCGGTAGCTACCAACCCTTCTTGGTTTACTCCGAAAAGGTGAACTTTTCATGACTGGTGTTGTTGTTTTATTTGTTTGTATTGATTGAATTATGATGATATGTGTGATTTTCTTGGTGAATTGTAGAAAATATACTGGAGGGGCTGAAAAAGGTAGTGTCTTGTGTGGTTTTGCTTTGTGGGTCTTCAAGAAATGGGGGTTGTCTTGGTGCAAAGGGTTTTGTTGGGAGGGACGTAGCATTAATGCATATTGTTTGATGGGTTCTGTGCACAATTCTGTTTCAGTGGGAGGAATTGAAAGGTCTGCAGTGGGATGAGACTCCCCAAACCCATTGTGTTTCTGTTTAAATGTGTGATATGAATGAAGTTTTTAATTAAAGTTTATTCAGATAATTTTAACTGCCTTCGTTACTGAGGTGATATTAATATATGATCTTTTTAATCTTAGTCATTTTCAATACTTATTCCCCATTGTTTGTTCTGTTTGCTTCTTTCGCAGGTTGCTTATTATCTTTTGTTTAATCAACTTAATAAATTACATAGATCGAGGTGCTATAGCAAGTAATGGTGTAAATGGTAGCCGCAAAACTTGCTCAAAAGATGGTACATGCTCATCTGGTAGTGGAATTCAGTAAGTACTACATTTGTTATCTTATCTTCATGTGACACTGCAAAAGCCGTCTTTTTGTTTGTATACCAGAGTCTTGATTGTTTCACATTTCACATATTTTTGCCCTCATAATGGTGGTCGTGATGGTAGTATGTGTAGGTGTTTTGTGTCGTTACCCTTACATTATTCTATTTGGCATATGTTCTAATTCGGATTCTACTCAGGGGCGATTTTAACATGAATAATTTTGAGGATGGAGTCTTATCATCTGCCTTCATGGTTGGACTCCTTGTGGCATCTCCAATATTTGCATCTTCAGCCAAGAGGTAATAAATCTTTCTTGTTTGTTGTTACCTCATGATATGATTGGTATTTATCTTTGTTTGTTTAATTCATAAAAGAAGGTAGAGATAACCCCGGGAATGGAGTACAAGAAAATGTATTTGTGTACTTGAAATGATAGTTTAATTGGTATCAGTAAAAGGAAATCTTTCTGAGAGCAAAACTTCAGGGTTTGCCTTGCCAAAGTATACAAATGAAGGAAAAATTGCAAGGTAAAATATGTTGGTGCTAATTCACAATGATGAAATTGAAGTAACAATGACAGAGCAACAAATCAAGATGAATGTTTAAGCTTGTGGCTGGTGCATTAGTACGTCAGTGCCTGTCTTTTTAACACGTATGAGATTTTGATAAGAAGTCTAATGATCGTATCTGTCTATTATAACTCATTTTGACCTTTTAACTCCTTAGCTGAGCAAAGCTTCCTACAACTATAAGGTAAAGGGCCATAGTGCTGATAAATTTCTATATCCTGTTTAAATCTCTTTATTGCTTTGGAGCTTATTTCCCTAACTATCTTCTTCTTCGTGTGTCTACTTTGCAGTTTTAATCCTTTTCGGCTTATTGGAATTGGTTTGACCGTGTGGACTCTTGCAGTTGCTTTCTGTGGATTTTCATTTAATTTTTGGTCTATCGCAGTCTGTCGAATGTAAGTAAAATTTTCTGTGTTACACAAATTTTATGCAGCATTTTATTTCCTTTGTTTATGTTGTTATAGTTCACTCTTGGGATTTTTGTTTTCTGTAGGCTGGTGGGTGTGGGTGAGGCTTCCTTTATAAGTCTTGCCGCTCCATTCATTGATGACAATGCCCCAGTCACCCAGGTTTGGTTTTCTCCTTAAGCCTGTGCATTAGATTACAGAATATTATACTTAAGTCTTATGCATTAGATTACAGATAAGTATATTATTCGCACCTCTTTATCACATGATACTTTCTCAACACTTTGTCCTTCTTGCTACAAGATAACTGTGAACTGCACTGTTCCAATCTGCCCTGGAATTTTTGCATATGACATGCTCTTCCATGTAACAGAGGACAGCATGGCTGGGAACATTTTACATGTGTATACCAACTGGTGTGGCTGTGGGGTATGTTTATGGTGGAGTGGTACGTCTACGTTCATTCTTGATTAGTTGCGTGCGAAAGACCTGCTAACTATTTTGCAATGACTAGTTCTTGCTTGATCATGCGTTTGTTATTGCCTTCCATATTTCAGTTCAATCTTTTTATTTTCTGCCCCTCTTCTCTTAGTCTCATCTTTACTGTTATTGGAAATTCATCAAATGTTTTGATTTTGTGCTGGATTCTAGATTAGTCGCTTTGGTTGGCGTTGGGCGTTCTGGGTAGAGGCAATTTTGATGCTCCCTTTTGCTATTTTAGGCTTTGTGATGAAACCATTGCAGTTGAAAGGTCAATACTAGACTATTGATTTGGTGGCATCTTTTTCTATCAAACATTTGCCAACACCTAAATCATACAGGTCTGGCTCCTGCTGAATCTAAAAAGGCATTGACAGCAGTGGACAATGGGTCAGAAGATCAAGGTGCTGTATACTAAACACACTTTACCAATCTTTCTATCAAGTAATGATTTGAAAATAGGTCCAACAGTTTGGAGTCGTGAACTCTTTCCTGGTTAAATTTTAATGTCTTGTGCATGCATCAATTTCCTGATGTTGGTTCTTCAGATTATTTTCAAATGAACCTTTTGAGAGGGCAGTGGTGTCACACAAGTAAATTCAATTAGAAGTATTGGATGAAATCTTTGTATATATTGGCATATTAATACATACATCTACTGATGAATGCCAGAGTGAAATTCTTTATGCCTGGACATGTGCCTTTTAAGAATATCAATTCTGGTTCTTTTCTTTTTGTATTTTCCATTTCAAAGTGTACAAGTCTGCAATAAATTAGTTGGCATTAGTTGGTTTTCATTTGCGTGGACACATTATATTCATGTCATTGCTTCTTAGGTATTTCACACTTCTATTTTTTTTCTTCTTATTTGTCTTAAAAGACTATATATAGCTTTCATGACTTGATCTATCTTTTAATGAATGAATGTTATATTCCAATTATTAAAGGTGCCCAACCTTCCGGAAGGGTAGAGGTTGCAGATGAAAGCTCAAAACCTTTGGGGTGAGGAACTTTTTTCAGCTTAATTTATTCTGACTAGTATACAAAGTTTGGTTTTCGGCTAGATAAAGTATCTTTCTGAATAACATGTGTCCCCAGTTTTACTTTAGATTTTAAAAAGATTTTTCATAGAAAACATTTTTACATATGTTTCAGGTTGACAGCTTTGACAGTATTTGGGAAAGATATGAAAGTTCTTTTGCTTGAGAAGGTTTACGTGGTCAATGTTCTTGGTAAATCTTCCTTCTGCCACAGCAATAAAATTATACAATTTTTTGTTCTTTTTCTTATTAATACTGCCTGTAGGGCTGATACCATATTCTCTACATATGTTTTTCGAGTTCTTTGGTGAAAGATGGCATAAATAAATGATTACCAACCTACTGATCAGCAACTTTTATCAGCAGAAAAACAAACTAACATTTGTCCAGGACTACTATTCATCCTTGTAATATTTCCTTCTTCAATGACCGTGGCAGGTTACATTGCATATAATTTTGTCATAGGTGCCTACTCCTATTGGGGACCTAAGGCAGGGTATAATATATACCACATGGTGAGCTCTTCAGCCCCTTAGAATGGCACTGTGGAGAATTGCTATGCGTCATTTTTCTAATGATTTAATTATTAAAATTCTTTCATGTAATAAATTTCATTTACCTTATTAACATCGACATTTCTTGTGGCCAGAGCAATGCTGACTATATGTTTGGAGGAGTTACCGCAGTCTGTGGCATATTGGGCTCACTAGCAGGTGGTTTGGTTCTCGATCGTATGACTTCCACGATACCCAATGCTTTCAAGGTGAGACTGCATTCTGCACTTTTGCACATTGTTTCATGAGAATCTCAATTTAAATTTCTTCGAGTTTGCTTGCATCATTGCGTCATTGAATCTCACATTAGTTAGTGGAGTCCTCTAATAGGTAGTCTCCCTTTACCCCATTTTCTGAGTCATCAATAGAACATAGGAGAGGAGGAAGTTTGTACATTAGTAAATCTTAGATGATATTCTGTGACACATCAGATCAAAAACTGTGAAAGGGGACTTTACATGTATGATTGGCTGCAAACACTTAATCAAAGGCTGTAAGATCTTCATTCTGAAGAGACATTGTGCAATTTATAAACAAGATTACGAGACTGAAAAAGCTATGCCATAAAGATCCATTAGGAAAAAATTCTCTTTCCCATCCTAAGAATGATTCCAGAAACAGGGTGCTATTTATATTCCAATAGATACCTCTATAGTTGGCTTTCAGCAGCCGATTATTCTCACTATTCTTGAATGCAGCTTCTATCATTCGCAACATTTGTTGGAGGAGTATTTTGCTTTGCTGCCTTTTGCTTCAAAAGCCTATATGCTTTTCTAGCTTTTTTCGCTATAGGAGAGCTGCTGGTATTTGCTACTCAGGTACTTTTTCCCTCCCAATTATCTTGTTGATGTTTTTCATTACATTACTTTTTTACTGTTGTGGATGAGTCCTGTGAGAAACGACTATTTGAAGCTTCAATACTTTGAAAGATTTGTGTAGAGTAGGAAGTAGGAACTATCCTTACCTTCTTCGCGCTCTACCATATATTTCTAAATTCAACTGCACATTAAGATATCATATGTGATTCTTGCAGGCCCCTGTAAACTTTGTCTGTCTGCATTGTGTCAATCCCAGTCTCCGGCCATTATCTATGGCAATATCCACCGTATCGATCCACATATTCGGTGACGTGCCGTCCTCTCCCCTTGTTGGGCTTCTCCAGGTTCATCTTCTTAGCTCCATGTCCTAGAGCAGAGTATGCACTGAGGCCGAGGGATGAAATTTCGGATGATAATGCTCCCAACAAATGTTACTTTTTGCAGGATCACATCAATAATTGGAGGGTCACTGCTCTCATTCTAACGTCTATTCTATTTGTTTCTGCCGGATTATGGTTTATAGGTAAAATCAAACGTCCCTAAGAACATTCTTGGCATTAGCCAAATAACTGTCAACCGTTCAAGATTTTTTTTTTTATGTTTTTTCTGATATCTCATGTGTATTCCCCAGGAGTTTTCCTTAATAGTGTGGATAGGTACAATGAAGACAACGAGCATCCAACTACTGGAGTCGACAAGTCAAATTCGACTCCATTGCTTGCAGAGAAGACTGCGTAGTTTCCTCACCAGCCATAGAGAAAACCTTCAATGACTGATGAGACGAGTCCAATTTTTGCGGGGTTTTACACGCATTTAATGTACATTCTTGATTTCGATTTTCTTTAGAGGGTGTAAATATGCTTTGTTCTTTCTTCAGAACTGTCAAAATTCATCGGAATTGTTTGGCGTTCTAAGAGAGAATTGATCCTCAGTTAGATATATTTTTGTTGTCCCTCGCTTTCATTCGACCGCCAATTCATTCCATGTTAGGCAGCACAAATGTTAAGGTCTTCCATCAATTTATGTCCCCAAAAGTGGTTTTGGAGTTTGAGTTGGTGGGTGGGCGTGCGCTGTCTCTCCACCTCCCCCCCCCCCCTGTCAGGGTGGATAAGAACAAACCAATTGTAGGGTCCCACATAAAATTTTACGACAGTAAAGATGCGACAACCTTACTATTTTTAACCTTCTAATATATTAATGTGACTAAGAGAGCAATGTAAGAAAAACCAATAATTGTCATCCTTGGAACCAGTAGCGTACCAGCGATAGTAGTATTATAATTATAAAAACTGTTTGAATGAGAATCCATAGAAGTGCAATCCGCAACAGTCAGGTCGTTGGAATCCGCTGCATCATTCAATTCAAAAACCACAAGCAAAAAGAAACAGCGCCCGCAGTTTGTTCCTACCCAAAATCCACCACCTCCTCCTACCCAATTCATATATCACCACAAAAAGCAACTCTGAACTCCCCTTCCCCCACAAACACAAACACACACAAATCTCAATCTAATCAAACTCTGTTGAAAAGACGCCATGGCACCTACAGCAGCCATGCTCTTACTAGCCCGCCATACCAAACCCGTTTCACAGGTCTCTCAATCTCACTCATCAAAATCCGACCAAGTTTTCCTGCTCGGGTCCTCATTACCTAAATGGTTTCCACATAGTTATTCCATGTTCCGACAAGGGCCCAAGGAGGAGGAGTCCATTAACCATCTCCGTTCTTCGCAGGCTTCGGATGAAGGGACGGGGAATCAAGAAAGTTGTTGAATTTTGGTTATGGCTGTTAAAATGTGTATATTCTATGCTAGTGTTTTTCTTTTCCCTGGATATTTGTCTGTTTTTTCTCATCCACACTGCTGTTGAAGGATAAGATCATGTATTTCCAGCTCTGTAACTATGTCAAAAGTTGTTTATTTCTAGAAGTTATGTTGCCGTTTGTGACTTCAGGTTGATTGAGATGGGGGATAATAGATGTAGTTTCATAAGCTGGGGATGCATGAAACACAAGCAACTCAAGAGATGGTGGAAAACGAAATCTCTTTATTCAAAAAACCTTTTCCAGGAAGAGTATATCTCACAATAGAAGCAGATGCATGGCTCAAAAGATAGATCTTAACTGAAAAAATTTAAGTTTTAATCTAGACAAATAAATACGAGGAGCAGCCAGCAAGAGACCTTCAGTGTCTTACTGGTTGTTCGCAGAAGACTGGCAGTTCATATTTTATGGCTTGCGTTTAGACAAGAGAAAGTTCGCCAGCAGGAATAGATCTTTTCACAAGCTTAGCCCAGGATTCGTTGGTTTCAGTGATAACCTTAAGAGCATAATCCTGTAATCACGGAACAAGATTGATGAGGGGCCAGAGCAACTCTCAGAGGTTACACTTGGATGAAGCGAGGACGAGTTAAAGAAATAAGTAGACAAATTTTCACGAGTTCCATTGCAAATCTTGGCTTTTAAACAAAACTGTGATTTCTACTCCCATCTATTTTTACCAACTCGTTTAGTTTTCGTATGGAGTGATGGGGTGGGGGGGGGGGGGGGTTCCAGAGGATTTTAACCAAAAGAAATGCTATCTGGAAATGTGGAATATCAACTATATTCATCTTAGAGATTATAACAGACACTAGAACTTTTCCAGCATAAATTACTGATTGCAAATGGCAGATTCTGACAGTGTGACCTCTGGATTATTTCTTAACAGTTAAGACGTTTCAAATTATTACCATTCATTGCCCATGAAATTTCAAAGACCAGAAATTGAAGTAGGGCCTCGGGCAGCTCTCAAGAGTTTCAAGATAATAACGGAAAGGAAATACAAGATTTCAGGTTGTAAATAATACCTTATTTGCTGGCTTGTTGCCAAGACCGAACTTGTTAGCTGGTTTTCCATCAGGAATCTTGTAGTCTCTAAACCAGTCCCTGATTGCAGTAAGGGTTCCCTATAAAGAGTTATGCAACAAGTTCATGATACTTTTCAGAATTACAGAGTACACCAGAGCTTAGATACACAGATAAAACAACTCAAAAAGAGAGTTTGTCACTCTCTTTCGTAAAACCCTGAAGATAAGAATGGAAAACTATAGAGTCCAGAAATTAACTTTTAGCATTTTTCCTTTTCTAACATTTCCAGTAGATAAAATTCACATTGACAGATCCAAACTTCACTCACGGTTTTTAAGGTTTGATTTGTTGCCAATTACAGCCCAGTGGCCAATCACATAAGAAATTCCATGAGGAGATATATCAATCTGCTAAAGAATACTAGATGCAACCCGAAAGAAAATGATTGCGACATATTGGCCTATGGAAAATGCATAATGCAGGCTAGGAAAGGCTCTTTTCTGGATCGAAAGCCTTCTAGTTTTCAGAATAAGTTCATAATTTTCAAGGTAAAATCTTTCTTCAGCAAATACGTGACTGATTACCAACAAGGACCAACAGGTAGCATGTTTGCTTTCTGTTCTAGTATACTAAACCCTCCTTGGAACCCTACGCAAACCATTCTCGTGTGAATGTAGAATTACTCAAAGCAGTTTTACAAGTTAAATCAAAAGCTATTTTGCTAGAGAGTGACAAGTTAAGCGGACAAATTTCCGGCTCAAACAACCACTGGGGAAAACCATCAAATAAAGACAACATAGGCAAACTTCTATTCATTTTTAAATCAAACAGAGCAGCTCCATATCAAATTGAACAGAGAGATAATGAAGTAGACTTGTAATGCCAACTGTTGCATGATTATTTAGTGAATTGGAATTAAATGCATCCACAAGTATTCATTGGGCATTACATACCGGAAAATGCTTTTCAACATCATCGACATCATTAACAAGAGAAGCTCTTGGATCATCCAGTGAAATTGCAACTATTTTCCAGTCAAGTTCCCCCTCGTCAATCATTGCCAAAGCAGCCAAGGGTTTCACTTTCAACACTTGCCCAATTTTACCTCTGCTTTCCCCAATCTCAACAACATCAACTATTTAGGAAAAGTGCCAACAATTGAAAATAAGTTTGCTTGCTTGCTTGCTTTATTTCCAGATATTGTCTGCTAAGGACTGAACCAAGTTTACTTCAGAACACAAGATAGTTAATGTTGGAAAGGATAAAGTCGTACCTGGATCATTGTCTCCAAATGCGCCCTCGACTTCAGCATTTGCAAGTGAAGGGTCTTCCCATGTTTGTGGAAGCAATCCATAGTTCCAGTTAATGTTGTATCTACAAAAGAGTAAAATATCTCAGAACAGATAAAGCAAACTTAAATATCTGAAATAGAAGACATAAGAGGACTCAAAAGAAGAACGCATGTTTATTGTGGGGCTCTGATCTCGTTAAAACTGTAAGTCAGATCCATGATATACATAAGAGAGCAATTCCTATAAAGCATCTAAATTGATTCAAAGCCTTCTTCTTTCCTTCTTTCTCTTACTTTGGGCTGGAAGCTATATACCACTTGACGAGCACCTGCAAGCCCAAATCTAGAATGGCACAGCTAATCCACTATGCATAATACAATATGCACTGTCGTTAAACCAGCAGTGAAATCAGAATTTATGTAGCAATGAAAAAGCAACAAATTGGCCGAAGTGATCAATAAGTGATGCATTTAAAAAGTAGAAACTAAATAAAGTTGTGCTATCAGAAAACAAAGGACACTATCTAGGACCAAAAAATGAAACAGAACAAACTTACGGATAGTATCGAAGTTTCCCCTTCTTGGTGTCTTGCTTAATGGGAGTAAAATGCTCGTCTGTAGCAACCTCCATCTTTGCACTTGATTCTTTTGGAATCTCAACGATGAAATTGAATACACCATCTCCCAAATGCAGTGGTACATCATGCCAAGGGGAAATCTGCAAGCCAATAATTACAGTGCTCGGTATTAGCTACTGAATAGGCATCCAGATTTTAGGAAGAACATGATGCTCAATTGTTCACGCTACTGTTATCTGTACATTGAGAAAGAACAAAAACAATATTTTTCCCAATTTTCCTACCCTTTGGTAAGACTGTGATTGGATAAGTCTCATTGCCTCAGATTTTCAGTTACCCAACTTATCTGATACAATAAATAGATTCCTTTTATAATCAAATTCTCACTGTACTAGTAACAAAATGATTCTTTGTTTTTATTCTTCAAATTCTCACTCTCTTCCCATACAAGTTCGCCATTATACTCCAAAGCATTTAATAACAGCTAACCACAAAATCATTTTAAATCAGCTGTGCTGTAAAAACATTAATACTGTTAAAAAGGTATTGAAACGGAAATATCAGTGATCTGACGAAGGCTGCATTATCCACAAACATCAATCAACGAGCTCCCGCGCACCATTCACCCAAAATACTTGAGATTCCACAATTCATCCTCTAATTAACAACCACGAATTCATCCTTTTAACCAAACAAATCAACAGCATCACAAAAACCACATAACTACTAAAAAAAAAAAAACAAGAAAAATCACACAAATCCTTCTATTACCATACCTTCTTCCCGGAATTATCAAGAAAGAAAACACGGTAGTCGAGGGTTTCAGGCTGGCCCTCTTCCCTAGTCTGAACCTGGGGATTATAGATAGCAGTGCAAGTAAAGAGACGCCTCCTCTGCGCCAACACTGTGTTATTTCTGAAGAAAATGCTTAGGCTTTGCGGTTTTCCCCTCAACGGACTCCTGGGTAGTACAGTGCCGGAGAAGGCGCTGCTCGCCGACGCCATCACTCTCGTGGCCGCCATCTTTGTTATGCTGATGATAGAAGAAGAGCTTTGTGGACTGTGCTCTGAATATAAACCACAGACTCCAAATACTGTCCGATGATTGGCTGATGGCTTTTGTATTCTCTCTTGTAGTTTTTTATTTATGATGGTTTTTTATGGTAGAATATAATAAATATTGTTTTTTTTTAATTCTATTTAATTTGTTGGTTTGTTGGATCTTTGTATCATTGTATGTATGATGGCCACAATGAGAGACGGATTCAGTGAGTGTAGGTTTTGTGGTAATAATCTTCAATTTCATTTTTAGAATCATTAGTAATAATTTTAGAAATTATATATTTTTCCAAATATGGCCCCCTTTCCATTAATTTAATGGTTTAGGTATTGCTATCCACTCATATTATTAATATGATTTTAAATTAAATTTATTTATTAGAAAAAGTTAGATGTTCATAAATTATATAAAATATTAATTTTTTTAAAATAAAATTTCAAACTGTTTAGATAAAACAAGATGATTATACATATAAAATATAAATAATAAAATGGTTAAATAGAGAGTGGTCACGGGACGTTGAGTGGGCTTCAAGGAAATTGAGAGGAAAATATATCATTAACTTATCGTGCACTCCTTACTGCTTGCATTTACCATATTTGGACGGGACGAAATTTGAGACGCTTTGAACATACGGAGCGACCACCGAGCATCATAGCCACCATCATTGTGGAAGATATTAGACAGAGGATTATCAGTGTTAATTTATCTCCTTCTGTTAGTTCATATGCGTTATATAAATTATGGCGTATCCCTTGACCCGTCGAGCGAGAAACCACCAGCTGAGCACTGTCGAACTGTACGATCTTGTTTTATTAATGAAACTTACATTTATCAAAAAAAAAAAAAATAGTTAAATACAGTTACCATCCCTAAAGTATTCACCCTACTTCAATTACCCCATAAAAGTATTAAAACCTTCAACCCCCTCCCCCCGCCCCCGAAACTTTAACTCCTAAGTTTTAAACATCCATTTTACCCTTGCAAAAATAGATATGTGAAAAAAAATAAATAAAGAGATTTTTAAAATATCAAAATCATCCTTTATCAAAGTTTTATCTAATTTTAATATCACTTATTTGTCGAATTCTTTTTATTTTTATAATTCTAAAATGCTTGGGGCCATTTTATTTTAGTCTCACTTGTTTATCAAACTAAATTAAAATAAATTTATACATACACATAATCACCACATTTATATAGTTATCATATATATATATATATAAATATGTATTAATTGTTTGTTTTTGTTATTAGTTCATCTGCCATTTTAGCTAGTTTTATTAATTGTATATTTTTATAAGTATATATATATATATGTATTAATTTATTTTTAATTTGATTTGACTAATAAATAAAATTAAAAAAATATGAGCTCCAAGCATTTTAGAATTACGATAATAAAAAGAGTTTGATGAATAAGTAAAACTAAAATTTGACAAAAGAATGATTTGTCATTTTAGAAAATTCTTTAATTTTTTATAGAAATCAATTTTTGTAAGGGTAAAATGGACTTTTCAAACTTAAAAATAAAACGTCAGAGTTTGTTTTTTTTTTAAATTTTAATACTTTATGGGATAATTGATGTGGGATGGATAATTCATGGGTGGTAATAAAATTTATCCCATAATAATAATTTAAATGAATATTTTTACTTTTTTTTTCTATTATTTTTTATTTTTTCTTTAACATTTTTAAGTTTCCCAATTGAAATATATTTTCTAAAGTAAATAATACTTTTTATAAAAATTATTTAACTGTACATACTTATTTAAATGTGCCACACACACTATTATTATTTGAGATAAATTTTTTGGTGTCCAAGATAATTCCATAAAAACAGTGCATGCATGAGACCACATATATAATATTTTTAATTTTGAGGGAGTAAAAATATTAACTTCGTAAAGTAGGGGACAGAAATACAATTTTGTAGAAAAGAAATATCCAAAATGACAAAAAATGCCACGAAGAATTACCTGTTTACTAGTCCAACCTCCACCTTCCCCAGGACAGTTCGCTAGCTTGCAAGTTCCTACTTAGTACGCAATCAAATTCTAACATTGTAACCAAACCCTAAACCCCACAAAACAAAGGATTCGATAGATTCAACAAGTTTTTTCATTCACTTTATGTAAAGGAGAATTTCAGAGAAAACAAAAGTTCATCTATTCGATCTCGAATGGCTTCATCAGAAATCGAAATCGTTTCAGATTCCAATGAACATAAGCCCTCCAATGGCAACCCTAACGAAGTTCATATCGTCGATGTTTTCTCCGCCGCCGCGTATGGAGACTTTGACAAGCTCCGGAAGTTCGTGGAACACGACGGTGTTTCTCTGTCCCAACCCGATGGCAACGGCTACTACCCCCTCCAGTGGGCCGCCCTCAACAACTTCGCCGACATTGTTCAGTATATTATCGAAGTAAGTTGGTAATATAGTTTATGGTTCCGTGATTAGCTCGTAGATGATAAGTTCTGGTCTCGTCCAATTGGAGATTTATCCTTTATTATTCGTCTTGGAAGCATGGTGGAGAAGTGAATGCGAAGGATAATGCGGGGCAGACGGCATTGCATTGGGCTGCAGTTCGAGGATCAATTGCGGCTGCGGATGTGTTGCTGCAGAATGGGGCACGTGTGGAGGCTGCGGATGTTAACGGTTACAGGGTAATTGTCGGCACCTTTGTGATTTTTTTTTTTGGCTCATGCTGGAGAATTGATGTTTATTTGTTGATTGTTCTGAATCTGCTTCTAGTGTTGATGTTATGTTTGAAGAAGACTAAGGATTACGCCACCAAAGATTGCTTGTGTTGTTGATTTTTAGGACAGCTTGGAAATTATTTAATCTTGTCAATAATTAGAGATATTCTATTGGCTGTTACTCTGTAAATGATATGAGAGTGGAAAGGAGTTGTTATTTTATAACTTGTTTGCATCTAGAAAAGTGCCACTTCTGGCATCTACAGTCTGGCTCTGTCTTTTTCTCTGCCCCCCTCTCTCATAGAATTGTGATACTAATTGGTGATAGTTTTGGGAGCTTATTGGCTGTATGCTGAACTACTGATTGCCGTCCCAGAATTCTGTCGCTGAGCAGAGGGTGTTATTTCACGAGCTATTGATATTAATTTGACTCTTTTGCTATATATTAAATTGAGTAAAATCTAATAAGTACTTTGGTGGCAGCCGGTTCATGTTGCTGCTCAATATGGACAAACAGGGTTCCTGAATTACATTGTAGCTAAGTATCATGCTGATTTTGACGTACCAGATAATGATGGAAGGAGCCCTCTGCATTGGTATGTAATAGTCCAGTACTGGCACAGATGTATAATTCCTTTACTTGACAATTCTGATTCTGCTTGCACTGATATTGACCTGGCAACTTTGGCTTTAATAGTCTAAACAGAGACTTGTAACTACATATGCTTAAATTTTATGTGCTGGGACAAGTATAATGTGTGTAAATTATTGTTGTAATATTTTTTGTTAGAGTTTCCAACATGCAGGTTGTCTCTGTTTCATATAAAGTTTGCCCTCATAGCATCTATTTCATGATATATATGCTTATATGATAAATTTATTTGTAAGTAAACCACACTTGTGAAAGTAGATTCAATTACACTATCTACTCATATTCTGCACAAGTATATAAAGAATGCCTCATCTGCAAGGCTTAGTGCTCAAAACATCAAAATTTAAATTTTAGATTGATAATTGTTATGCCAGAACTTAATTCTTTTCACCATGACGTTAATTTGAAAGGACTAAGGAGCAAGAATGAAGGAATAAATATCTGATTATCTGGTTAACTGTGCATTACTTCTGTTTTCCTTCTCTGCACCCTCGCCCTTTTCGAGCCTGGTTTAGTCTGTTCTTTGAAGCCATTTATGTTTTCTTGGACCATGAGTTCGAGCATTCAAGCAGCTTCTTTGTAACATTTTGGTCCACTGATTACAATAATGAAAAGCTGGTGAAGATTCCATCTAATTGTGGCTTCTATACAACATCGTTCTAGTGTATCTCTGTCTGAATGTGTCCAACTATCCTTTCTTGAGTATTTATTCCTTGTTGCTTCCAGGAGCGCTGTTTTCAGTCTGAAAGACTGCTAGTTTGCTTTATCTCTTTGTTCTTTGATCAGATTATTTGTAACGGAATTTGCAGATATATAACTGACTGCGGTTTCTAGGACAATGTATTAGTGTTTTTTTATATGCACTCAGTGAGCTATGCATTTTTGAGTAATAGCCATGCCTTGGTCCTCCATTGCTTCTGAACAGGGCTGCATACAAGGGATTTGCTGATACTATTAGATTACTTTTGTTTAGAGATGCTTCCCAAGGAAGACAGGATAAAGAAGGTATCTTTCTGTGTGATGTAGTGTTTTTGATTTTCTGAGCTATATATAACTTAGGGGCAAATAGATATTGATGTGAAAGTGAATACTTTGTATTATTGTTTTTTCCCCCTTGGGCTGAGATGAATTTTTTACTAGGATTCTTGTACAAAGGGTAAAAGGTTAAATCACTGGGTCTTCAGTGACCTGAATTCTGGCCCAATCTGGTTACATTGTATTTGATGCTTATTATCCTTTTGGCTAGGTTGTACACCTTTGCATTGGGCTGCCTTGAGAGGAAATGTGGAGGCATGTAGTGTGCTTGCACATGCAGGGTCTAAGGAGGAACTGATGGTAAAAGATAAAGCAGGAAAAACCCCTGTTGAGCTTGCATCTGATAAAGGTCATCGGAATATCGCCCTTTTCCTTGTATGTCAGTTTACGGGTAATTAGTCTCAAAATAATTTCATGGTGCACTATGACTGGGCCCAAATACAGTATTCATGCTTTCAGCTTTTGTGATGTTCTAAGGTCTTCAGTATTGTAATAACCTATTGTCATGGATTATATATATATATGTCTGATATTGTGGTGCTGATGGTATATTGTTATAACATTTTTTGAGGGAAGATTCATTTACTTGTAGAGGTAGCAAATCCAGAAGTAGGTGTTTGGTTTGCTTGCTATTGTTCTAATTATGATGAGACGTGCTGTATATGGGAATGGGCTTCAAAAACTAATAGCTGCTGTTGCCAAGTATGTGGGTTTGCTATTTTCCATGATGTTATTGGTTCCACTGATTCTATAGACTTAGACAAGTATATAGGTGTCTGCCACTGGGTATTGGCTCAACTGATCTTTGACATGCGGTTGAAGCTCTCAATAGCCAAGCAATAAGAAGTATGGGTATTTAGCATAAGTGGAGAATTTTAGGGTTGCTGCTGCACTTCTATTTGATCAAAATGATAATGCACTAATATTAATTTTGGATGTGTGGATATTTGCAGTAAAACTGTATTTTATCAGTCCCAATAAAATTCCATTCAGATGAACAACTTCTGCGATCATTTTGTTTGTTGCACCTCTAGCTATCTGCAACATTCTTCTTCTGATATGTCTTGTAAGTATTTTTTATGATACCATCAGGCATGACACTGAGTAATCTGATTGGATGCAGTCAAATGCATTGCGTGCGCAGAGCAAGCATTGGAATGACAGAATTTGCTCTGGACATGGCGGGAAAGTTGGTTATGCCCCCGTTCTTTTCTCTTTAATAGTTATTAATGTGATCCTCTTCATATGCTCTGTCCTCTTTGGTAAGTCCTGGTGCATTGTTGTTTTAGTGGGTTATTTGTATATAGCTGACTGTTGTTCATTCTTGTGCTAGCTCCAAATCTAACAAAGGTTACTGCAATTATTGGGCTTTGGGGATGGACTGGCATTTCACTAGCGATTGGCTCTTTATTCATGTTTGCCCGCTGCAGTAGGTACACTTTTACTATTGTATATTAATAATATGTTATAGGAAGTTAGTCATGTACACTACAACTTGTCTTACTTGTAAACCTACGAATATCCTAAAGATTATCGAAAATTAATATTCATGCATGTGTTTGGGCAAACATTTTGAAGCAGAAAAGAATATTTTGTTTCATAGAGTATCGATATCCTTAACATTTAAATAAATGCTGAAATGTCAGGTCAACCAAAGGAAAATTGATTTTCCCTAACGTTTGTTCAAAACAGAGCCTTATTCTTTCCTATTGAAAAAGATTTTAACTGGCTGTTGCTGATGTTGGTCTCTCGTTTTCTGCAGTAAAGATCCAGGTTATATAAAAACAAGGACAGATAACCATTCTGATACTGAGGTACTGATTTCCTTTATAACGGTTACTTGCAGCCTGATTTTAGAGGTTGGATTGCCCAACTCATACTGACTAACTGATTTATCTCATGTAGGATTCTTTATTGAACATTGATTTGAATAGTAATTCTATTTGGAATGGAAACTGGTCTCAGCTTTGTCCTACCTGCAAGGTTCCCCAATTATTTTATGCCTTTTAAGTATTATGAATGAGAACAGAAGATCACTTGTGAATGATTTTTGGTGCATTATTGCTTCAATGTTCTAATACTTTCGCTAATCTATCTTTTCATTGCTTTCTAGATAATAAGACCAGTTCGATCTAAGCACTGTGCTATATGTAAACGCTGCGTGGAGCAGTTTGACCACCACTGCCCCTGGATCTCGAATTGTGTGGGAAAGGTACAGAAGTTTTTAATGCTTGCTTTATGGAATTTTTTACTTATTCACATGCAATGATGTGTGGATAATTCCATGTGGAACCGCCTCTTGCTTCTACTTATATGCCAAGTCAACGTGCCTGATGTAGTTGAAAGTTAAGTATTTTTGTAGTTTCCATTATCTGCATGAAAATATGCTGCCTTGGACTAGTTTCTATCATATGCATGGAAGTATGCCTTGGACTTGAATTAGACTGGTTTTTGAAATTTCAACTAGAATCCTATCTGCTGCCTTTTTATATCTTTACCTATTTAAGTTAATTATTATCTGCTCCGTGCGTATGGCCTATGTGTCTTAGATGAGTGCTATCCATTGAATCACTGGATGCATGTTCTCTTGCAAAATATTGGTGTACTTCCCAAAGTATTACATGAATATCACTTTGCATTAAATAAACACTTTGTAGATTTCTATGACACCTCCTTTGTGGCGGAACGCTTGAAAAGATGTCTTTGAGACCAAAAAAGTGCCATTGTCCAGCAATGTCTGAAAGTTTAGTCCGTGAAGCCTATTCTCGTGCTAAGAATGATTATGAGGACTGTTGGGGTCCCGAGAAGATTAAGTTAACACCTTTATGTCAGTTCTTGCACTAGTGCAAGCACTACCTTAAGTTACAGACACCAAAAGACCTGATCTTGTGTGAAATGTGATAATCATTCTTTCATCTTACTCCAAGTCAGTTTGATAAACTTAGAATTCACGACTCAGAGTTTTAGAGTTGTTTTTGTTTTGCAAATTCATTAAGACGAATAAATGTAATTTGCATTTTCATTTCCAAAGTATAGTTGGCTGTAATTTGATCAATTTTGACTCTCTGTCCCTTGTCCCTCTCACACCCAGCCCCACACACATACAAATCATCAGTTTCCAGATACTAGCTATAGACTAAAACCAATATTTCTTGTAACTGTGTTATAGGTGTGTAAATTTCCCTAGTGTGTAGCTAGTTGCTTGTTTCTATTGATCAAAGTTTGACTAGTTTTCTTCCATTTGGCCTAAATTATCATTCTTGATAACATTCTTAATTCTGAAATTGCAGAGAAATAAGCGAGATTTTGTTGTTTTTCTCTTCATGGGGACTCTAACAGCATCAATTGGTGGCTTGGTCGCTCTCCAGAGTATGTCCGAGCAGATTGCTATTAACTCTTAGTTTACCAGCTAGAGTTTAACATTATTTTGGCCCTGAAAATTCAATATGTCAAAATTCAGTCTCAGAGTTCCAGTGTCACCAATAACTGCCAGTAGATGGTGCTTTTCTCTTAATTTGGTTCCTTCTATTAAATTTTCTAAATCATCAAAAAGCTCACGAGTGGCAAATTCGCCCATGCCATGGATTTTACATGAAATACAAACGCCGTATTTAATTCCTTCCGAATTTTGATTGCTTTTGCCTAAACTTTCATTGTTTCTGTAGTTTTACATTAATACTCTTGTCACACGTCTTGACTAATCATTAGTTTTATGAGTTTTAACAAAGTGGAGCACATCAGACTCTAAAATTTGTAGGTACAAACTTAGAAACTACAGTAAGACTTTCCTGAAAAATTAAAAGAAATTAGTGTGGCTACTCAAGAAGTGGAACACAGACTTTTTGAATTAACTTAGAGCTTATGTTATGTAACAGGAATTTGGACATCTGTACCAGCCTTGTCAACTGGAGAAACGTGGACTCATTATGTGATTTTTAACTATCCTGGCATCATTGCGTTCCTAGTTATGGATGCGGCTATTTTAATTGCTGCGGCAACTTTATTGTCTGTACAAGCAACCCAGGTGAGGAACTTGTCTTCTCATTTTGTTATTTTATTCCATTTTGTTTTTAATGAATGGCAATCCTTTCTAATATAAGAAATGCTGCTTCTATACAAATCATCTGCTTAAAATTCGAGGTCACATTTTGCCCAAGTCCTACATTTGAGTTTCTAGAACACAGTATCAATGTGCTTTTATTTCGGTAGCACGGTCCTGACCATCCTCCTGTGGTCTCTTGTTAAGTTTTGTGGCTTCTCCGATATTCTGTTTAATATAATCAGGTAGGTTCAGTTATGCATTCTGCTTATAGGAGCATCTCTGGTTTCGGTAGATTATATGTCTATGATTTCAATAATCTCTGTTCTCCATTCATACTCAAAATTGGCTTGGCAAGTATTCAAGACTATTCTCTCTCTAATTATGATTTGTTTTCTTGATACCGTCTTTTTGAATTTGTTATAACTGTAATTATATATGCATTGATGCGAGCATGAGCTAATGCATGCTGTTGATGAGCTATACTTTGTTATACATTTTGTTCCTGGAGATGATCAAGTTCATTACTTTACATAAGGAGAAATGCCGTATCAATAAAAATACAAGATGTAACATATTAATCATACAGCATAGAAGCCCTCTGAAGGCAAGCCTTAAAGTAAATACAAGAAAGCTTCAGTTTAAAAGCACACAGCCTTGAACTAAACTTACTCAAGGCGAATTGTATAACGCCTGGGGTCTCCCTGCGAGATATACAATTTCTGCAACTGATAACATACTCTGTGAAGAACAGTTACATCCATGTAAGAGTTCCTGTACATCTCTGCCATTCCTTCCATGTGAGATATGTCTCAGCAACCTTAAGCCTCTGAGTCTTCATCATGATTCTCACTACTTTGCCAAACTTCTCAGACACTTATTGGACTATGAAATATATTCTTAACATTCCTAAAGTCCTCAATAGAAAAATTGAATTTCTCAATGTGCCCTTAAATAGTTGTAAAGAATTTGACCATTAAAGAAAAGTTAAGGAAAATTAAGTAGCCTATTAAAAATTGATAATCATCATAATAAATCAATGATAAATGAGCGACAATCATATAAAATGTAATGGTCAAATACTTCATTATCAACCTCATAAGGTCACAATTAGATCATAGTATTGAGTTATAAACCTCAAATAAACATCAAACTAAACAGGAACATTAAGTTGAAATAAAATGTTGGAAATAATTTATACTTGATGAAAATTTTGAAGCTTATTTATAGTACTCCTGCCAACTTATACCAGAAGGCGTCCTGGCATAAAAAGTCTTAATTATTCTGCTTGTCTGTTTAAGATATAATTCATGTCTATATGTTTTGCTTGTGCCTGTCATTGTTTATGAAACCAGGAGAACATGTTTTTCTGTCTGACGCTGGATGATGGATACGCATGGGTAACAATGGTATTTCTTCATGCAGATTGCTCGGAACATCACCACAAATGAAGTAGCAAATGCAATACGTTATGGTTACCTCCGCGGCCCAGATGGCCGGTTCCGAAACCCATATAATCATGGTTGTTGGAAGAATTGCTCCGATTTCCTAGTACATGGTTACACAAATGATGATGAAATAGCCTGGCCGCCTCTGCAGCAGGTTGCAAGGTAGTATATATGTACCCGAGATGATACAGAAGCCCTTGATTTTGGGGATCTTGTGACATAATAGGCACGATATCATATGCTAATGTAACTGATTTTCCGAAAGGTAGCTATACCTCATGTATAATAGAAGAACACTTCCATGTCTGTGATTGGTTCTCATGTGAATATACATTTGCTTTTCTGCACTGTCTATCCGATTCCTGACATGATGGTGCCTTTTCATTTCAAGATAAGAAAAGATTAAATATTCCTGTTCTTGCCCATGTGCTGCTAGTCCAAAGAACTTGAAATTTTGCAAGCCGGGTCTATGATGGTTAGAGTGACAGATCGCCAGGTTTGTTGTTGAATCGTATTATTGTTGAATCGTATTATTGTTGCTATAGTCACCATGCCGCATAATATACAAAGTCAAATGCATTCAGTACGTAGATGTGTGTACGATGGAGATGCGCAGAGGTCGCTGATAAAGTACATTCAGAAAGTAGAGCGGTTAACTTCAGATATAGGAGTGTAGTTATCCAAGTCTAGTAAATCTTAGTTGAGGCAAAAATATTGGTTACGTCAGCTATAAGACAATAAAGGATCATACAGGATAAATGATTCAAAAAGCAATAGTCTTCAAGTGCAAGATATACAATAATCTAGTATGGTCCTTTTGCATAAATGGTTACTTCGTAAGTTGGTTTAGATGAATGACATTGTGGAGAACGCTTGCTGCAATACTATGAAGTTTCAGAACGTTGTTTTGCACAGACCACATGAATGAACAGAGTTTATATTTTATTTAACAAACCGTCCCTCAAAGAGAAGGCCCTATTACAAGATAGATACAACTATATTCAATTTTTTCTTTTTCTGTTCTTTTTCTTTGGATACAAATCCAAGGGTATCTTGATCATATAATTGCCCCTTTTTCACCTTGATGAATGAGTTTAAAGAACAACGGGCTTGTGTGGAGGCTACAACCCACTGAGAGAAACAAAACACGAAAACAAAACGAAGGGGCATGGCAGTGCTACATGTTTTGGCAATCCACGAAGGAGAAATATAGATGTTCCAGTAGTTTAAAAGGTCGATAGCATTATCAACTCTGTTGAATACCACTGGGCCATGTCTGATTCTTCACAGGTTTCAGAATGCTCTCTACCTCTGTTAGAGTTTTCTCGTCCTTCCCAACTGTCGCTAGCTCCTGTGCAGCTGCTATGTTTTCATCAACCTAAATTGAGCAATTTTAAATTAGGGTTTGTAGTTGCAAATTTGATTATGTATTACCATATAACTCAAAATGTCGGAATTTGATTATGTATTACCATATAACTCAAAATGTTGGAATATGTTTCATCAAATCACATCTAAATGAATACCTTGTGCTTTTCCAGTCATATTCATGAATGCTCCCATGTTTAATATGCTTAATGATGAACGGAGAGATAGAAAACATGTACAAACCAGACTATGCAATAAGTAGTTAATTGAATAAAGTGACATTTGGAGGTTGGTGGAAATATAGAAACACTAACCTGTTTGACAGAGTTCATCCCAACCAAGACAGTAGAAATTTCTTTGTTTGATAAGCTGTACTGCATGGCTAACTTTGATATGTTTTTTCCTTTCTCTTTGCAGTAAGAAGCAGCAGCTTTGCATGCAGCCTAAGAGGAAAACATTAGGAAGCTTAAGTCCCTGAAGTATAAGGAACATCAAATAGATTGGAGTTGGAAACAATATTAAAAAGAAGCTTGCTTAATACAACATTCAAGAAGTTTTCCAAGGAAATCATGGTTACACAAAGATTCAACTGTACTTTCTCTTCTTGTAGATCATAGGATAGGACAATTGTAGACTACCATTATTCTGAAAGCATTATCTGCAAAACAATTAGTAAAATGGAAAGCCAAGGACAATACATAGGCTTAAAGAATCAGCAGTCACCTTGAGTTCAGGGGGAGCAGGATGCCACTCAGGGGGGCCACTTTCTGTAAGAAGACCCATCGCCAGTGGAGAAGCACTGATTATACCAACGCCCTTGCTCTTCAAGTAAGGCAGTAAATCCTCCAAGGTATTATCATTGATACCGTAGTGACAATATGACAGGATTACGTCAACTGTTCCTGGTGGCACTCTATCTAGAACATAAGAGAAAATTCCCAATGGAAGTCCTGTTATGCCAATGAATTTGACCTTTCCTGCTTCCTTTAATTTAACAAGTGCAGGGATTGTCTCAGTCACAATCTGTAAGAGAAAACCAAGCCAAAGTTTTAAATCAATACACCGGCAAGGCGTGTTTAAATATGAATGAGATCAGAGGGTGTGTTACTAAATTTTCTTCCTTTTCGTTATTTTGATAATTATGATAAAGGGCAACTAGGATATTTAAGGGCATGGCATCATACTGCACAAATATATAGCCTGTTTGAAATTTTTGTCATTATCCATGATACAGACAAAACCAGATGAAATCATAGCCGTCAAACAACAAGGATTATATCTATGCTCAAATTTGAACATGAGATATGACTGCTAAATTGAGTAGATGTAAAAGGTTTTCCTTCCAGTAGGCATTTTAGACTTTTGTGTACGAGTTCTTGTTTGTACTCTTTAATAATTTTCACATAAGATAATTTTTGTGAAGTTATCAGACAAGAACCATGATTTACATAAAGGAGAAGAGTACGCAGCCTTTCAATAATTTGATAAATCAAAATAATGAATTTTATAAAGCTGGACAACGGCGGCTGCCATCTCAAAACAGTACAGACAGCAAGTCCAAGTTTGATAGCTCTGCATGATCTAGTATTTCAGCTCAAGAGGTGCTCAGTTTCCCAACAATAGAGATGAACTGAAATTAGAACCTGGTCAAGGGAGCCGAACTCTATATCATGACAATGCAGGATATCCACATAATCAAGCTGCAATCTTTCCAGACTCTCATCAATGCTCCTTGTCACTCTTTCAGCACTAAAATCAAAACCCTCTTTATACCTTCCACACTTAGTCGAAACAATGTATTCATTTCTGGGCACTTCCAAAGCTTTCAGTGCTTTCCCCAGCATCTTCTCTGATAATGTCCCACCATAGTACCTTGAAAAACCAAAACTTTGCACTTCAATCACCCACTCATATAGATTGCTTAAACATCCCCATGAGTGACTTCCTCAAACACGAGAATTTCAAAAATCGAAAATCATAAGAAAAGAATTCAACAGTACAAATTGATGAACTTACATCACAGTCAATGAGTCCCCGCCCCCAAGAAAGATAGAAAACCGAACGAGAACCACTTAAATTATCAAACCAATTCGCTTTTGAAATGAGATTCAAAACGGGAAACATACCGAAGGTTAAGGTACAACACTACGTCCAAGCATAGAAAGAAAGAAAATTGCACTGGGTAGAAGAATGAGTTACGGGGATGTGTCGAAGAAGTTGACTCCGAGGCTGAAAGCTCGGCGGACGGTGGCGATGGCGTCGGATTCAGAGATGATTCCGAAAACATTGCCGAGAGGAGAGGCGCCAAAGCCCACGCAACTGAGCTTCAGGCCCGTGTTACCCAACGGCCGGAGCTCTAGGAGAGTCGGGGCCGCCATTGATGTGGAGCAAGGAGAGAGTGAAGATTCACTGAATTCCTCAAGGATAACTGTTATCTGGAATATGATTTCCGGGGAAACTTTTCTGTAACTGTCAACAGTAAAAAAAACACAGCAAGGATTTGGATGTGTTTGGTAAAGAGCAAAGCGAAGGAAATCCCTTACCCCCCCCCCCCCCCAATTTAACACCATGTTTGGATGTTGTTTCTAAATCTGGGAAAAAGAGGCCCAAAAATTAAAAAACAAAAAAAGAGTAAAAAAGGTAAAAAGATAAAAGAAAAACAAAGGTACTATTTTTTTTTTATATAAATTCTTATATATAAATAATTAATCCTTCAATAACCTATGTTATAAAATTCCCCCCATGGACTTCTTTCTTAAGTGATTTTGAGCTTTTATTAAAAAAAATATTACTTGAAAATTAATACTTAAAAATATATCACAAATTATATAATATAAAAATATTTAGAAGCTTAGTATCTGCAACTATATTTTATACACTAAATTATTTATGTTAAAAAATACACATACATATGTATGAATTGACATGTAACAAAAAAATTTATTTTATTTAAAATTGTATATTTTATATTTAATGACATGAATAAATATTCAAAATATATCGTATCCTTGCTCAAAAAAATTGTTAAATATTATAAATTAATTATATCAATAATTCTTTGTATATTTTACAATACATATATAAAGCTCAATCTTTTTTGTAAAATAGTATTTACAATATTATATTTAAAAAAATTATACACATAAGTATATAGATATATACAACATGAAACATAAAATCTATAATTTTTTAAGAAAATTATATTAAAATATGAGGAGGATAAGCTTATAGATTTATAAACTTTTCTTTACTAATTATAAACATTATCTATTTTGAAAAAATTTGATTAGATAAAATTGTTATAATTATTTTAGAGGAGCATATACTAAATGATAAGAATAGAGGGGAGTTTTGTTATATTTTATACTTTAAGGGATGGATATGCAATTATAGTTATATTTCAGGGAGAAAATTATATTTATCTCATACTTATATATTTGGTTTGGTGTAATTATTCTAAAGTTTTTGTGGTTTGAAAAATTACGTCTAGTACCCCAAATGTTAATTTGCTTTTATTTCACAAATAAGTCCATATGTTCGTAATTCACCGAATTTACCAATATTTAACAAAAAAATATTGGATAAAAAGTCGTATTTACCCTCGATTAACTTATTATTCATTTATTACCTTTATATATCTTCATACGTTATAAGGACAATTTAGTTTGAAAAAATATATTTGATCTACAATAAGTTAGTAATAAGTCGATTCATATCAATTTTCATCCATTTTTGCTTTGTTAATAATAATAAATTCAGTGAATTTTGACGGATGAAGAGACTTATTTATTAGACGATACGTATAATTACATCAAATCTCAAAAAATGGGATAACTATATTTAATTTTGCTTGGCCCGTGATAATACAGACGGGCCTGTTGTTGATAGTGATCATTAATGCATGATCGGACTCTCCACCCAACTTGATGGTATTACCTTAACAGACGCCCACCCAACTTGAGATTAACTTTTTTTTTTTTTAAAAGTAAATTATAACGGGCTTATCTAAAATTTGTTATAATTATAATTATTTATTAATTTATAAAAATATATTAATTAGGTAGCTTTAATTAATCAGGTGAAGATTGAGAGTTAAGGTTTAAGCTGATTAGAAGCCAGCTAGAAGCAGAGATTAAGAGCTTAATTATTGGGTAATTAAGTTGGGGTACAGCTACAAAAAATTAATACCTAGCTGCACCATTATAATTATATATATAGAAGTTTCTTGATAATTTCTTCCTATGTCCTAACCAAAAGTTGTTCCTTTCCAGACATTTTTAGACCTTAATCCACCCCACCGACAGCTTTAACGACTTTTATGGTAAAAAAGAAATTAAAATTGATCAGCTTAATTAATATAAAGTTGTAAATTCTATAGCCTATACCCATAATAAGTGATTTTTAATTAATTATGTAGTAAAATATGCATAATCAAGAACTAATGAGAAATCAATTTTTCAACATTCTTAATAATATGATATTGATCAATTATTAATTTAATTACAATTATTGTAGACAAACAAACCCTATAAATAGATGGTATTTAATTTTTAAAATATATGGGTTGTTATTGAATTATCATGACTGTTTCGAGGCTGCATTTAGATGGACGAATTTGAATTCGGGGGATGATTTGAAGTAAGGATTTCAAATCACTGGATTAATTATAATATAATATATCTTATATTATTCCTATATCATGTAAGGTATTTATTTATTGTGTATGAGTCGATAATTATATTTACTTAATTGGAGTATTATTGAATTAAACATTCAATTCTCTATAAGTATTCAATATTTTAATAATACAAATTTTGAAAAAAAAATATAAATATTGAATATGAGATATACTAATTGAAATAGAATTTATTTCTTTAGGTATAATTATTATTAACAAAAGACAAGTGCAAATATTAAGCAAAATAGTACCTATTTAAAATATAAGGACAAAACAGTCTTTAATCAATTAATCTTATTTTAAAAGTATTTTTTCCCAAACGTTACCCCATTTATCTTTAATCTGCTTTTTACCTTTTTTTTTACAAATACTACCCACTTTTGATTCTACTACAACTTTCAACTTTTTCTAAAAGAAATATTTCTCCAGAAGCAGAAGTTTTCGCAAATAATCATTTACCATGTGAGAATTAACACACAGATCAAGATGTATATTTAGTCGCACCAAATATCTTGACGAGAATTCGAATCTATAACATGATGAGTGTGACAATGTTGGACGCTACCTCCTTAATTCGACAAAGATTAATTGGTGGTCTAAATGACTTTATTATCCTCCCAAAATTTTAAATTATACATAAATGGTACATTCATAAAGATATATACTTCGTATGCCCTACTTGAGTTTAGTGCCTACAATTATGAGCTAATGTATTGTTTAATCATTTAATTAACATATCCAACTTGCACTTCCAATATTTAAACATAATTCATTAAATACATATAATTATCACAACATTTCACGTATTTTATTATGAAAAAATCACTGCCATCAGATCATATCTTAAGAAAATAATTAAATTTCGACAATTTGCAATTAAGAATTGGGGCCAAAAACTGTATTCTAATGTTGTCTGTTGCAGTTCCCGATACTTTTATGTGATGTGATTCTTATTACGTGCGCATTTATAACTACACCATACGATATAACTACAGATGTGTACATATATAACGTGAATTTTGCAGATCTCCCTAATGGTTTCGTATCTTAAAATCAGTACACTTTTGTCTGATTAGTTATCAAATTCTTAATAATGGTCTCATAATTTATAAAAAATCTTATTTTAGGTCCTTTTATCCAATTCCGTCGATATTTTGAAGAAAAATGCATGTGCTAAGTACGTGACCGTTATCCAGAAGGCAAAAAGAGTACTTAACAGCCACGTGCCAATCACGTAGTCTTTTTCGTCAAAATACAAACAGAATTTGACGAAAAAGCTAAATTAAAGTGAAATTTTCTGTAACTGAAGAGACCATTAATAATTATCTCGTAATTAATAGGACCAAATATATATTAATCCTAAAATACAGGATGAAAAAACACATTTTTTCAGCATATATCTATACATTCAACAAGATAAACTCTTGGTTTCCAATGATACTGAATGGGTTCATACTTAATCCAACTCGACCCGTTAATTACTACATAAATTATGATGTGGAGTACTGGTAGTACCAAAATTATTGGCCGGAGAGTCAGTCCAACCAGATAAGTATACATGTAATATGCTAATTTAGGTAATACCAAAATAATAATTATAATAAAATTATTATACATGTGCCAAATTGGTATATTAATTATAGTACGTGTATGAGTCATCAAGATGTGGACATGAAAGCCCCGAGAAATATGGAGAGTATTTTATCTGATTGGAAGACATTATTATGGGTTGGTAGAGTTTTTCCACTTCCAACCCCTTCATTTTCTAAGTCTAAAAAGTCTAAAATTCTTTGCTTTTTTATTTTTTTGGGAAGCAAAAAAGTCTTCAATTCTTGGAAAGACAGCTTTGATTATTTTGTGCTGCCTTTACACCTGCAGCTTAAAAGCTACCCACTAAGGAATATTTTAAACCCTAATTAAATTAATTAATGTTGATATTATTGATGAAAGAGATATGCTGGAGATTTGAATGTCTAAACGCCAGTTTCACATCAGCGAAGCCCGTGAAGACTTTGTAATAAAAATATACCAAACCATATTTGTTGGACCTATAAATGTGGAGCTGTCTCCATAATTATTGCAGGAAGAAACTGTGAGTGAATTCTTCAAGGAAGAAGAAAAGTGCAGCTTTGTCCATAGTATTGAAAGCCAATTAGTTGTTGATTTTTCAAACCTTGAGATCAGACTCTGGGACTTTAAGGTATGTTCAACAATCACATTGAAATTTGTACATGTTTAAGAATTATTATTACAGAACTAATTTGATGATTTTTCATGCAGGGTTCAGTTAATTCTTGATAATCATGGAGATTTCAAGCTTCAGAACCTTAGCTGATTTGGTAAGCAATTTCAAGAATTTATGAATTCAGACATGTTATAACTGCTGATCATATGCTGTAGTTTGGGAATGATTGAGGAAATTAAGGGTCCACGTACTGTCCAAATTCTTGAGTGTTCTTGGCCAGAATTGATTGATTATCTTCACTGATTTTGCTATTTATAGGGAATGGAAGATCCTTTGTTCTTCCAGCAATGGTCTGTGGATCCGCTCGACGAGCTGAGCTCTGTGTCGATTGCTTCTGCATTCGGTGGAGACTTTCATCACTCCTACACCTCTCAACAGGCGCCGGCTGCACAGCTGGGCTTCAAACGGGCACCGGAGCCGTCTCCAGCAGGAGAAAACAAGCCATTGAAGCAACTCAAAACCACCACCGTCGCCTGGAATAACTCTTGCAAGCCTGAAAACATATCTAGTTCACCTCCTCCAAGCAGTACTGTTAACTTAGGATTCAACAATATCAGTACTATAACTAATTCGGTTGTGGGAATGGTGAAGCCTAAAGAGGAAACCTGGTCTTCTTCCAGCACTATAACTTTCCCGTCCGAATCAATTGTCTCACAGGCCTCTTTCGGCAACCAAAACTACGTGCTGAAGCCGTGCCAGGGCGCTAAGCGGATCAGCACCACCACCCGTCTAGCTCAGGCCCAAGACCATATTTTAGCCGAGAGGAAAAGGAGAGAAAAGCTCAGCCAGCGATTCATCGCTTTGTCTACTCTAGTCCCTGGATTGAAAAAGGTAAACTTCACTACAATTCTTGTTCAAAATCTAATGTTTTATTACATTTTCGGGCTGTTAATTCTTATGATTCTTTGGCTACACGAACAGATGGACAAGGCTTCTGTTCTTGGAGATGCCATCAAGTACATGAAACAACTCCAGGACAAAGTGAAGTCTCTTGAGGAGCAAACAAAGAAGAGAACAATGGAGTCTGTGGTTTTCGTTAAGAAATATGAAGTCCACAACAGCGGTGATCATGCTGAGAATTCTTCCTCGGACGAGAGCTTCTCCAATGGGCCTGTAATAACTGAGCAACTCCCAGAAATTGAGGCAAGATTCTGCAATAAAGATGTGCTCATCAGCATTCACTGTGAGAAACGAAAAGGGGTCCTGGAGAAAACTGTTGCCGAGATTGAGAAGCTCCATTTATCAGTTGTTAACAGCAGTGTCATGAGCTTTGGAGAGTCTGCTCTCAACATCACTGTAATTGCACAGGTACTATAACTAATTATAAATTATTACATCAATTATGTTTTGATATTAATAGTGTCTCATGCATGTTTTTTTTCACTATCTTAACTGAATAATAAAAATTCTTTGTGATTAATTTCCTGCAGAAGGATGAAGATTTCACCATGAACATGAAGGAACTGGTCAAGAATTTAAGGGCTACTCTCAAAGTGTTCATGTGAAACTGAAGTTCTTGCAGCTAGCTACCTTAATTAAACTTCTGAATAAACCTAGTTACAAGTATTCAAGATTCCCCGTTTCTTAGGTTACCGCCATTAGAGATCATCAGTCGTCAACATGAAGTCTAGCTTGTTTTGCTATGGGGTTCATTTTGAAGAAGGGTTTTTCTATTTCTGACTTTTTTTCATGGTTTAAGATCAGTTCTTGGCCATGTTAATTATTACCCTTCTGTTGTAAAGTGAGTCACCTCATAGCTTTGTTTTAGGTTTTTGTGTTTATGTAAGATTGGGAGTCCCAACAAAACCCTAGATTGAAAACAAGAGTTTGATGCAGCTTGTTGATCAGTGTTTTAGAGGCCTCCAAGAATGTATTTCTTAGGTCTCTTTTTCATGTAAAATGTCATTTGTTGTTTGTTGTTCCAATGCAATATGTGTTCACATTTAATTACCAGTAATTGTTTGTGGATGGAGGCTATTCAGTTCTATTTTTTTTATTTTATGACAAATTATTCAATATTTAGACGAGAAATTAAATTTTAAACTTTTATTTAAATCAAATTTTTGATTAAATATTATTATCTTTTAACAGTATATTAATCACATGATAAATATATTACACTTAACATTAACATAATCAATTGTCAAAATTTCAATTTGTCGTAATGAAAGTTAATTAGATGCTTAATTAGTTGTCAAAGTTCTCCATGGGTTGATACGTATAAAGCCGATATGGTCAAATTTGGTCGAGCTTATGAAAAAGTAGAAGAAATGGAATATTTTCAATCAAGAAAGTTGTCTTGTTTTTACACCCATGTCGTTGTTTTCTTTTGAACAACCTTAATTCAAACCATCGACACTATTAATTACTACACATGATGAATTAAAGATCGTGTGGTCGTCAATTTATTGTTCTTTGTCTGTTGATCTTTTATGTACTTTCTGAACTCAATTATGAAAAAGTGCTCCTCGTTCTCATGATAATTAAAATAAGAGAAAATCACATTGAGACATCATGAAATTAGGTTTAATAATTATACAAATATTCTGTATTTTTTACAAAATTATAAGTACGTTAATTAATTCTCTGAGGGGTTGTTGATTAATTTAATTCTTTTCGAGGGTATATTTATAAATTTTTGCCCCGATATAAAGAATATATTTGTAATTACAACTATAATTTCAAAGAGTGTATGTGTAATTTTAGAAAAGAATGAAATCATCGATATGATTAAGTCTAATTTTAAAGAATATCAATATAATTTACCCTAAATATAAGTGACTGTTGATATTAATTTTATCGGAACTGTATGATGATCAATAAACGTTTTACTTCTTAAAATACCTAAAATAACCTAGAAACTATATTAAGCAGCGTGGCTTAAATGCATTTTTGGTCCCGTGATATAGATTATTTGACGTTTTCACCCTTTATTTTTTTAGTGTAGCATTTTCACATTGTTTCCTTTTTTCTATCGGAGTTCACTCTTCTCACAAGAAAAATGCATGTACATCTCACGTGATCTTTTCATATTGAAGCAATTGTTCCAATTGGCTCATTTTGCCAAAAACATTTCTATGTTAAACTTTTTAAGGATAACATTTTTTTTTTGGTAAATGTAAGTTTCATTAATAAAACAAGATCGTACAGTACAACAGTGCTCAACTGATGGTTTCCCCCTCGACAAACCAAGGGATACGCCATAATCTATATAACGCACATGAACTAACAGAACGAGATAAATTAACACTGATAATCCTCTGTCTAATATCTTCTATAATAATGGTAGCTATTATATTCGGTGGTCACTCCGTATGCTTAAAGCGTCTCAAATTTCGTTCCCTCCAAATGTGGTAAATGCAAGCAACCAGGAATGCACGATAAGCCAAGTTAATCATATGTTTTCCTCTCCATTTTCTTGTAGCCCACTCAACGTCCCGTGACCACTCTCTATTAGGCCATTCAAACCGAACAATCCGTCGAATCGCTGTCAGGCAGCTTTTGGCATAACGACATCGAAAGAATAGATGAGTATGTGTCTCCATTGCGCCCTCATCACATAATATATAGGCACCTAGGTATGATAGCCATGGTTTATCAGTTGTGGATAGTTTTCCTAAAATCGCAAGCCATAAGATGAAATTATGCCTTGGAATTTTCAAATAACCCGAGAGTAGTGAAGACCAACCTACGTAAGGATAACATTTTTATCCTGTATCTTTTTTATTTTTATGATTTCAGTCTTTTTTCTATCGAAAATTCACCCTTTCGTAGATGAAGCTGAACACCAGCCAAAATTTTTTTTTAATAAAATTGTGAAAATTTAAAAGGTATAAAACCAAAATGCTATCTTGAAAAATTAAATTTACAAGTTTGCCCAGTCTGGGGCTGAATGATTAAACAATAGTTCAAAACCTACTCCACATATATAATTAATTTACACTATAGTTTATAAATGAGTTTAATTAATTAATTTCAAGAACGAAAAAAATAATTGGACCAGAATTACTTCCTTGATTTTATTAACAATAAAATTGTCGTTGTCATTTGTTTGTGATTAAAAATTAGAAATCGTGATTAATGCTAATTAATCTATTGTCTTAAGCTATTAGTTGAAACTAATTCTTGTCGTTTTCGAGGCTAATACTTTATTTATTTATTTATATAATTAAGCAGATGAGCTTGCATCAATAATATACATATATCGAAAAACAATTATTGAATTCCTTAATTTTCACATTTAATATAAATCTTGATTAAGTTGTAACATTAATTAAATCACAAGATCAAGATCACAGATTCACAACTCATTTATTCTAAAATAAATAAATGTAAATGGGACTACACATATTGTTTTTATAATGCAATGATTGATCGATGCTGATGAGATATCACAATCAATATCTTCAAAAATATTACTTCCTCTCTTGAACCATTATAAAATTTCGTTTTCTCATCTAAAAAATTTAATTATTTAATATTAATATTAAAATGTAGAGAATTAATAATAATTCAATCATTGAAAAATGAATACGAGCTAGTAATTAATTAAACAATTAATAGTTGATATACATGATTTAAATTTTGTTGGGCCGTACGTGTGAATACTGATTAAGTGAAGTGCGGCTAAAGATTTAATTTAGAACAGTCAAAGATTATGAAGAGATTAAAGAAAAATTAAATAAAATCGTATGTGTTGACCACAATAATTACCTGTTATTTTATCATAAGATGATAATTATAGAAGAAAAGACATTATTAATCTGGAAGCTAATTACGTACATTTGAAATCACTGTGACGATCGATTCCTATACCCTTATTCCAAGAACGTGTCTAAATCGAGTTGAGGTCAGACTAATTAAGCACATCCTTTTTTATTTATAAACATTCAAAATTAATAATGTTATAATCCCACGTTAATTATAATATTTATTATATCATTTGATATTTTTGATTGGTTTATTTGTAATGACTAAATAATTTATTTATAGAATAAGATAATTATATTATTGACCACTCAACTGTACTAATCAAGAAAGTCATTTTCAGGGACCTTTAATAAAGAAGAAGTATACTTTGGAACTCTTGATGAGATGTTTTTTACTCTGAAATTGACGTTGCGTGCAATGCGATTGGTGTCTCGCGGTGTAACGCATCGTTTATTTTGATCGATAGCTTACAGATAATTTTGGTCTTGAAAACCCATTTTGCTAAGAAAAGAAATTCTTACTGGAGAGAGGAGATTATATAACTTATAAATTAATTTAGGCTCAATTTAAAATAATCAAGCTTATTTCGAGTTTCAAGATGATTGTTTACTAACTTTATTTAAAATATATTGCAAAATATATTTTAATTATGCCATGTTTTCAAAACTTTAAAATATTGATTTTTTTTTCTTAAAAAAATACACTTTAAAGCAATTGAGATAAATAAAATCATTAAACTTATAAGATATCAATAATAAATTTGAAATTAATAGGATTAAAATTAAAAATTTTATTAAAATAAGTTAAAAATGCTATACTTTTTTTTATATGTACGGGCTTATAAGCTCCAACACCATAATTTTTAATCTCACTTAGAGAAAATATTTAATGATATCTTATAAGTTCGGACACATTTTACAATACAAAATATTTAAAAAAGAAAAACTTATAAAGTTGGGCGACCAATCCATCATCTGATTCTGAATTGAGTGTCAAATAAAAGTGCAAGTTTTGGGGGTATTGATGGCCCTAAGATTAAGTGGGCTAATTAGTGATATCATCGGAATCACAAGCCCTAACATTGGACTTGGGTTTATTATTAACCAGATGAGCATTGAAAACATGTGTATCTGCACCAACGAGGTGTCGTGGTGTAGTTGGTTATCACGTCAGTCTAACACACTGAAGGTCTCCGGTTCGAGTCCGGGCGACGCCATTTTGCCATTCTTTTTACCATTTTTCGTTTCGTATGACATAAAACGACGATATGAGTGTCCTACTACGGACACGTGGACTGGGCCCCCCCCACCACCTCGCGATAAAGGGCCACGCCATGATTATTTGATCTAGCCAATGAATTCATCCGCGCCATCACTCTCTCAATTCTTATTGGTCAGTCGTCTCCACGTCATCACCAAATTCCGGCAGGTATTTTCCTTCCTTATTGTCCAATCCCAATGCCAAACGGACACTTAAGAGAACTGATGAAAATCCAATTCCTTTTTCCTGCTCAATAATCCAACCCAGCAATTGAGCAATCCCTTGATTTTCCCCTCAGAATTGCTCTCCTTTCTGCTGCCTTCGATGGATTCTAATTCAGATTATCGCTGCAGCATTGTATTTGGTTTTGATTGGAACTCAGGTTTCACCATTCACTGCTCTGGTTGCCTCCCAAGATTTCAGCCCATTCTACCCTAAAGCCACTTCGGTAACTATGCAATCTTTGATTTTTTTGTTCGTTTGAACTTGTAAAGTTTTCTTGGTGTGCTGCTTATTGAATGAGGATTTTAATATGCTGTTCCTGTGATTTGAATGGGTTATGATAGGATTTGAAGGAAGCTATTGTGAAAGGATTAGGGTTCCAAGCTGATGATTTTAAGATATCGGGGTTCGATTTGAGGGATGCCTGGTGGGGAAATCAGTAGCATATGAATTCGATGTGGAGATTGATAATAAAGTTCTTCCCCTTAAGCTGTTGGAGGATGTCAACAGATGGGAGTACGTGGATTTACCCATTTTCCAAATGGAGCATCTGGTTAGGCCGGGTGAGGAAAATGGGTGGTTAGAGAAAGGCAATTCGATGATCAAATGCCTGTACTGGCCCCGTTTCAATTGGCTGGTCCAATGGAGCTATGGATTCGGGATGCCAAGGATATGAGAATATCGTTCCCTGTACGTTCATGTTTCTATTTAGCATCAATGTGTGAATTAGTTGATTATTCTTTGAAATTTTGATGATATGTAGATGTTGCTAAAATCTACTTCCAAAATAATTGAGAGAATTGAGCATTGCTGCGTGTTGTGGAATTGTTGGCTCTTACCATCTGATGTTTTCCTCTTATATTTACTTGCTTGTTTTATTGCTCAAATGGCATGCTGCATGACGTGGATGCTGGTGTGCTGAAGAAAGTAATCCTAGCAGATGGTGCTGTTGTCATTGTTAAGGGTGCCAGATCAGTTAGCTTGCGTCGTCCAGTTGAGCTTCCACTTCCACTGAATCGAACTAATAACGGAGTGGCTTCGGGTCTTTTAAAACTAGCAGAGCATCTCCAAGATGCGGCCCACTCCCAGGATGGTTCTCTCCTTTCCCTTCGCATAGTTGGGCCAGCATCGCTCACATCTCCTGCCTCATCGTCATCCTCTTCCAGTCACCAGCTCAAGCTTAAGCGCCTCGCACCAGGTTTGGTGGAGCTATCCTCTGCATCAAAAAAGACGGCCATAGAGGCAGACGCCTTGTCTACCGTTGATCTGCAGGGAGATACCACTGCCCTTCTAGCCCCTGATTGGTTCAGCACATTATGGCCTGTTGTTTCCATCAATGGCTCAAACACCAACCTTCTTGGTTTTGAGGCATTACTCTCCTCTGTGCTTGGTCCCAAAGCAAATAAAGAGGGTTCTTTTAAGCTTTTGAAGGCGGATGTGTCGGCTCAGACTTTTGTGAAGATAGGCTTTGGAGTTGAGAAAGCTGAGAGAAGGTGATGGGCTTGATCTTGAGGGTCTGCCAGAGTGGAGAACAAAGCCCCACACTGTTCGGATGCATTTTGAGGTGTTGGCTAAAGTAGATGGCAACAAAGTTGTACCAGAGAGGGTGGTACGGATCGATCCTGTGATAGCACAGGATTCTGTGGCACCGAATGTGCTCGTGGGCAATGTTACCATGTCAAAGATGCCTATTTTCCAGCAGCCTCCAAATCCCTTTACATTGTAAACTCTCATGAAAGTGGTAGTTTTGTTAAGGATGAGCCAAGTGTAAAGATTTTCCTTTCCTTTCATCTATAGTCATTTAGAGATACTATACAACAGATGCCTTGAGATGGCATAATATATGTACTTGTAGAGCAAATATAGTTAGCTTTTACTCGGACTATTTATATGCAGCCCAATTTTGTTCATTTCTATGGTATCTATATTTTTGTTTTCCACATAATTCAATCTCATGATGGGAATGGGATGTGGAGAGTGGATAGAAACTTATCATTTATCAAACTTGCTGCAAAAGCATATATGCCAAGGATCACTCTATCGCACCTGTATGAATTTACTAGTGATACACACCAAATAACCAGTTTCACCTGTTCTGCATGTAGCAGCAACATCTCATGACATTTATCAGAGAAAACAAAAGAGCAACAGCCATACGGGACATACTTAATGGTGAAGCTTTCTCATATTTCTATTTCCTGATGAAGGAAATACCCTTCTGAATGCTTGCTTCTAACTCTTTCTTTGCTTTCTCCAATCCGACCCTGTTGATAGCCCTCCAGGAATTAATAAACTAAACTTTTTCCCAGATGGAAATAGAGACTTTGCAAATCCTACTCACTAATAAGACCATTTTACCTCTCATACTCATTCAAAGGCCCTAGTTGGTGCACCTCTTCAGCTCCTCCACGTCCAAGTTTCACCTTAGAGGCAAAGAACGGGAGTTCTGTAACCTGCAAGTGATTGATCATTCACGCATGTGTCAGCAAGTTTCCTGATTTTGCAGAGCAGATATTTGGACAGAGTGAAGGACTGACAGAGTTACCTGAGAGGCTACAAAAGCACATTCAACAATGCCAGCATCTCCTCTTAAGCCACGAAGACATGCATCTGCAAATTTTACTGCTGCATATGCCTACAAATTTAACTCACATGGAATGTTATTTGTTTCTTGTGTATTTTAATGAACTATTGAACTATGACTGGTATCAATATCCTAACCATTGATAGTGTTGCAGAGCCGGTGCCCGCTTTTGCCTGCAATTATTGCATCAGTCAGATGTTGTTTTGTTGTAAGAAGATAATAAATAAGATTACCAAGCATACTTTTCTAGTTTGATTCTAGATAGCAATTCTTTTACCTGAACAACTTCTGTTCCACCGTCTTGAATACGTTTGGTCAGGTACTCAGTTTCCTCCGATGTGAAGGAACAAGGAGGTTTGACCTGCACAGCATGACAGGAACTGAGCTACTAGTAAATAAAATGTGCTGTAAAGTTGTAAATCCATGCGGCGGAGAAGGCAAATCTGCTGAGACCTGTGAGAGAAGAGGCAAAATTGTCACTCCTGCATGACCACCAACCACAGGAACATTAACTTCTCGGGGATCTAGTCCCAAAACTTCAGCCTGTAAGAATTTACGGAACATGGAAAATCCAACTTGTCAGTTCAAAAATCAAAGGCTACTGCAGTAATTATCTGGCAGCGCACACAGGAATATCTTGCCGGTTCTCTCATAATCACTATCAATCAGTTGGTGCCAGTGGAAGGTAGCAGGTGACCACATCAAAATTCAGAATCTTGTTTGAATATAAGAAACGACTATGCATCATATGAATAGCAGAGAGAATTTTTTTAATTTTAAACTTTAAACTGGTTGCTTCTGAGAGGAAATCATTCTTAAACTTTTAACTGTTCTGTTAGAGTGAATTTTCGAAACTTCTGTAGTAAATCAAATAGTGGGCACTTGAACTGCTATTTCTATTACGATGATTCCCACAGTTCCAAGGTCGAATAGTTATCTAAACTAAGATTCATCAAGCTCAGTTTTGGGAAAAGAGTACCCTATACAAATAAAAGTATAGTAATACTAGTCAAATACTTACCACAAATGTATTGGCTCTCACAACATCAAGCATGGTGACTCCCAAGAGCTTTTTCGGGTCATAAGTGCCCGCTTTCTTGAAAACTTCAGCAGCAATTGGGACTGTAGAGTTCACTGGATTACTGATCAAGTTAACAATCGCATTTGGACAACTCTTTGCAATTCCCTCACACAGTGTCTTGACAATCCCAGCGTTGATATTGAAAAGATCATCTCTTGTCATTCCGGGCTTCCTTGGAACACCGGCAGGAATGACAACAAGGTCCATTCCTGTCAGTGCACTCTCAAGTTGCTGTTGCCCCAGAAACCCTCTCACCTAAAATTTAAACAAAAGAAACAATTCTATCTCATTTCATGAAGCTCAGCAGGGCAAAAAATTTAGTCACACTAAAAACAAGTTAACTTACAACTGCACCGGTGTCCATGTGACTGATATCAGCAGTAACACCAGGGCTATTAACAACATCATAAAGATGAAGAACTGAGACTAACGGATTCATTTTCATTAACATTGCCAGAGGCTGACCGATTCCTCCGGCAGCTCCCAATATGGCCACTTTGAAGCCCGGGGCGCCCCCCTTCGCTCTGCAACCGTCCTGTCTCAAAATGGCATGCTCTCGTTCCACCTGTCAGGCATGAAACAAAGCAACATATAATCATCAAAAGTTCTTTTTCTTGACAGCTGAAGTAAAATTTGAAAGAAAACAAAGAAAACCTGTGGATTGGAAGGATGGAGATGAGCAGAAATTCTTGCAATGCGTTGGTTAGCTTCCATGCCTAATTGCTAGTGCAGTGGAGGAGGAGACGCAGTTGATGTTGTGAATGATAAGAAAGGGATGTTGTAAGAAAGAGTATGGACTTATAAGGTGGAAGAAGAGATTTAGTTTATGTGGAAATGGAAATTTGTGAGCCTTAACTTGTGTATCCAGTCTTTGTGGCTCTCAAAAATCTGTATTTGGTTGGTTGGATTTCTCCCATTTGTTTTCTTGTTTTCATCTTCAAAGTCTTGTAGTTGTTGCTACCTCTGACCTGCTGTGGGGCGTTTGTACGTTGCATGGATAGGATTCATGCCTCAATGTACAAGCTTTTTACTTGTTTGTTCGACCTCAGACCATCTTTCAAGCCTTAAAATTCTCTTACAAATCAAATACGAATTCGATTTTGTATTCCAAACCTTGTTTTAGAGCATTTTTTTATTTCATTTAATACATACGTGAAAAAAAAATTCTTTTTAATTTAAGAAAGTAAAGTTTCAAATATATATTTGATTTAAATATTAGTTGATAATGAATTAATAAATTTAATGACCAATCATTTAAAATAAATATTAGGCTGCATTCAGATTGATAGACTGAAATTATGAATTTTAAATTCTTAACAATAAATTCTTTGGACCTTTTTTGGCTAATATTAAAGGTAAAAAAATTCAAATCATTATTCTAATTTTGAACATACTTTGTGAAATACTGACGAATTTCAAAATCTTTTCATATGAAGTCATTTAAATTATTTCTCAATATTTTCTTTCAAATCCAAATATAACCTTATATTTGAATTGATGTTTTTAGAGCTAAAAATTTTAAATTCATTACTCTTGGATAATTCTATATTTTAAATAGAAATTCTACTACTCCCATTTTGAGGTTTTTTCTTAGTCATATTATGATAATCAATTTAATATGAATTAATTTAAAATTCTTTTTATGGAAGTGAGGACATAGATAGGGAGGAAGGATGGCCCACGTAAAACAACACAACATGGTAAGTTGGATTAGACCAACTGAGAGAGATGCGATGAAATGGAATTTTCAAATGCACCTTCCGAATAGTGATAAAATCATTATGGGATTCTTTTTCTTTTTAAATATGATTAAAATATTGATTATATCTAAAATAATCACATTCACATATATGAAGAAATATTTCTTGAAAAAGAAAGCAAGAATGAATTTAATTGTTGCACTGTCTAATTTGCATTTCATCGGAATCATCAAATTCCAATAATGAGTCTAAGAATTGCAATATCTCCAAACACCATTTTGCTCCCTCTCCCACTCACTCATCACACTCCCATTTCCATTCATTCACCGACTAACAAGAGTTCCAAAACCCCAGCAGGTTTTTTCTCTCTCTTTTTGTAACTCTGTATCTGTGATTGTGAATTTAAATTTCCGTGTTTCTTGTGATCATGTGTACTTTAGCGTGTTCAATCAGGATATTCTTTTGTTTGCTTGTTGATTCAAATCAATACAAGATTCTTGGTTTTTGGGGTTTTGGGGGGTGGGGGTTGGGTTCAAGATCTTATTTTTTTGTTTGTATCCTGATAAAGAAGTAAGCGAAAGATTTATTTCGCCTAAAGTGATGGTGAAAATGCTTAAAATCACTCAATACTACGTTGTACTCTGCACAGAAGCATACACACACAACACGCACTGAGGTATTTTATTTGATTCATGTGTAGAACAGTAAAGGTACCTATTCTGGGGTCAAGTTGTTGTGGCCTTGTTTTTTTTTTTTTTTTTGGTCTTTTTCCCTTTTCTCTAGGCTTATTTACATAAGAAACTGATCCTTGGTTTCTATGTTATTGCAAAATTCTTGCTCATATCAGTTGATTGACTCTGTAAAGGGTGTATGCAGAAAAAAGGAATTTAGTTCTCCGTTGTCAACGTCAGAATCTTGAGTACTATACTAGTAATCAGCAAGTAAGCCTGGAAACTATGGAAAAGCAGGTGCTATCTCCTGAAATAAATAGGAGCCTTTACGCAGATATAGAGCCGTATAATTCAGGTCTTCTAAAGGTTTCAGATATTCACACAATATATTATGAGCAGTCTGGAAATCCAGCTGGGCATGTGAGTTTCCTTTACCTGTCCATTTGATGTACTGGCTTGGCATCTTTTGGACACTATCTAATTTAATTGTCTATATAAATTCCTAAAATAAGAAGGGATTCGAGCATCCTTGACTTAAAGCCATATGCCAGCGTAACATAAGATACCTGAATATTGATATTGATTATGGGATTCATTCTCCTATTGAACTCATGCCTGAATGATTGCTCTGGGCTTGCTGCTTAATGGTAATTGACATCTGATAAGTGATATATTTTGCATGAGTCGATAGTACTTCTTGAAAAGGCATATGGTACTATGCAGTGGCAAGCTATTTATATTTTTGTCTTTTGTAACTTTCAACTCAACTTTATGCCTTATTATGAAAATTTATTAGAAGGAACTTTTAGTAGAGTTCATTAACTTTTTTCCTGTCCATTTTAACTTCATTGCCTGGTGCAATTTACCATGGCCCATGACTTGATGGACTCCTTCCAATGTACACAGAGATAGCCGTGGTAGCCAGTAGCATGACTGTATCATCTAGGTTCACGATTAATGAATATCTCATTGGTCTGGTTTGGCCTTGTGGCCAAAAGATAAATAAGATTTTATCATTTTATGCATTATGTTCAGTTTCATGCAGCTTATGATTATCTCTCAATCTTGCAGCCAGTGGTTTTTCTCCATGGAGGCCCAGGAGGAGGAACTTCACCTAGTAACAGAAAATTCTTTGACCCTAATTTTTATAGGATTATTTTATTTGATCAGGTTATAGTCTGAACTTTTTGATTAACGAGGAAGCTTGTAATGGAGTCCATGACTTTTCTATTAAAATATTTCCCTTTCAGCGAGGCGCTGGTAAAAGCACACCTCATGCTTGCCTGGAGGAGAATACAACGTGGGACCTTATTAAAGACATTGAAAAACTGAGAGAACACTTAAAAGTTCCAGAATGGCTGGTAGAGTTGTTCTCCTTGATACTTTGGTCATAACTGCGCTATGTGCTTTTCATAAATGTGAATTTGCAGGTTTTTGGTGGTTCTTGGGGAAGCACACTCGCTCTAGCATATAGTGAATCTCATCCCGACAAGGTTTCTCATTTCTCATACTTCTCCCTAAGAATATCTTTGTTTATTTTGAGAAATTGTGATGAAAGCAAATTATAGCGATATGTATATTGATGGTCGACAATCATTCTATTATCTCATTTTTAAGGTCACCGGCTTGGTATTGAGAGGCATCTTTTTGTTGCGCAAGAAAGAAATTGATTGGTTTTATGAGGGTGGAGCTGCTGCCATATTTCCTGATGGTATGCTGCCTTCTTTTGCCCTTTTTTCCTTTTCCAATTACATTATTAATGCATCTCAAGTTATGGCTGCATTGGTACATTTGAAGGGGAAATGTCTGGCTTAAGTTGAAAAGGATCAGTAAAGTTGGTGCTTAATTTAGGAAATCAAGGAAATGCACATTGCAGTACTCCTGTGTGCTATAAAAGCCTTACAGAAAGAAATATTTTTTTTCCATATCTTATTATTTTTTGAATTTATATCCATCTAGAAGTTAATGACATTGAAGGGATTTCACTTTCTTCCATCATGCTGATTCCTTAGCCAGAGATCTAAGCTTGGTCTGCATTTACTTATATAGCTTGGGAGCCATTTAGAGATCTTATACCGGAAAGTGAAAGAGGTTGTTTTGTGGATGCTTACCACAAGAGATTGAACTCCAGCGACAAGCAAACACAAGTAAGAGTAAACTCTTGTTTTTGCTTTCTTTATAACCTTTTTGACTGGATTTTGCTCCTGATGATCTTCCGTAAGGCATAGCTTTCAGGTCTGAAGCCTACTAAAAATTTATTGTTTGTTAAGGCTGTTTACGAGGTTTCTATTTGTCCCTTTCTTGAGTTGATGAAGATGTTGGCTGCCTCATGCATAAATGTAACTGTGCCCTGTTGGGACAGTTACATTTATGCATAAATGTTACTATTTCCATGTTTACTTTGTGTGTCTATATTAAGCTTTATGTGCTAAACAGTTGAATGGCAAAGTGCATGAGCTGTCCATTCAATGTTACAAAAAGGAAACAGTAGCATTCAGATATTCACTACACTTACAAAATGCCAGTGGTACTTTATTGTGGTGTTATATATATATATATATATATATATAGTTAATGTAGTATGGGAACTTTATAATTAATACATCTTAAGTGAGACCCTTTCTGATTGTGTATTTATAGTGTGTCTGTTCTTTGTTTTCAGTATTTATTAGAGCTTCTTTATAATGTAGTATGCAGCAGCTAGGGCTTGGACCAAATGGGAAATGATGACAGCTCATCTTCTGCCAAATGAAGCAAACATACAACGAGGAGATGATGATGAATTTTGCTTGGTGAGTGAAGTAGTGTGTAGTCAGCGTGGTGTTCTCATATTGTGCATGCACCATGGCACACCATTTATGGTTATGGTTCAATATCATAAAATTGATGTGACTAGAAATTCAGATTATCCACCTTAATGCTTATAGGAGCTCCTAGGATACTTGTATTTCAAACTGCTAATCTTTGGCGGTGGCATATCAAGTAGCCTCTTGTTCTGTTGACATTTAATGCAACTTAAGTTCTTGAAAATTTCCTTGTTAGGGACTGTATCATCCTTGAATGACCTGACTAAATCTAGAACTTGTAATTTCTATTATTGTTCTTGGCTTTAGATCTTTGTACTTAAGCAAGGTGAAATAACTTAAGTATTGAAAGATAAAGCTGAACTGTTGTTTTGAGGTCTGGCTGTTAAAAGTTTCCATGAGTACACTATCATGGAGAAATATTGATTTGTTTAGGTAAAGAAATATTCCAGTTTCCTGGAGCTGTTAGAATCTGGTGATGTTCAATAGTTGACTTGATGCTGTTGCCAGCCTCTCGAAGTGGTTCTGAGTATTTAATATCTAAATATAATTTTTTATTCACATCAGTCCTGATGGATGAAAAATTTTGTTAGGATTTGTCCGTGACATGAACTTTTTTATGCTTAATCCAGGCTTTTGCAAGGATTGAGAACCACTACTTTGTGAACAAAGGATTCTTTCCTACAGACTCATTCCTGTTGGATAATGTTGAGAAAATAAAGCATATCAACACAGTAATTGTGCAGGTTTGTGAATTATCTTGTCACTTCTTTTATTTGGAGACCCCCACCCCTCGTCCTCAATGCAGAAAAAGTGATGAATATATAAGCTGTAGTATGTGAAGAAAACTTGTGCTTTTCTTTTCTGTTTCTTGTCCAATTTTACCTCTTCCTTTTTGTCTTCTGGAACCAAATATTTGTTGTTGAGAATCGTCATGCCATAATTTTAACGGCTCTGAAGTTACTACAGAAAATAAAAGTCATTATCTATGTCTCATGCAGGGAAGATATGATGTCTGCTGCCCTATGATGTCAGCATGGGATCTTCACAAGGCTTGGCCAGAAGCTGATTTCAGAGTAAGATATACATCTTGAACATCTCTTGACTGTTTGGTGAAAGATTTAGTTTAATTTGGTGGTGAGGAACCTTTTGCATCAAAAAACTTCAGTGGACAATAATGATTCCATGCTTGCTTCTTCATAGCTCGTGCGACCTGAACTTTTTTCCTTTTAATAGGTGGTTCCAGATGCCGGGCATTCTGCTAATGAACCAGGGATATCAGAGGAACTTGTTGCTGCAACTGAGAAATTGAAATATACCATCAAGGACAGCAGTCACTAAATGAGTTGGTGTTTGAACATCCTAAGGTTGCTGCAATCATCTGGTTCCGTCTCTGAAATTGTAGCACATGGTAGCCCACACTAACTGATGCTACTGTAATGTGCATAAAATTCAGATGCTGGTGACTTGTTGAGAGGAATGTCCTGTGTCTGCTGTTTGGTGATCGTTACTAGACTATTGCACTAGATTTTACTTTGTTTATTTCTTAATGAAAGATTAAACAATTTGTTTTGCATGGATTGTTTTTTCAATTTGACCGGTGAAGAAAGTATCTTAAAGACAGACAGACCTGTCAGAAAGGAAGTTTCAAAACGTACTGCAAATCAAGCAAAGAAACAAGTTTAGATTTGGCCAAGTTTACTCGTACATACAAATGACCAATAGACAGTATACATGTTAAGAAACTATCTTACAAACAGACCTGTCAGAATATAAGTTTTAAAATTCAATTCCAATCATACAATTTTTGCGTTGAATTACCAAAGAATGCATTCAACCATGCTGTTTCGGTACATACTACACTTATTCAAGAGGAAAAAATCTGAATAATTGAACCACAGATATAAGAAGATACATTACATAATTGAACAAGAAGTGAAAGTATCCAACGCAATTCAATAAATGATTGAACGAGATATGGCGCAGCAACACTACAAAACAAGCTTATAACTTATTATGATCCCACTATCACTTATTTGAGTTTCCTTGTGCAAGTCCTTGGCACATGAGTACTGTGGAAATTCGGTCCGACAGCAACCGTCGCAGGCCGCCTTGATGATGAATGAGCATCATTACCAATTGGCTTTCTGGCCGTTCTCAGTTCTAAAACTTCAGGTGAAGCTTCGTGTATCACATCAAGTTTTTGACCAGGAACCAAGTAAGAAATTATTTCCTTTTTTGTGGCAACAAGCCTGTAAAATTGAGCACTCTAATGTTAGCCTGAGAAGATGAATCCCTCCCTGCATGTTCTGTTAAATCGGAAAGTCTATGAAGCAGAATTCTGACTCACCCTTGAGGCCTAAGAGACTGTTTCTGAAGAGGGGATATGCTTTTCCTGAACTTCTCCAACCTTTGAATTGCACTACTTTCAAGAGGGGAGCTCATTGGTTTTGGCTCCTGATGTTTATTACTCTCTGGTGTCACAGAGGCTACCACTTTTGATCTCTCCTGCGCTTGTGAAATCGTCAGACCTGCTATCTTACTCCCTTTCTGCAATAGTTAAAAGTTTATGATCATTTTATGTCAGCTTGCAATTTTGAATTATTCGCACGTATAAAAAATCTGAAAGTAGGCATATATCCAATTCATCCATGCCTCTGTTTCATTGTTCTTGCTTTTCTCAGCTCTTAAGTTTTCAATATGCAAGAGATAAAGGAAAAATACTCACTTGAAAATCATTCCCTTGTTTCTTCTGCAACTTCCGACCTGGTGTGCTCAAATTTGCACATTCAGTTTGAGGAGCTAGGGAATCATTTCTTTTCTCCAAGTTAGCTTCCTTAAGAATTCCTCTCTCCTGAAAATACAATGTTAAGGTTTCTGCATAGCGGTTTCAACAAGCCAATTGTAGCTCCAGAGCTACGATGCTTACATCAGTGCGCTACAATACTTACATCAGTTCTTAACCTGAAAGGTTTAGGGTTTGTGGGTTTCGGTTTCTTCAGCTTCATCACTGTAGCAGAGGAAATCAAACCCTCTTTCAAATTCTTATCCTGTGCTTGAGCAACCTATAACAACAAAGTCCATTGCAATCAGAAACTTGAATGTGATAGGAAACAACAAAGTCCATCTCAAAATGGATAGAATTCAAACAAATAAGAAACCTTTTTGACTTGACCACATTTGTCATGCAGGCCAAAGATTTTTCTTCCATGTTGCTTCACATTCTTGTGGTGCATTCTGCAAGAGATAAAAAAGACTATAATAAGTACTACACAGCCAAGATTTAAGACAGAGATAATAATGGAAGATTCAGATGTAAAACATGCACAGAGGCCTTAACCTGTTCTCATCAGAGGCTGCAGCATTTTCTTTGTCATCACCATCCATAAAGTCATGCTCGTTTCTTTCCCCTTCAGAAGAATTATTCACATTTAAGTGGTCTGTGAAGTCTCTGCAATCTCTTGAACTACTGGTTTGATTTCCATCATTACTGTTGTTCTCCTGGGTGTTTGTAGCTCGAGATTTTGAATTATTACTTCCTTCTAGGTCTAAACAGTTTTCTTCACCTTTTGTGTCATCTGGTGAGGCCAAGTCTGGATTCTTCACCGGTGGTGGGATGTCGGAAAACACACAGGCTTCTTCATGTATCGATTCTTGAAGTTCAACCCCTTCTTCGACTTTATTTGCCACCTGTTTAATATCACAACTTTCGTTGTTGTTTGAGCTATCTGTGTGATTATTACCCAACAATTTCTTGGAGGCATGTTTCTGTAATAATTTTCCTTTGATCTTACTCTTAATAGATCTCCCAGATTTAGCTTCTTGATTGGTGCAAGTTTGAGAACCAAGTAATTCAACAGGCCTTTTTGAAGGATTGTTAATCAAATTCTTGGATGATTTGCCGGAATAACCCAAGGCACGCTTTCTCTGACTCGAAATCTCAAGTTTATCCATTCCGTCACATAATTTTGAGATGGGTGTGCGCAGTTCAACGGAAGTCTTCACCTTGATGGCTTTCTTAGGAGAGCGAAAAACCAGAGCCTTCGCAACTATTCTACTTTTTGGCTCTTCACTGTTAGTAGGTTTCGGATTCTGAACACTTCGAAAGGTATTTTCGTTCGCTACACATTTTCTGTTCCTTGGAGTTGTAAGATACTTCGCAGCAACAGGTTTTGTCTTAGTCACTGGTGTAGACCTCGGCTTCAAAATAGGCCTAACAACCCTTTTCTTGTCATCAACCATCTTCTCAGAGATCGATGAAATAATAGCCATCCTCGACACTCTTGGCTTGGAAGACTTTGGAGGAGCTGAAAGTGGGCATTTTATAGGTGTTCTGCAGAAGAAAGTTCGATCGGCGTAAAGTCACCAACAGAAGCAAGTTATCACAAAAATACAAGATTTTAGCTTTGTCAGGACAAGATATAGGAAGTAATAATACCTCGAAGCATTTCTATCAAGTGCTTTTCGAAACCTTATGTTGGGACTTCTAGCTGCCATTACCTGCATGAATAAGTTTCATCTGAGTAAAATATTTTCAGTTGTCCCCAGAACTGCCAATGAAGCAGCAGTTTCACCGATTAAGGACTAACCCGGAGAACAAAATTTTTGTAGATGGCTTCAGAATCCATTTCTTCCTCGTGCTTTTGGTCACATCCTGAAACACAGTCAACCCAGTCGTTCTTGAAGGTTTGTACATTAGGATTTTGAGCATGCTACAGAAGAAAACATTCAATGCTGGTCCGGAAACTTTGAATCTTAGCTGGGATCAAAATGTTTTCTGGTATACAAATGCCATTTCCCATACATTCTTGGATAAGATGAGTTTTATGAGAATTACATACATTTTCTCCCTCCAGAGTAAACTCCACAAATTTCGCAATTAATTGGAGGAGAATAAATCAAGCCTCATGAAATAAAAATATTGAATCAAGAAGAAAGCAGGATAATCAACAGCAGTAGGAACCAGTTAAAGCAGCAACAGCAACGGAAAAATCTCATCCATCTAAACCAGATCACAACACAAATTACGCAAACTCTATCACAGAATCTTAGCTACAAAAACCGAGACGAATCAAATCGGCGGAAAAAAATGAAAACAAAGGGAGACAAAATAGTGGAATATGGCACTAACCGACACGGTGGCAAAACCAATAACGATCGTCAGGTCGGAAATGATCGGGCACAGTGAAGTCAACGAACTTCGGGGCCTCAATTTTCTCGTAGAATTCTTCATCTCCTCCTTCCCCTCCAGCATTTGAGGAGCCGATCGAATCTCGAATTTCCGGCGAAGAAACTGGTGATAATTTACTCGATTTTTCCTGATATTCCGCCATTTTTGAGTATTAATTCTTCGAACCCAGTAGCAGTAATTGATGATTGTTAATAATTTTGTCTAAATTGAAGAAGAAAAAAGGGGTTGAGAGGAAGATGGAGCGTTGTGAAGTTTCTTCAAGGGACAGCAGCCGAGGAATTCAGACTCGAATTTTAAACTTGGGATCAGGCCAGTCTGGAAGTAGCCGTTGGAGTCTGTCCTACGTGGAGGGGGTTATGGTAATTAGATCAAATACCGATGGACGATTTCGGGAGATCGTACTGTTGTTAGTTGGATTTGGGCCTTCCATCTCTGGCCCAAAATTTTGTAAAGCTGGTGTTAGGATTTGGATTTGGGCCGTAGCCCAAAGTTTTGGGCTGAGTCCAATCCATGCTTAGTTGGGCTTGTGTAAGGAATTCTAGTTGATTCGGCTTTATATTTTTCAAAATATGTGTAAAAAATGAATTTTATTATTGTATTAAAATAAATAAATTAGCACTGTTCAAGAAAAAAAAAAGAAATCTATAAAATTATAGAGATAATACGAAGTCGAAGTGGATAATAATTTTTATTTAACGAAGTATCAACCGAATCACAAATCACATGAGCCTCTAAAATTTTCACATAGACTTGGAGTGTTTGAAGCCAGAAATAAAGAGAAGAATGCTTCAGTTACATTTATTATTTGCTGACACAGTTCTAAGATATAGTGATGTTATTTTAGTGTCTTTTTTCATATACTCTTAACTAAATTTAACATTTGAAAGAAATCCGCAAAAATCGAAAACGAAAAGGAGAACAATCTTGCGGATTTTCCAAACACGTCCCCGTTGAATGACAATTATAACCTCGATTGACTCAATCAGCCCTAATCTTCCGTCACAATCCCAATTGAGTTCTTCACTCTCTCACCGATCACTTCCCAGTAAAAACCCCAGGTCTGTACATTTCCAAAACCTATTCCGTTTAGTTGAAAATCAGCGTTGTTCTTTTGTTTATATAATGTTTTTTGTTTTTGATTGCTAACAGAATCATTGATTTTATTCTAATTCTACTGTGTATCATAGAAGTTGCTCCATTCTCCACCATGTTCTTAAATTTCCCAAGAAATGCTACTGTTAGTGTGCGTTATGTAGGGTCAGAGTTGTATTTACTGAAGGGCGTGCATACGGTTGCATATTTTATTGGTAATTTCCCTGTAGTTGTGGGCTCTTTCTTTGATTGTTTCTTTTCATTTTCATATTACTGCAACTCTGTTTCTTCTTCTTTGGTTGTGGTAATGTTTAACTGTTTGATGGGTTGACTGATTACTGGGCCTTTTGTTTTAATTATGGGAAGTATCCTTGTTTAACTTCCTCGTTTGCTTGAATTGACGCCGCAAACTATTTCTGGATGAAATTTGATGTGATGAGGTTAGATTGCATGATGACTATCAGTGTTGCTCTTATACGATGCATTTATTATTGTACTAATTTATTTCTGAGAATTCCTAGTTGCATTCAGAAATTTCAAAAATTTCGTATGAGGTTTAAGTAGCTGGTTAGTTTTGAAATTATCTCCATACAGTTGTTATTATTCTAATTTATTCGTGAGAATTCCTAGTTGCATTCAGAAGTTTCAAGAATTTCATATAAGGTTTAAGTAGCTGGTTAGTTTTGAAATTATCTGCATATAATTGTTACTACTATACTGTCACGTATCCGTATATGTTGATTTTGATTGTTGTGTGGAACATTAATGAAAACTGATATTATTTAGAGTTTCTGCAGTCAATCATTGTTGTTGGAGGGGTTCCCCGAGGAAATCATGGATTGAACAAGTTGATTGCTTGATGGTTGTGTTAAACAAGTCTAGAGCTTCAACTCGTACTCCATTGCATGGAGGATCACGACTTTGTTGTCGGCCAGGAGTTTCCAGATGTTAAGGCCTTCCGCAATGCAATTAAAGAAGCTGCAATTGCTCAACACTTTGAACTTCGTATCGTTAAAAGTGATCTCATTCGGTACATAGCTAAATGTGCTGCAGAAGGCTGTCCATGGCGCATACGTGCAGTAAAGCTTCCAAATGCTCCAACCTTCACTATAAGAAGCCTTGAAGGAACACATACTTGTGGGAAGAATGCACATGCTGGACATCATCAGGCCTCTGTAGATTGGATTGTGAACTTTATAGAGGAACGGCTGCGTGACAACATAAATTACAAGCCAAAAGATATATCACGCGATGTTTATGAACAATATGGGATAACTATACCGTACAAGCAGGCTTGGCGTGCCAAGGAGCGTGGACTTCAAGCTATATATGGCTCCTCTGAAGAAGGATATTACCTCCTTCCATCATACTGTGAGCAAATCAGAAAGCACAACCCGGGAAGTATTGCAGAGGTTTTTACTGCTGGTGCAGACAACCGGTTTCACCGTGTATTTGTATCGTTTTATGCTTCTATATGTGGGTTCCTCCAGGGTTGCCTCCCTATTGTCGGACTAGGTGCAATTCAGCTCAAAAGCAAATACCTTGGGACATTACTTTCAGCGACTTCCTTTGATGGTGATGGTGGATTGTTTCCTCTTGCAATCGCTGTTGTTGACATAGAAAATGATGAAAGTTGGATGTGGTTCTTGTCAGAATTACATAAGGCTCTTGAGATGAACACGGAGATTATACCACTCCTTACCTTCTTATCCAACGGGCAGAAAGGCATTGTAGATGCTGTGAAAAGAAAATTTCCAACTTCTTGTCATGCCATTTGTATGAAACACTTGACCGAGAGCATTGGTAGGGAGTTCAAGAATCCACGACTCGTCCAACTCCTTTGGAAAGCGGCATATGCCACTACTACTATTGGGTTCAAAGAAAAAATGTTAGAGCTTGAGGAAGTTTCTTCAGAAGCTGTGAAATGGCTACAACAATATCCACCTTCTCGTTGGGCATTGATATATTTTGAGGGATCTCGCTATGGTCATCTCTCCTCAAATACCGAGGAGTTCCATCAATGGGTACTTGAAGCTCGAGAGCTACCCATAATCCAGGTGATTGAGCAAATTCACCTTAAATTGATGGCAGAATTTGAGCAAAGGTGTGCCAAGTGTAGGTCATGGTTCTCCATTCTCACACCATCTGCTGAGAAGCACATTATTGAGGCAATGAATCATGCCTCCACTTACCAAGTCCTTCGATCAGATGAGGTAGAATTTGAGGTTCTTTCGGCAGAGCGATCAGATATTGTGAACATCAGAACCCATTCTTGTTCTTGCCGTGATTGGCAATTGTATGGATTACCATGTTCACATGCTGTTGCAGCCATCATCTCATCCAAAAAGGATGTATATGCCTTCACTGGAAAATACTTTACTGTGGCTAGCTATTGTGGAGCATATGCGGAAGAAATACATCGAATTCCTGGTAAAATTGAGTGGAAGAAAGATGGAGAGAATATCATGGATGATGAAATACAGGTCGTGAGGCCTCCCAAAGTTAGACGACCCCCTGGACGACCTGAGAAGAAGCGGATGTGTATAGAGGAACTTAACCGTGAGAAGCATACTGTCCACTGTAGTCGTTGCAATCAGACAGGACACTATAAGTCGACTTGCAAATCGGATGTCTGTAAGAGTATAGAACAAATGTAGATTGATTTTCAGCTTTGTGATTTAGATAGCCCAGAAAGAGTTATAAGGTTTTTTCCCAGTGTATCATTGCTTTTACTTTCCTTACCCCCTTTTTTGCACCTTGCGTATATCCCTTGTGTGTAGATGTTGTGTACAATAGGATTTGGATTGTATTAAAACTGTACCTAGAACAACAAAGAAGGCTCCCTGTTATATTCTCTTTTGTTTGCCAATCTTTTTTGGCCTTGAAGCATCTGCAACCAAGCTAATTTGGCTATTCACCTGCTTCAACATTTACTCTTCTATTGGATAATATTAAAACATTGCTTCAGGTAAATTGCCAACTATGATGAAATTGCATCAAAAGCATAATTTGACCATCTTTTACGCCCTTTTCACGAGGAGGAAACAACTAATTCCAAGATTCCATCTGCACACGCTATGAAGGTAGTTTTTGAGCTCATTACAGATATTTGGCTAGGATAGAACAGTTTAAGTTACCAAATTTTCACTTCCGATCATGGAGAGCAACACAGAGAGCCTGAAAATTCATCATAACAGTATAACAAGATCAAACATCTGGATCTCAATTAAGCATTATGACTGTTACATAGACCAATCCAGCAATTGAAATCTCAGTAATGATTCAATAATTGTGTAGCTCAGGGGATAGGTATTACTTGTACAACTGCTTGAATCTTCTACAGGCTTCCAAAACATTTTCCCTGTGTCCAAAGGCACTGACCCTGATGAAACCTTCACCACCAGGTCCAAAACCGCTTCCAGGAGTTGTAACAACATGGGTCTTCTCAAGAATCTCACTGAACACATCCCACGAGCTTTGGCCAGGAAAGTGGACCCAAACATATGGTGCATTTTTACCTCCATACACCTTAAAACCAAGTGAATTAAATGTGTCTACTATAATAGCTGTGTTCTCCTTGTAGAAACCAACAACCTCATGCATGGCCTGCACATAGTAGATACCACTTGATCAGTCAAAGGATCATTTTATAGGGTAAGCTGTCTTTTCTTCTCCTCCTAGATTCCTCCTGTTTCTCCTTCCTACTGTTTCTTTCTTTTTCGTGTGCTGGTTATTGGGGCTTCCTTCTTGCATAAGTTAATAGATTATTTCCTCATTCTCCTAAAGACTGGCAAATGGAGAAAAGATGAGAAAGAAAGCTGGAGAAAAGACTAACCTTAATGCCTTCATCTGAAACGCAAGCAAGACCACCAGCTTGAGCAATGTTAGATGCACCATTGAAGCAAGTACAAACTATGCGGTTGAAGTCCTTGGCCACTGGAAATCCATCAGAATAAACAAGCTCCTTAGGAATTGCAGTCCAGCCAAGACGAACTCCTGTGAACCCAGCATATTTGGAGAAGGAAGAAACTTCAAGTGCAACCTGCAAGCCAGTATATCGAACAAATTGATGCATGCTTCTGCAGGACTTCAATCCATCTAGGTGAAGCAACTTATTATAGAAAATGAACTATGCATGTCAGCAGAATGAGATGCTAAAGCAGAAAACATACGTTTATTTGGCATCACAAGCAAGATGACTGATCAATGAGAGCAACTAATAGAACATTGCCACCAGACTGTGTTGAAGAACTCCAATTCAATCATAGCAGTCATAGTTTTCTCTAAAAATAGATGAAAGAAAGTAAAAGCTTCCTCATTGGGCTTTTCTAGGGTGGAAGTATCCTGAAGAAGTGATTAAGGATTTTCCTATTGCATTGGAACATTAAAAAAATGTGTTAGGCACGTGGGAGTATCCTTTTGCTTTTTATGTGTTACGAACTGCCAAATATTGCAAAATCTTAACAACTACAAAATAAAGCTTCCATATACTTTACCCAAGAACTGGAAAAAAATGAATACAAATAGTTCATAGCAGGTGAGCTCCATAACTACAATCAATCCAAAATCAGGAAGAAGAAAAGCAGGAATGCAGAAGAACAATAGATAAATACAAGACAAAATAGACAGAACAAGTGTAACTCAGCCTTACTGCCAGATAAGAACAATAAATATAAGAAATATAGAAGAACTCCAGGCTAGAGCAGAAACAAGATTAGAGAAATTAGTTGCTAAATCGACCTCTTTGGCTCCAGGAATCTCAAAAATGGATCTCGGACTATCATCTGACACATACATAGCATAGGCAGAGTCATAGACTATGATTGACCCATTTTCTTTAGCGAACTGTACAAGCTTGGTGAGTTGCTCTCTTGATGCAGCATAACCAGTTGGGTTATTGGGAGAACAGAAAAATATGATGTCTGTCCGACGAACAGTCGATAGATCGGGAAAGAAACCATTTTCTGGCGTGCACCTCATATATTCAATATTTCCATACTTCTCTACTTCTTTCTGAAACTGTCCAGTCTGACCCAGAATAACACTTGAATCCACGTAAGCCTACAGGAATCAGAACAAATTCTTTATAATTCAAATACACAAGATAATAAAGCCTCTCATCAATGCACAAGATTCTTCATTCCCTCCCCTGAATAAGTAATGCAAGCTGGTAATTGCAAACTAGAAGAAAAACTTCAAAATCTCATCCTCCAATTGTTACACTACAATGTACAAGCAGACAGAAAAGATTTTATAGAACAGGTAACAGATTCTCACAGTGCTAAACATTTCAACAATTAATTAGCACCAGTGCAATTGCCAAAAAACGAGCAGGGAAATAGGAGAATTTGGTATTTCAAGCTTTTCATCCATAAATATGTAGTGTACAGACGCCAAGTTGTAACCTAAATTAACCAAGATCAAATTACAAACCTAAGCATTCATTCACTCAAACCTTGAGAAATTAGCAAAGTGACTCCAGCAGTCTAAATGCATAATATTTACCGGGTATGATGGGTCTTGAACAGCCATTGTCACGTTAGATCCAAAAAGAACCTACCAAGAGTTATCATTAGACACAGCAGTAAGCAAAAACATTATACAATTATAAACCAAATCTTGAAGACTGCATAAATATACCAACAAGACAATCAAGAAAAAGAACCTGAAGGCGAGATATGTCACTTTTTGCACCATCTGACACAAATATATCATCTTCCTCTATTCCAAGGTCTGCATAATAGGTTGAAGCAATGGCAGCTCTCAATTGCTGCAAAATAAGAAGAGAGTGCCCTTGTTAGTACATACATAGAAACATAGAAGTCCAATAATATCCTACTCAACCAGACCTCTAGTGACGTGCAACAAAAATAAGAGAAGATAATATTAATGAGGAAAAGGAAAAAGAATAATCATCACTGACTTTTTCACCTTGTTCAGCTCCATAACCACTGTAACCATCAACTGTTGACAGCGCATATGATCTCTGACACCAATATTGAAAATCAAAGTTGTATTACTTAGGGAAAAAGCATTAATCAATGATAACAAATCGATAAGAAGACAATCTTATCAAGAGCATATCTTCCCAGTCTAGTCTACCAAGGATTCTTCCACCCTTATCTATTTGGGAGTTTCTAGTTAAATAGGCTGCTTTTCACCACAATTTAGACACACGCAAAAATTACATACAGAAAAAGCTACCAGAATTTGCCATTAGTGCAGCAGAAAATAATAACTTATTTAGGCAATAAAGTCCCAAACTGAGTTAGTTTCTCCCGACCATCCTAGGAGGCAGGACCATGGTGTTATTTGAGGAACTCTTCAGAATTTACTCCTATAAAATTTTGCAACTATCATGCACAACTGGTAGATTCACAAAAAATATTACCATTGACATGGCTGAAGTAATAACTTCTGGAATGGGCTCAGTTGTGTCACCAATTCCAAGGCTAATCACTTGGGCATCAGGATATTTCAACATGTGTGCATTTCTTCGTCTGGCAATCTATCAAGAACAAAAGGAGGTTACAAGAATCTGACTTCACCATCTAAAAGCAAAATTTGAAGCAAGAAATTTCACAAGAATATAAATCCAAAACAAAGGTAAGAGCTTCACTTCTCATCATCTTATCACCAAATAAAATACAAGGGGAAACTAAAAGGTCTGGGATGACAGGAACCAAGTGGCTAGAGTAATGCACTCTGTCGAATACATGGTGATACACATGCCCAAAACTTGCAATAGCTACAGTACTTGGGGAGATAATATATCATTCAGATGCGAAAATATTCAACAGAGACTACCAATAACGGATTTTTCCTGCTTAGTTTAATACTTTTACAAACTCTATAGGATTCCAGAAACAACTTAACTAAATCAAGAACAATCCACATATAATATTACAGAATTTGGAATCAGGAAACAATAGAAACAAAGCGCGGAAACACATCAATAAAGTAGCACTGTTACTGTCGAAACAAATTTGTAATTAACTACAAATACACATTACACTACACCAGAGTGTTAGCTAACGAATGTAGAAAAAAGAAACTTTGAAGTCCCAAAAGAGACCTCGGGAAAAAGGTAACCAGCTTGAAGTTTCGCCAGGTTTTCATTGCGCGACACTTTCGTCTTGTAAGCTTCATCAGAAGTAGAATCAAGTAGTCAGCATTATTCCTTGAAAAACAATTTCAATGTAAAATAGCATTAAAAAAGAAAAATCATGCAGAAGAATGTGAATCCTTGTGATTAAATTCAGCACATATCAGGAAAAGAATGTATATTAATTTAACACCAGCGTGCAAGAAGAATCGCAGAAATGACCCCAAAATCGAAACCACATTACATAGAATAACACTGAACACACTGCAGTAACAAAAAAAAAAGGGAAAAGAACAAAAACCCATTCAAAAGCGAAGCAAAAATCAATCACCAGTCTTCTCAACTGAAGGCGAAGAGACACATTTCACAACCCCACTGATTCTTCCTGGAAGCGAAACATTGGAACTCCTGCAATAACGCAAAGTTCCAATAAAATTCACATGCAACCAAATACAGACAAAGACCAAGCTGATACCAAACCAGAAAAAAGACGGAACTTGATGTTCTTGAGATTGTTATAGCCGAGGAAAGTGGAAGCAGATGAAGAGATAGCAGTGGAAAGATTCTGATGAATCGCAGACATTTTCGATAAAGCAGCTCAGAAAGAGAGTCCGTCCGTGCGGGGAGTGCCGAGCGCAGTGTGTTAACTTATGACACAGGGAGCCGCCGTTTCCGTGTGCTTATATTTGGAAATATTTTAATTCCAAACCCTAGACTATCTTCGCTCTTCACTAGTGAATATAATAATATCATAATCATATAATTAATAATTGTGACAATTTTTAATTTGGACCAAAATTTGATTAAATCAAAATTAATTTTTTTAAATTTAGTAAATTATAAAAAAAATATCATTTAAAAAATTATTAAAACTCTTAATTTTAAAATTATATAACAATTAGTTCAAATTATTAATTTTTATTAAATTTTTTATATATTTTCTATGATATATTAATTAAAGTCTCTTTATGAACTATAAATTATTTTTAAAAAAAAATTGAGATTTTTTTAAGGACTAAGAGTATTTTTCTTTTTTTGTTTCAAATTTTTGTTCCCCTCGTCTAATTTTTTTAATAACAAATATAAAATTAATAATTTCATATTTTTAACTAAAAAATTATAATTTTATTAAACTTTATTAAATATCTATAGATAATAAAAAATATTTATATTATATTAAATATAGAGGAACTCATTATCATTTATTTAAAAAAAATTATACTGTCATGAAATGAGAATCCTCTCATCACGAGCTGGCCCAAACTAGTTAATCATTGGCAGGCCTATTCTAGATTGGGCCTTGAACTTGTTCGGCCGATTTTGAACTAAGCCCAACTGTAAGAGCGCACTGGCTTACTTCTACGCTCTGGAATTATTCGATTGAGGAGAAATCGCCTGAAAATTAGAGAATATTAGGGTTGTTCAAGAACCCAACTCCTTTGTTCGATTCTGTTGATTGGTGGCTATATAGCAAATCAAATTGTTTTTCCGGAATTTCGTCACGGATAAAGACAAGAATTCAGCTTAACGGATTTCTATTGTATCATCCGGGTAAGGTTTCCTTTTCTCGATTCAAAAACCCTAATTTTGGTTTTGATTGTATTCAATTTCATTTCGTCTATTTATTCTTTTCGCGGCTGATGACGTCTATTCTACTAATGGTGTTGCCGTTGTGTTTAGATGAATTTAACTTCAGAAATTTGATCACCATCGCTTCCGACGTCTTAAGTTTTAATTTTTTTATATTTCGAAATAAGTCCTATTGCGGTCCTGGAAAAGTCTTGTATGAGTTCATTATTCTATATAGAGTGTGTAATTTTTATGTTGATGTATGATTAATTTTCTATTTAAGTTTTGGTCTGCAAATCCAGACAAGTAACTTGCATTCATAACAGAAACAATTGGGGGTTATGAAGCCATGGCTTGCTGTTCGACTATTTAATTTTCAAAATAAGAATAGATGCAGGGCAAATTTGTGAAAGTTATATTTAAATAAGTTTGTTATTCCCACTGTGATACCGGTATGTGAATGATTTTGAATAACTTCACATCTTTGGTTCAAAACATGTATTGAAATTGCTTCTAATATGCAGGATATTCAATTATTTTTCTTGCTGAACCTCTGGAATTGAGGTTTTGATATGGATTTAGAAACGGAAAACAGAATAGCTGCCATTCTTTTGAAGGAGGCAGCAGAATTGCGTCGCCAAGCGCAGAGTGAAGGTGCACTTGCTTATCTTCGCGAACCCACAGTTAGAAGTAGGCCAAATTCTCGATTCCTGACAGCAACAGTTCGTGGAGTACAACAAGGTTAGTTTTGATTGCTGTTAAAGAAAACAGATTCCTGTGTTGGAAATCGTGGTTATAGCCTGAATGTATGGGGAATGCTCTTAAAGGGAGATCCTGGTTGGATTAGTATCACTGTGGTTTCAGAAAATTTATAGGGTTTTGCCTGCCCAAGATTCTCATATATGAAGATCTTGGGTGGATTAGATTTACCTTGATTTCAGAATATATAGGATCTTTTTCCAAATTCATGCAAATTTTCCACATTCAGTTATGACTTAATTATACATGTAAAGGTGACACCAAGGGATCCAGTAAAACTGATGATAATTGATTGTCTTTTACACTTGCCTGCTGCGCTCTAGTTCTAGCTTTGAAGTTGTGGTGGAAGCTAGGTCCAGTATTCCTATCTGATTTGCTTCTTATGCTTTAATTATGAATTTCTCAGCCATTGTTTAGCTCCAGTATCCAAAATCTGGTGATATTTTGGCCTTATATTTAACAAAAACTCGTTTCAGTTGAGCGCTGATTGGGCAAGAATTTGGAGTGAATATAATGGAAACATGAAATTGGTGTTCATCAACCATGCATTAAAAGAAGCTAAAGTTACTTGGTCTCAGTCAAATCTATTTGGGCTGGGACCAGTGAAACAAGATCATCCTTACTGTTCGAGCTCTTAATATTATAGGTCTTTCTGTCTCAATATTCCCTGTTGATACTTGGTACGCAGCTAACCGTGTGGTTGAAGTAAATGAGATGTGGCGACTAAGGCAGAAACAGCTAGAACTTGAAAGCAGGCTTAGAGCAAGAAATGGGACCAGTGATGGGAGAGGTTACAAGGATGTTTGTGAATCTCGCAGGAGTAGAAGCAGAGGCGGCAATGAAATGGAAACAAGTGAAGGTGCTTCTCTCTCATCAAAGAAACGATTGATTCAGGATCTGAAGCCAATGGAGGATGAAGGTTTAAGGGATGATGAGGTCGACGAATTTTTACATTCAAGGTCTATCTCTAGTTTATGTGGTTTTAGTACTGGCAATTTCCTTTTAGATTTAATTATATCTAATGACTAATTAAATTGTCCTTTTAATGGCAGGTCCAAGCGAGGAAGAGGTGCCGTCGGATCACGAATGGATGAAACTGGTCCATACCTTCCTTCTTGTCCAGATACTAGTAGAGATATTGCAGAAAGCCCTGATGAGGAGCCGAAGAAAGCTAGGGTTTTACTTGGCCCAAAGAAACCTTATTCATTGAAGTCTAGTGAATCGTCAGATGATGAATCGGATAACGAAAAGAAAAGGAAATCAAAGGCATGCTCAAGCAAGAGGCATTCCAGGAAACACAAATCAAAAGAAAAGTCGAGAGATAAGAAGAAAAAGAGGAAGGAGAAAAGAAGTAAATATGACAAATGACTTTCGGATGGCTTTGGCCAGCTTATCTTCATGCGTGTTGTTGCCTAGTCGGTCAGCCCAGCTTATTTTCATGTGTTCATTTGGTTGGCAATTCTTGTTTGTACACTAGAACAAAATTGTAGGAGCTTCTTTCTGCTCTGTTCACTATTGAAATGGAATGAAAGTGTTGCCTTGATCTTATTTCATAAATTTGTCTAGATGGCCAAAAGATGTATTGGAAATACTCCTGTTGACCTCACTGTAACTTGTGCGCCCCCCTGCAAGGTTGAGGGACACTAATTTGCATGCTTAAATAATTTGTGATTTTGAGTACGCATTTCACAGCACAAAGCACCTCTTTTATATTAATTTTGGCTGATTTTAACCAATCCATACCAATTTTGACTAAAGGCAAATCTTAAGGAAGAATTGGACCAGGGACCTGGCCAGTTCCCAGTTTCGAAAACGTTGCACGATACTGGGGTGTTGAGGATATTTAACCCTTGCGAATATGAGCATAGCATGGAAACACAGTCGAAAACAATTTCAACTATGCAACCTCATGAAACGTGTTGGCTTTCTTTGCAGAAAGCATAGAAGAAATTTAAACTACCCGTTTCTTCAAAATCAGAAATACAGCCACTTCGCACAATATCAATAACCAACTTATTTACCCTAACAAACACACTTCAACTTCTACAGCCACTGGCCACCACTGTGGCAAAAAATGCCTCCAAATGTTATTAGGCCCTCTCACCCCTAATCCTCCTCGCCAACTGAATATCCTTTGGCATAATTGTCACCCTCTTGGCATGAATAGCACACAGATTGGTATCCTCAAAGAGTCCGACAAGGTATGCCTCCGCCGCCTCCTGAAGCGCAGCCACGGCGGAGCTCTGGAACCTCAGATCCGTTTTGAAGTCCTGCGCAATCTCACGAACAAGTCTCTGAAACGGTAGCTTACGGATCAACAGCTCCGTGGACTTCTGGTACTTGCGGATCTCGCGGAGGGCAACAGTGCCTGGGCGGAAGCGGTGAGGCTTCTTCACTCCGCCGGTGGCTGGGGCGGACTTCCTGGCGGCCTTGGTCGCCAGCTGCTTGCGGGGCGCCTTGCCGCCGGTGGATTTGCGGGCGGTTTGCTTTGTGCGTGCCATTTGTAGGGTTTTGTCGTACTTGGTGACAGAAATGAATTGATCGATAAAGACTTGGAAATTGATTTTGGGATGAGGGGGGATTGATTCTCAGGGGAGTTTTATAGGGGAGTTTGGAAAATGTGGCGGGATGGACAAATAAATCGAAGCCGTAGGTTTGATTTTTCATCAAGGGTTGCGGTTTACTGAATAGCGGTTGCGGAGGATTCTTGACATGGCAGAGAGGTCCACTTAGTTTCAGAACAGTTTAGAGATAGATTTCAAGCCGTAGGATGAGATCTCATCTACGGTTTTGGCTTTTAACTTGAGCGAGGTAGGGATTAATGACGTGGGCTACGCTGTGCCACTTCCCGAAACCTGAATAATGTGGCCACTGAACAAAGTGCATTTTTAAATAAAGTTAGTTACGGTCTAATGCATGGCTAATGCTGTCGCCCTATTTATCTCTATAAATTGATTGTGTCAATGTCAATTTGTATTGGGTATAAAACTAATTTGTTTTTTCGAGGGAATTGGGAATAAAACCAAGAAGTGGGAAATTACAAATTTATCCAACTCGAATTCAACCCAAATTTTCCCGACGCATAAACAACATAAAGAAATACGAGTTTCCTCTTCAATTTTAAAGGCCAACCGATCAGAGTATCCTGCTACAAGTTTTTATATACATCCAATCAAAACTTGTTTACTATCAAAAGCAGGTCACCTACAAACAACATTTTCAACAGTGTCTGTAGGGTTCAACATCCACATACTAAATATGTCATGAATCCTCGACATGGTGATCTGTTTCATCGAATATCTCTTCCTGCAAGAAATAATTATAATCAGAACAAGGTGCGGTGCCTTTTCGAACTAAAGGAGTACGAGCATTCGGGTTTTAGGAGAAACAAATATAATTGACTTCACCTGCAAAAGCTCTTCAATGACATCTTCCATGGTCATAATTCCTACAGCCTCTTCTTCTTCTGGGAGCTTGGGCAGCGGGGTTCCATCTATTTGCAGGATGTCTGAATACATGTTTTTTGTCCATTTCTTGCTTCTAGGTGTTCCTTTGAAAGAATTGTTTCCATTATTTGGGAAACTCTTCCATTTCTGCAGGGGTCTTTTGGGCTTTACACTCTTGTCCATATAGTTTTTCTCACCATCAATGTCGACTCTAACATCCTTGACTGAATCTATGCAGACATACATGTGTAATTAGGGGGATTTAGTCCATGCAAGTATTTGTTCTACACAAATCCATCGACCAACAAAAAGAACTTACTATCTATGGGTGCTGGGCTAGCAGGCAGCTTGTCAGTCGCTCTGGTATATTGTCTTACAACAACAGCCATGTGACTGTGACCCTTCTGGAATTCATTCAAGATGTCATATAATGGCATAGTTTCTGGAACCCTATTATAACCAAAACCAAATGGAAGGGCAAGCATGATCATGAGAAATCTGTCCTTTTCAGTGAGATTCAGACATCAACACAAGATGGGTAATAAGCAGACCAGTAAGTGCTGAAAGAAAATCAGATGATAAAGTGGCAACTACAACGAATTAATCAAAAGAAGTAAGAGAACGCAACTAAGTGGCTCTTTATTTTACATGATCATGCATAAAAGGGCCACGTAAAAGTAAAATGATCACAGAATAACAAGATTACAGGTTAACTAATATTTTCTTTTCCTGAACTAATTAAGTATATTTAGGTCTCCAGATGAAGAGAAAGTTTACATTATATTATGCACAAGCAAATGTATACATGAGTGCATGAGTATCAAAAACACCACTGCCAAACAAGGGAAATATGGATTCTGGCGTTGTAATTAGAAAATTTATTGGACCATAATAAACAGACTACTGACATGCTATTTAAAGTCAATTCTAGGTATGATATATTTGAAGTTTCAAAAGACCAACATACCTAGGGATCCTGCGTATTGTGACACTCTTCACTGGTACTTCGTCCTCTGGATGAATTGTTAACAAATTCTTGACCTAATGGATAGAAATACAGCAAAGAGAATATCAAACTGGTCGTGCATTGAGCGAAACTTGAAGGAACGTGTCTCAACATGATCATGGGCATGTTTAAGGATGTGGAAAATAGGAGTGGATGTGGCCTTGGGTCTAACATTCAAGGTACATACTTAAAACTAAAATAGTACCAGAACAAGGCCGATGATATTTGTAGGTTGCTCATAGTAGACAGGCACTCTGCTATGTCCTTTCTCCAAAATTAGATTCATTAAGGACCTATATCATAAAAAACAATGACACTATTTCAGCATTAAATAACTACAAGGAGTAAGTTCTTGAAATGATAAAACAATGCATCACCTGTCAAGCTTTGCATTTATATCTACTGCAAAAGTTTCAGATATTGGAGTCATGGCATCACCAGCAGTTTTCTCACTGAGTTCAAGTGCCCCAGCAATTATAGTCGTTTCATCGTGTGTGAGTTCTCCACCTTTACCTGCCTGCATACAAACAAAAAGTAGAATTAGGGTATCATTAACAAAGATAAAATTTCCAGATAACAAAAGCTGTGTTTAAAATATGAAAAAAGAGAGGAGCACCAGAGAAACAAAAAGGAACCAGCTAATGACTTATTAAATCTAAAGAAACAGCAGTCATTAATTCTTTTGTAAAAAAAAAAAGGATAATCTCAGGCGAGATAGATATTTTATTATCTCATACCTCATTGCCATGTAAATTGACAAGTGTTTTCAATTCAGCACGTCGAAATAGAGCTCTATGCCTATGGCCCAGCAGTAAGTCTAACAACTGGAAGTTATGGAAACAAATATGGCAGTGGAGTTAAATTGTAAAAATTCAATCAATACAATCTTTACAAAATGCAAATGCCGACAAAGATAAGACAAATTAAAGAGCGTACCTTGCTTATCGGATATGCAACTGGAAAACAGATCCAGACAAGAACACGAACCACTGGGGCAACAGCTGCACCAATAGCAAGTCCATATCTAGAGCAAACAGATTGTGGAATGATCTGACAGAAACGAATGAGTGCAGATGAATCATCAGTCTATGATCTATCTTGTTGTTACTTGCTTCAAGCTTGCCCGGTAATTGGAAACATAAAAGCAATTAGAATTCTTAGTTTCCAAATCAGTTTTTTTCTGGAAGGGAAAATGTTACAAAACTACTCATTGAATCCTTATATTTCTCTGTCCTCTTTTTGTTGGATGGTTTCCTTTTACGGGCGGGGCATGAAGATCAGTGCTTGTTGAACTGTAGAAAGTCCTACCTCACCGAATAGAAGTATTAAAGTCACAGATATCAGGATGGCGCCCCAAGCTGAAACTAGACTGTCAAGGAAAATAGGAAGTGCCTGAAAGGGAAAACATCTCAAACATCAAACCACTCTGCCTTAAATAGCTCTGTGAAGCATATAGCCTCGAACATATCTACCTCCATCGCAGCAGCATTGCAGATAAGCAAAGTGCAAAGCAGTAAATGCTGATTCTTGACAACTGGTAATATCTTTGCTGCAATCACAAAGTGAAACTTTATCCTAAATGAAATGCCATATCGAAACTGTTGGAATTCAGAGCGCCCAAGAATTCATCCATAATTTACAACTCAGAAATCACAAGTTTCAAATTTGAAAATTGAAATCCAATAGAATGAAACTTTCCATATTAGAAAATCTCTAGTGGAGACATCAAGTTACAAGTGAATGGAAATAAACTACATTCAATGACTACAGGGGCCTTTACAGATTCTCCTTTTTTCTTTTTCTTTTTGGCATTGTATAAAAAGTAAGAAATCAAAAACACAGCTCCTACATTTCAAACCCGGACTGAAATAAATATCAATTTCCACATCCGATTTGTAGCTAAAACAATTCACAACATGCTTTTTGGTCCTTCAATTTTAGCGGGGAAAACATTTCAAATGACGATGTATTTTTAATACGATTATTTTTCTTCTCATAAACACTTCAAACGCAATGGCAAGGAGAAGACTACGCAAGGAAAGCGAAATGCACGAGAATAGGCAGCAAAAACTGATTCAAACTAAGAAGTAATACCGGCGTGCTGTTTGTCCTTCGGAGTCCCGGACTTGGCAAGGACTTCAAGATCGACAAGGCTGAGAGACATGAGGCCCAAAGTGAGCCCGGACATGAGGCCCGCAAACAGCACCAGAAACACTATCACCACAACGTGAATGAAGAACTCCGTCTCGCAACATCTGTACTCCACCGCCATTCAACGCCGCCGCCGAAATTTCAGCTACTGTATATACACTACTTCTCTTCTATATTTTCTTCTGGAGAATAACTCCGGAGCTGTAGAATAAAGAAAGATTCTCGAGAGCAAAAGATGAGGGAGAATGTGTAAGAAACCGGAGGGAGGAAGTAGTAGAGTTTTTTGTATTCGTATGTATGAGAGAGATGATGACGTGTGACCAACCTGAGACAGAGTGGCGCGGTGCTGATGCGGTTCTAATCTCTACAGTTCTGGCTAATTCCGAAAGGTGGTGGGCCCACAATGTATATTTCTCAACGTATTTGTCAGAGATGATGATCCCTTTCATGATGTATGGACTAGAATCATTGCATTTTGCTTATTGATAATAATAATAATTATTATTATTAGTATTATTGTTGTGAAATAATTATTACTTAAAAGAAGTAAAATATGCCTCAATTATTCTATCTACCAGCCTACAAAGCATAATATACTTAGAATAATAATGAAAATATCTCAATTATAGTTTGCTAATGCTTGAATTAGCATATCATAAGATAAATGATCATGAAAATTATATGAATACTATATAAACAAAAACTAAACTATTAAGGCTATTTATAAATTTCTTTCAACTTTACGATTTCATGTAAATTACAAATACAAAGATAATTCAATGATTATTATGAGTCCGGACATGTTAGTATTTACGATGTCCAAAATCGAATCATAAAGATCTTGAATTAATATAAAAGATAATTATTATTTATTCTCCTGATATTTGGTGTAATTATACGTAAACCTCTTGTAGTTTACAAAATTATATTTAATACGCATGAGGGTTGCTTCCATCTACTAAATAAGTTTTTTCTCCGTCAAAATTCACCAAATTTGTTGATATTTGATCCGGGTCGAAATATGCGATCTCGTGATTCGATCTCTACTCGAAACGCCAATTCGTCCAAGACCAGATTTTGGGTTCCCTGAGAATGAAAACACGAACTGTGAGCTCGTCGGGCACGTCCCCGACAATGACCCTCCGACGCTCAAGTTAGGTTGGTCGAATGAAATAGGTTCGATCTAGGAGTTCGGTCTCAATTAATGCGTATCAGTTACCTCATTTATGGCGTGTCGGGGTCTATTTATAATACACAGTTGTACGGTAAGTACTGGGCCACGTGGCCTTATCTCGTCGGTGCGCGTTCTGATCGAACGGTGGTGATTGTCCGGGTCTTCGGTCGGTGTACGCGATCCGGGTCGGCTCCCACGCGACCCGCCTGCTACAATATACGCGGATCCTAACCGCGAAATGACTGTAATGCCCTTAATGAGGGGTGTTTCGGTCCTTTTGCAGATATGATATTTGAGTACTCATCAATATTGATTTAAAAAAATTGGATAAAAATCCATATTTACCCTTGATTAGCTTATTGCAGGTCAAGTAAATCTTCTTGTAACTAAATTGTCCTTATACATCTTCACATGTTAACCATGTGATGAGGTATATTTTTTTATCGTTGTAAGGTTAGTTTAGTTAGAAAAAAATTGACATGCAATAATTAATGATAAGTTAAACGGGATAAATATAATTTTTTATCTATTTTTTTATTAATATCGACAAATTCGATGAATTTTGATTAACGGTGGAACCTATTTTTTAAACGAAAGCAAACCTAAAGAACACAAAATGTAAATTTTCAAATCAAAGGGGTCTACGTATAGTTATACCAAATACAGAAGAAGGAATTGTAATTATCCTTAAAATTAATTCAAAACTTGTCTTAAAATTATAAATATTATATGGGAACGTTTCAAGACGAGTTTCATAAGCTACCTTCACATCAATATTACTATTCGTATTTATTTATTAATACTCACACAGTGTGTATATATATATATATAGAGCATTGAAAAGTTCTTTTTCAAACTTAATTTAATTAAATTAAACCAATCACACAACAAAAATATCTAATTATATAATTAGTTGAAATTCGAATTAGAATTTTCCTATTATTATTAAATAGTGGTTTTGTACTCACAAAAATTAGAGTGATGGGGAGATGGGTAAGTGGGGAGGAGTAACAGCAGCAACCAAGTTGTGGAGTTCCGAGGAACGTTGTGTGAAGTGCAGCCAATTGAATTAAAAATTGCATGCACGAGGGGGCCTACTCCTGCCTTATTCCTTAGTGTTGCAATGACTGAACTAATCTTAACAGGTTTTTCAATTATTATTGGGGGACCACCTCCAAGATTGTGGTCACGATGTGGTGATGAGCTAGATCCTCGTGGGAATGTGTTAATTCTATATTATTATGAGGAGAAATTTGTCCATCCCAGGAAAGTGTTAGAACGGGAAACGCGACATACGTGCATTCATGATTAACAAGCATTGTCTGTCATGGATCCTAAAAAGATCAAGACAATGCGACCCGATACCAAATCAGACAAGATATCTGGTCTGATTCTCTTCTCACTTCTGAGTTGTTTAAACTTTAAACCAAATTGCTGGTAATAAAACTTTGGAATTAAATACGACCAAAGTTCTCAGATTTTAGATTCTTTCCCTTTATTTTTCTGAAGGAAATGCTGCAGAGGGACAGACAGCTTTACTGAATTGGATCTATGATGAAAAGGAATTAGGTGTAAAGGGGAAAAGTTTGATTCATTTGCTCTATTATTTATGCCTTTACCATTCTTTTTTTTTTTTTTTAATGAATAATGCATTTTATCATTCTTGCTCGCACAACTAAACTACGAAAATTTAGACCCTCCATTAAATGGTTTGTTTACACAAATTATTTATGTGCTTTGAGAAATTACGTATATTCCTGTAAAAAAATCGTCAATATCATTTATATATACTATGTTTTTTGAAAAGTTGTATGTATACCTTTTATAAAAAGTCAACATCATTACACAAGTTACTCATATATTTTTGCTGCTATGGGTGGTTTCTCTAATTGTAAAAAAGATATGTGTGGATTTTGTAAATGTATTTGATGCATATTGAGGTTCAACAACACCATAATGGTCGAAAGGCTTTCATGAAAATCCTAAACTTATCAAAAGACTAACTTAGAAAACAAAAGTTATACTTTGCTCTTGATCTAACAGGGCTTGGCCTGCTGGTGGCCCACTACCTTATTTTTGGATTACTTAACTGGCAGACAAATGATTTTTGGATTCTTAAGGAGACTATGCAAGATTCGGTAAAATAGTCATATAAATGTTTACCTATGTCCAAATAACAAACGAATTTTTCTGTTGAATAGCTAACACTTGTAGCTTTCTAATGGCATATCATTTAGCTACCTTTAGTATACTTTTTATACTCCACACGAATTTATCGTTTGAAACACCATTTTCAATCATTATTCTCATTCTGATTCAAATTTTCCGTTCATTTATTCAGTAAACATGTTACTGACTTAGAACATCAAAGTGCTAGCGTTTGTTTGGTATGTTAATCCACCAATAATCTTAAACTTTTTACGAAAGTACTTTGACCATCATGGTGTTGCTGCAACACTCTACGCATCACTAATAAAAATTGAATAAAAATATATATAAAATTTTTATTTTAGTAAATTTTAAAAAAATATGCACACATATAAGCCGACCACCATTAATTCATAATATGCTCACGTAAAATGATGAACTCCACGTCTTAGTGAAATTCAAACTCATAATATTCAAATAGAAAACTAGTGATGTGACAATTAGAAATTTCCTTTTTTAACTAAAAAAAAGGTTTTATTTAATGTAAAAAATAAATAGTTCTTCAAACCCAAAATGTTGTAGTTTCGAGACGAGAGTCTTTATGCTGAATCTAAGGCACTAGCATGCTGGGTTGTCTTATGGGCTATTTTTTTGGGCTGGAGAAGCCCATTATGAAGCCCAGGCCCATTTCAGAGAAAAGCAAGATACTAAGAAACATAAATAAATAAATAATTCTCAACCCAAAATTAGAGCAGACGTTTTTGACGTCATTGAGAATAAATCTAACGACCAAAGTTCCGTTGGACATTTAATGCGCTCATACATAATTCCAGAAAAATTAGGAAAAAGGAAAAAGAAAAAGAAATCTGAGCGTTTTGGTTGTCGGCCCTGAGAGCTGATGATAAATAGTAGAGTGGGAACCAAATAGGAGGAGTAGATCTAGATCCCACATCCAGTCCGCGCGCTTCCCTCTTTTGGAATTTCGGTTTCTCATTTTGGGTAAAGTTTTTTTGTTTTTCCCGGGCATTTGTGGCTTCCTTTTCACGATTTTGAGTTTTCTGTTGTGGGATTATGGATTCAGCTTTTGTTTTTTGTTAAATGATTGAGGTGGAATTCCAGAGGTTAGGGCAATTGAGTTGTTTCTTTTTCACCCGCCATGAAAGAGTTTGAATTCAGCTGATGTTTGGTTGAAGTCTGTCTGTCCGTAGCTGCGTGGGGCAACTGCTGCTTGTTGATCTTGTTGATTGATGCAGCAAATGGATATATATAATTCAATATTTTGAGCTTTTTTATTTGATATTGATGGTATTGGATTTGTGAATGCAATTTGCTACTTTGAATGTTCAGATGCTTATTTTAGCTGGGGATGGGTTTTCCATGGAAAATTTGATGAGTTTCTGAATGATAACATCTAAAAACTTGTATTGTGTGATTAGGTTAGAGTAAACTACTAGTGCTTCTATTCTCTCATTAATTCTAAATGCATGGTGATGCCTGTGGATAGTTACATCTTTACCGCAGGGAATTTGAGTGGTACTTGTTATGCTTTCTCCATAGTATATCTGGTTTTGGAAAGTTGGACTCATTTCTAGTGCATCGAATCCCATATCTAGCAGGTTGTTACAACTCTAAAACAATGTCCAGAAGACCCAATACTTCTCGTCGCTTTGCAGACAGTGGGAGCATTCCTTTTGTGGGTGCGCTGCATCCCAAATCCCGCCCATCTCCACTACTATCTGTTGGGCTTCTTGTGGTGGTAAATCCTGGCTGCTTTTACTTCACTTTCTTGTACATGTGACCATGTAGATTTTTGCAAGTGGGCATGTGTGCTTTGCTCTAGTCACAGAAATTGCAGAAGTCTATACACACAAACGCACTCATACATGGACCTATGTGCATGCCTCCTCTTGTTGCCATTCATATTGCTTAAGAATGACATAAACTACAATTTTCATGTGGATCATAGAAAATACGGTAAAAGGATGTGAATCATGACAATTGTGTTGCCTTTTTAATTTCAATTAAGAAGACCGATGGTACTTTTCTTGAATTTTCAGGGAGCACTGCTGATTGTTGGTTATCTATATCATGGTTCAGGTTCGTTCTGGATCTTTTTGAACGGACACAGACATTCTATGATAATTGAGTTCTCATAGTTTCTTTCCCACTGTCTCCTTTTCTTTTTCTAAGAGAATCATTTTTGTTAAACTGCGGTCTGGTGGAACAGCTGGAAAAAGGAACTTTAATATTTATTAGCATTCCTTTTGACAAGTGATGTCATTGGAAATTTTCTGTGAAGGTCATTTTGCTTCATGTAGTTTGATATTTCATATTTTTTCCTGACAGGTGGCAGGAGTAGTAACATAGCTGCTTTAAACAGACTCGATGGTAACTGCCTATTATTTGAAGCAATTTCTTTTCTTTTTTGGCAATGGAGCCACTTGTTTCTTGATTTATAACCATTCTATGCAGTAGATAAAGGATGTATGCGCTCCTCTGAATTAAACAAAATGAAGGCATCACTATAAGAAAGTAATATTTGCATCCAAGTAATTGTTAAAAATTTGCCAATTTACTGCTAATAAATAAACCTTACTCCAACTAAAGTTAATTCCAAAAATTTCTTTTAAGTAAATCAACATTAAGCAGTTTATGGATGTAGATGGAAAGGTTCTATTCTTGTATTACAACCACTGTAGTTGCAAAGTTTCTTTTCTAAGTATTTGGTTGCGGTGGTGAAGAATATACTTAGCTCATTTTACTTAATATTGTGACATGTCTGTCATGCAAGATGCACAGCAAGAATTTGCATTTTTATCAAAAGAGCTGATACAAATTCATCTGTATTCTGTTTGCTATTGCGCATATGATGTTCAAAGTAATGTTATGATATGACATAGGATAGATGCGTTTCATGGCTTACTTTAATAGTATATACATTCCATTCTGTTAATGAACCGCCTTTAACTGCTTCGATAATCAAGGAGATAGTTGGTCTAATGTTTAAGCAAATCCTATTGATGATATGAGAAACACCTTTGAGTAATTCATTCATACGTATATGCAGGTGGTGTTTCATGTACACTAGAACTTCAGAAATTAGTACCTCTTCTTAAGAAAGCATATGGTGACAGCATGCGGACAGTATTGCATGTAGGCCCTGAAACCTGCTCAGTAGTCTCTGAACTATTAAAAGAAGAGGATACTGAAGCTTGGGGTGTAGAGCCATACGAGTTGGATGATGCTGATGGCAACTGCAGGAGTCTTGTGCACAAAGGCATTGTGCGAGTGGCTGATATCAAGTTTCCTCTTCCGTACAAGGCTAAGTCATTTTCTCTAGTCATTGTGTCAGATGCAGTGGATTACTTGTCACCAAGGTATCTTAACAAGACTGTTCCAGAGCTGGCAAGAGTTTCTTCTGATGGCTTAGTTATATTATCTGGTAATACTCCAGAGACCTTGGCTTATTAAATCAATCAGCATTTCTCTATGTGTACCTATAACAAGTGAGCCAACTACGCTAGGCCATTATTTTTCTTAGTCCACATGTTTTTCATCTTACCTATGTGGACTATCTTGTGTGAGGTTGTACACTACACTGATGAAACTGCTACTAACCTTGGCTAGGTTATTAACCATTTATCCCCCGTGCGGTATGCTAAGCTCAGTCACCAATCCTTTTGCTTGGTGTAAGTTTGCTCATAGTTAGCAGGCGTCATGTCCCAGTTGCCCTTTCTATGTCCATTTTGCCTTGAGAATGTTGTGGGCATATATTTACTAAACCATTAGGTAATCAAGTTCTGTACTTATCTCTTCATTTTCTTCCTGCAAAGTAATCAACTATGACAGAACTTTTTGAAGAAACGTGAAGATTAGGATTCTTAGTTAAGGTATTGTATGTGAACCACGCTGGAAAATCATAAGAAAATTTTGATGTGGATCTTTCTTCAATAGGAGAAATGTGATAGTTCTGTCACACCCATCTAAGGTTATGATGGACATATTCAGCTTGCTAGTCCTGAAACCTTGTGGAGCAGTGTCAGCAAATGATATGGGGTAGTGAATAGTTTGCTCTTTGTTAAACCTTAATTTTGCAGCTATTAGACAACAACTCCCTCAAAACACCCAACTGTATTCTGGGCTCACTGGAGGGAATATTCCCCTAGTATTGATAGTGTATTGGAGCTTGGGCAGGAACCTTGTTATGATGGACCTATTCAGCTTACTAGTCCTGAAACCTTGTGGAGCAGTGTCAGCAAATGATATGGGGTAGTGGATAGTTTGCTCCGTGTTAAGCCTTAATTTTGCATATTAGACAACAACTTCCTCACAACAGCTAACTGTACTCTGGGCTCACTCGGGGGAATATTCTCCTGGTATTGATAGTGTATTGGAGCTTGGGCAGGAACCAAGTGCTCAAGTATTGTGAAACTGTGACATAATTCCCATTGACCTGATCTTATATTCTCTTACGTTGACATGTTCTAAGTTCAGTTTGGAGTTTTACAATTTATGTATATGCAGGATACCCAGGTCACCAGAGAGCTAAAGTGGCGGAGGTATCCAAGTTTGGACGCCCTGTGAGTCTCTTTATCTTTCTTGTACATCTTTTCTTTGCTTGGCATTGTCTTCCCCGTTTTTTCCTGAAATTTTTGCATGTATATACATGATAGATGCTAATAGATAGACAATGGGGGATTGTATCCCTGAGAATTCTAAATCTTCACTATGATCCTTTTGAGCTGATGATCCTGGTTGATGCCCATCTCTGTGTTAGGTTCAAAAGTTTACAACTCCATTTGTTTGGTTCAAAAGTTTACAAATCCATTTATTTAATATAATGGAAATGGAGAGAACTCGTCCCAGTGTAATTTGTTCTGGTCTTCTATCTTTAACCAAAAACAATAAAAATTATCATTAAACTCACGAATTCAGCCCTCTGATGAGATATTTCTCACAAGCATGTAAATTCTATGTTATCTTTATGTAAGAGTGGCGGTACTTTGAACGGTCGTCTCAATTCAGCAGTAAACAACTGCCTGTAGCTGAATGTCTTTAAGAAATTAGCATGTCGTTGTTCATCATGTAGGCCAAGTTCCGGAGCTCATCTTGGTGGGTAAAATTTTTCATCCAAAACGGCTTAGAAGAGAATGAAACGGCAGTCAAGAAGTTTGAACAGGCAGCAGCCAAGAAAGCCTACAAACCGTCCTGCCAAGTTTTCCACCTCAAACCGTTGCATTGATCGGCTGCCCGGAGTCAGTATTCTTTGTCCCAAATGGCACAACAAGCCCTTTAGTTCATACACTGTGAAGTGAAACTATAATTACTGCAGAAATCGTGTTTATTTGTTCAATATACCAACATGAGACTTAATTGTTGTTGATTGAAAATTTTGTTGATCTTTAGTAGCATTATTACAGAAATGTACCTTGTTTTTGTAGCAAGAAGTGCTCTGGAGAATTGTCAGAGCTCACTGTATGTTTGTCCCTTGTAACTTTTGCAAAAGAATCGAATAATTTACTTGAATTGTGTGCTGCTTACATTTCACGTTACTCTTTTTTCTTTTTCTTGGGGTGTGATGTTACGTCATTTGTTTAGATTTTGGCTTGTAAATAGGGGTGGCAATTCATATAAGTTTTTGGATGGGCGAAAAGAGAAACTTCCGAAAATCAGCTCAGATAACTAACACATATACATGCAATATGCCATTGTGGAAATCAACTAAAATCAAATTTCAAATGACTAACATTGACGAAATGAGATATAGGTAGCAGCAAGGGAAGTTGCCTGACGTTGATTACCGATGAAAGAAAACAACTACATGACTTATCTGTACAAAGCAAAATACGCAAACAATTGATATTGTAAATGAACAAATTATTCTATGTATAAAAAAATAATTTACAATATGACAGGAAGGTAAATTGCATTAAACCCTTCGTAGAAATATATACTTTCTCTATATTTTGAACAATCTAATTATATTATCACCGACAAAACAAAAATCTCGCATTGACCATCTCTATAAAACTTATACTCATTTATAAAATAGAAAAAAAAGAATAGAAAACATTTAGAATTGCAGTGTCTAGAAAAATCAAATGTGAACCCCAAGAGGATCTCCAGCACTTAAAAAAGAGTCCTGGCTGCATGGGGATAAAAAACCGCTAGGGGTAATTTGGTAAAAGAAATAATTAAATGTAATGGTATAAAAATCACCAATATGTATCTATCAGTTCAGAGATATATAACATCACAAAGAGAGAGCAGGGCGTGATAATGTGCTCCGGCGCCGGTTCTGTACCCCGCCGCCTTACTCCTCCATGGCCACAAGAGATCTCCATTACGCCTCGAAGAAACTCGCTCCTTCCACTTCTTCACTAGCTTCACGCCTCCTCCTCTCTCTCCTCTGCCTCGTCTCTCTCTTCCTTTGTTTCTCTCTCTTCCGCAACGACACCGAATCGCCGTCGTTAACCTACTCTGCGGTGTCTGAGAAGAGTAACAGCAAGTGTAACTACTCGGATGGACGGTGGATCTACGATCCTACGGTCACATCTCCGCCACGGTACGACCACACCTGCAAGGAGATATTCAAGGGCTGGAATTGCATCGCGAGTAACAAATCCAACGCCATTGATATTCCCAGGTGGCGCTGGAAACCCTACGAATGTGATCTTCCGCCGTTTGATCCGTTACGGTTCCTAGAGAACTTTCGAGATACCAATATTGGTAAGCTTTTTTTTTATTATGATTCAGCAATGCTAATACTTGTCAGTTCAAGAGTGAATTAATCACTTACTCACATAATCACAATTACTGTATTGTAATGATTTTTGTTTTTTCACCTATTTGTTTCTTGATGTGGAAGTCTGCTTCGTGGCATGTTTTGTGCATTTTACGTTATTAGTTTTTCTGTGAGTAAATGAGTAATTGTGCGTATGTCTGTGAACTATCTTTATTGTTGGGAAACATGAGTAGATAAAAGTTTAATATTATGGTAAGTTACTTGTACGAATTCTTGGATCTGAAGTTCGGTGTATCTTGTGTGGGATAGAGCATAGTCTAGTTACTTGTACGTGAATCAAATTTACTTTGATGTTTGTAGACTGTGTTAGAGGAACTTATGTCAGATAGTATGTTCTGTTATTAAGGATGGTAAACTAGATCGGTTTTTCTGATGTTTTACTGAGAGTTACTAGTACTTAACCAATGTGAAACTTGTAATCTTCTCAACTCCACAAGGAAAAATTAGTCATATCATAGATTTTTCTTCACAATATATAGAAGGGCTTTGGGATTTTCCTCTGTGGTGTCAGTATTAGTGCTGTTTTTAGACCTTATGGATCTTTAACAGTGCAGGATTTGTTGGGGACTCCTTGAATAGGAACATGTTTGTTTCTCTTTTTTGTGCTTTGAAACAAGCATCTACTGAGGTAAAAAAGTGGCGTCCTGTTGGAGCTGATCGTGGCTTCACTTTTCTTAAGTACAACCTGACCATTGCATATCATCGGACAAATCTTCTGGCTCGTTATGGTAGGTAAGCTAATTTTCATGTAGGCTCTCTTAATAAGAAGTGATGCTCCCTCATGAAAAATTGTACATGCACCAAAACTTTAAGTTTTATCATTACGTGATGAGACTGTTATTGAATCTAAATACGGTAGTGCATATTTAACAATATATTGCTCTATTTTGTGCTTTAGGTGGTCAGCCAGTAGTAATGGTGGTAAACTGGAGTCACTTGGTTATAAGGAGGGGTATAGGATTGATGTGGATTTACCAGAAGGAACTTGGGCAGAAGCTCCTAGTTTCCATGACATACTCATCTTCAATACAGGGCACTGGTAAGTCAGGTTTTGCTTTTGTCCCTGTGCCGGCTGACATTGTACAGCTTTGTAACCGTGAAATTGAAGCCATATCAAATTCAAATGTCAGGTGCTGGTATGGGCCTGTCATTGTATTTCTCCCTGAAGCTCAATGCCCTTGCCCAGCTTGTGCATTTTTCTTTGAAGTAGTGATTAGAATCATTTACGTGTTTATTCCTTCAATTTTATGAGCCAGTTGCACTTCTTAGTGTATGATCATTGGGCTGAAACTCAAGCTCTCATGGATGCATGTGCCAATCGAAAGACTCATCATAAACTATACTCCCCATATCCTTAAAATAAGGGGCTTATGATCATGTGTTATCTGTTTATAATCCCCAAATGTCAGCAACACATTATATCTTTTGATGGGCGACAGATGTATTTGAAGAAAATGATAGGTTATGACCCTGCACTAGTTAAACATTTTAAACAGCACTGGGAAAAGTTGCCAGTTAAGACGTAGAATCACTTGCTTGTTTTTCGTTCCCGTCTGATTCTTTCTTGCCGTATATTGTATATGAAGTTAAATTTTCTTGCTTCTCATTTTGTTCCTTGATTCTGCATTAGGTGGTGGGCTCCTTCGAAGTTTGATCCTGTGAAATCACCTATGCTTTTCTTTGAGAAGGGGTTACCTTTGACTCCTCCAATTGCACCTGATGCTGGTCTTGATATGGTGTTAGGACACATGGTATGGCTCTAGGCTTCTCCCTTTTAGATGCTCTAGACTTTGAAGACAAAGTTCCAAGTCTGATCCGTGAAATGATGAATCTGTTTAGGATTCTGTTTTATGTAAATAGTTTGGCCCCAGAGCTTTCTCTGTTTTTAAGAGAAAAGGAGCTCTTTTTGTTCCCTCTAATTTCTCCCTCTTTAGCTACCTCCATCTTAAGTTCAATTATGTGTTCGTACCTGGTTTGGCCTTAAATGCGCTTTTTATGTAGGTGTCATATGTGGAGAAGAATGCAAGGCCAAGTACAATTCTGTTCTTCCGAACACAATCCCCGAGGCATTTTGAAGATGGTGACTGGGATCAAGGTGGTTCTTGCCCCCGTTTACAGCCACTGGTGCCACAGGAAGTAAGCTTTTCCTCTGTGCTGCTTTGTTTATCTTTTGGTCACCTTGATGTTTTCATTTTGAGTTTATAATGCTTGTACAATTCCTTTTGTTCTGCACGTAAATTAAGGATTACCAATTGTGTATGCATTAATTATACATACAACTGAAATATTATGTTCATGTCCAGGTAGAACAACTTTTCTCTTTGAAGAACAATGGGACGAATGTGGAAACGCGACTTGTAAACCAGCACCTGCACAAGGCCCTAAAAGGTTCTAGTTTCCATATTTTGGACATAACACACATGAGCGAGATTAGAGCTGATGCCCATCCATCCACAGCTGGTGGGAAAAGACACAATGATTGCATGCACTGGTGCTTACCTGGACTTACTGATACTTGGAATGACTTGTTTATAGCACACTTAAACAGCATTAAAGTTCGGAACTGAATTGTGGTTTATCATCAAAATTGCTATTTTGCGTTTTCTTTTCTAAGATTTATAATATCATTTTCGAAAACTATGGATGTAGAAGCAGCAAACTAACAGCTTCATCAGAATTTTCTACTCCTGTATCCGTAAAATTGAAACTAATTTGTAAATGATTCCTTAGGTAAGTTATGGGGATGCGAATAGTATAAGTTTCAATGAATTAGCCTTCACTTTTCCAGTGATCTGACGTTAAGTTTCAATGAATTATCCTGAACTTTTCCAGCGATCTGACGTGTTTGAAGCGGAGGTCTCCTTGCAGCATCTGGGATCTATGGCGCTTAGTAGCTGATCACGTGGAGCCAGGAAATTTAAAATCAGACAGGTTTAGGATATCTATATTCACACTGTTCTGCCATGTTGAACGCTGATCTTGAAACCCTTGCATTAGGTCCCCATTCAGATTCAAACATTTCCAAACCAAATTCTCCCAACACAAAACACCTCTATTGCATCATCATCGCATCCATCTATACTTGTCTCGCCAAATGGTGGATGATATCCCTTTTCAAGATTCTTCCTATTGGATTCGCCCTGTATTCTACTTAGGTCGATTGCATCATTTTTTAATAGTTTTAAAGCTTTTGTTTGCTTGATTGTTGGAGTGAATTTTAGTTGATTTTCATAACGTGCGATACTTTGATATACTTGTAAATAAACTGAGTTGGATCTATGCATTTGAGACTGGCATGAAATAGAATTGTTTAACAGCAGTTGAGCATATTATCCGAGGGGTGTATGTGGACACTAATGTTATTAACATCATTAACCATCGTGGGGTTTGTGCAATATGTTTGAATAGGATAATGCTTCAAGAAATTAGATAATGGATAATGAAGTTACTGTTGGTTTGGCCCTACCCCCATTATCTTATTCAAACATATTGCACAACCCCCCACGATGGTTATTGATGTTAATACTATTCGTGTCATATGCCTCTCGGTTAATATGTTCTATTGCCGCTGTACAATTCTCATTCATGTTAGCCTGGAATGCTTAAGTTCTAACTCTGTCTATTTACAAACACACCCAAGTACCGTCCCTTATGAAAATCAATAAAAAATATCACATGTTACAAACACTATTCAAAGGTGATGCAAACAAACACTCTTATACAGAAATACAACTTTTACATGTTGCAGTCATACATAGGTAATTGCTAATCTTTTCAAGAGTATTTTCTGGGGAATGAGTATAGTAAAATCCGGAAGAGCACAATCCCCCCCCCCCCCCCCCCGGACAACTTTCAGTCTTCTTATTGTCACATTATATTTTAGGTTCTCTTTAATTTTTTTTCAGTAATTCAAATACTAATTTAAGCATCGGAGTGCTAATATTTGTTTTGCAGGTTAGTCTTCCATTGATTTAAGATTTTCTTGAAAACATCCAAACTATTTCTTTATTTCATGCTTATGAATTTAGGCAAATCATACTATTTCAAGTGTATCCTATTATATCTCTCCCAAAAAAAAAAAAAAGGTGTATCCTATTATATAATTTTTTACTTTTTCATTTTTTCTTCTCCTTTCTACCTGTGTTTCGAACTAATTTGAGGCTCCATCATCGAAGGTCCCCACCAAATTAAATATCCTATAATTAGGACGATTAGTTTCATTATTGTGAAAGGACGGATAACACATGTTATCCAACCAAATTAAATAATTAATTCGTTTCACTTTGCATTTAGGGAGCATCTAAATTGATAGATTTAGATATCGTGGATTAAAAATTACATCTCATTTGTTTGGATTTCAAAAAAAAAAAAAAATATATATTGCGCCTGAAACCCCTACGGGTGGGATCTCCGGCCGTTTGATCCGTTGCGGTTCCTGGACAACTCTCAAGATACAAATATTGGTAAGTTCTTTTTTGTTATGATTTGAGCAATGGTTAGTGATTGTCAGTTGGAGAATGAATTGATCACTTACTCACACTAAGTGCATTAATAATGAGTGTTGCATTTTCAGCAATTTGTTTGTTGATGTGGAAGCCCGCTTCTTGGGATGTTTTGTGTATTTTACGTCATGGGTTTTTCTGTGAGTGAAATGAGTGATTCCGCGTGTGTCTCTGAACTATCTCTAATGTTGGGAAACAAATTAAGTGGATCAAAGTTTATTATTATGGTAAATTACTTATACGAATTCTTGGATCTGAAGTTGGGTGTATCTTGTCCTTGTGTTGGATACAACTAATTTATCCAGTTACTTATACGCGAAACATGCCAAATTTTACTTTGATGTTTGCAAAATGTGGACGATGATTGCATGCACGCACTGGTGCTTAACTGGACTTACTGCTGCTTCCAATGACTTGTTTATGTTCCAATGAATTAGCCTTCACTTTTCCAGGGATCTGATCTGAAGCGAAGCTCTCTTGCAGCATCTGGGCATCTATGGCGCTTAGAGGCTCTCTCATCAGTGGAGCCTGGACTACTGTGAAAGACAGGTTCAGGATATCTACTTTCACACCATTCTGCCATGTTGAACTCTGATCTGGAAAATTCGTGCATTAGTTCCCCATTCAGATCACAATATTTCCAAGCCAAATTTCCCCCAACACAGAACTTCTCTATTGCATCATCACCACATCCATCTATCCTTGTCTCGTTAAACGTTGGAGGATATCCCTTTTCAAGATTCTTCCTGTTTGATTCGGCTCACTATTCTACTTAGCTCATTTGCATCATTTTTTAATAGTGTTAAATGCTTCTGTTTGCTTGATGGTGTTTTTAGTTGATTTGATAACGTGCAATGCTTTGAAACACTTGTAAATAAATTGAGTTGAATCAATGTATTTGCGACTGACATGAAATAAAGATGTTCAACAGCAGTGGAGCATATTATCCGAGAGCGGTTTGTGTAAGTCTAACATTATCAATATCATTGATGGTCGTTGGTTTTGTGCAATTTGTTTAGACAAGGCAGTGGGGGTAGGGCCACACAAATAGTAACTACTTTCACTTTTTTAATTGTCATACCATATTCATATGTTATTTTTAAATCAGTGTATTTCAAATCATTCCTCCAATCTATTAGATTTGAAGTATTATTATGATGGATTTGAAATCCACCTATTAATCTTGTCATTTCAAATTATTTCAAACATTATAAAAATGTTAATTTGGCAAATAACTTGAAATTCTATACAAGTTTTACAAGGAAATGACACTTTTCGTTATGTTAGAGTCTTTTCACTTTTGGTCCCATTGGTTTTGGAATTCTCACTTTTTGTTTTGTAATTTTTAAAAAGTAGTACTTTTGGTCTTATGACACATTTTTGTCATATAAAATACCACGTGCTTAGCACGCGACAGTTAGAGTTTTTACACTTTTTGTTCTATATGTTATGGATTTCTCATTTTTGGTCCCTTGTGTTACTGAATTATCACTTTTGGTTCCATAATTTTTAAAAAGTAGCATTTTTTGGTCTCAAGCACTTAATGACCACATGGGCTTTTCCGTTAAACATCTAATGAAAAAGTATTATGAGTTCAAGATTGCTACTTTTTAGAAGTTACGAAATTAAAATTGAGAATCCTGTAATTAATGAGATCAAAAGTTAAAAAACCCTGCAATTTTTCCTATGTTGAACTTTCAACGTGAATTTAAAAAACAATGAAAATTTGAAATTTATTAATTTCAATATTTTAGCCAAATCCATACATACCATTCCAAATGTAATGTTAGAGAATTTTAGTTGGATCATAACTTTAGTAATTCACACTCAAAATTCATGACAAAAGAATGTCAACGATTCAATAATATTCAAAACGAATTACAGTATGCAATGTACTCCTTTGGGATTTGAAGGGAAACATGCAGTTAACCTACAAAACTAATCCTACACTTGAGCAACAATTAAACTACTCTTTTAGTAAAGATGAATATAAAAATTTATCTAAGCACAACCCCAAGTCTTCAAACTTGTCCAAAGGCCACCTTTTAGTGTCTTCAGGGTTGCTTCAGATATTTGCATCACCTTTGCACATGCCATTTGCACATACTTAGGAGCCAAATTTTATGTTATGATCCACAAACAATGCCTATAAATACCCAACACCTTACCCTTCCATTCTCTTCAAATCAAAATCCCATTTCTCATATCACCACAAGAATCACAATGGATTGTCACAAGATCTTCCTATCCCTTCTCTCAATAATAATTCTATCGTGCCTAATCATACCCTCCAGAGCCCAAAACTCAGCTCAGGACTACGTCAACGCCCACAACACCGCTCGTGCCCAAGTGGGAGTCAGTCCAGTGGTGTGGAACACAACGCTGGCCAACTGCGCCCAAAACTACGCTAATCAAAGGAAGGGTGACTGTGCTCTGACGCACTCCAATGGCATATACGGTGAAAACCTAGCCAAGGGCAGCAGCAGTAGTTTCAGTGGTGTGTCTGCGGTGAACATGTGGGTAGCCGAGAAGCAGTACTATGATTACAACACGAACTCGTGCATTGGGGGGAACCAGTGCCTGCACTACACGCAGGTGGTGTGGCACGACTCGACACAGGTGGGGTGCGCTCGCGTCCAGTGCACTAACGGGTGGTACTATGTGGTTTGCAACTACGACGCCCCGGGCAACTGGGAGGGGGAATGGCCTTATTAAATATAAATTAATGAATTAAACTAAGGTAATTGTACGTACCATCACACGTTTGTGTATGTGATTGTACTAAAATAAGCAAGCTACTCCATCTATATATATATATATATATATGTGGATAAATAAATTTTAGAAAAGATGTGTAAGTAATGCATGCATGCAGAGTTGGTATTTGTTACAACATCTTGAAGAATAAGAATATTACTCAAATTTGATTTGGCATTTTTATCCAACTTGAAATTTTGTTTGACTTTACTTTATTCATAAATAAGTAATCAAGTATGAAAGTGAACTGATTCATGATTAGCATATGAGTCGAGTTCGAGCAATTAAACTCCAATAATCCATTGCTGAAGTAACAACAACAACAATAATAATAATCAGTACTTGGTAAGGAGACACTCCTTTGGGAGACTATTATTAAACCTCTTATTATCCTGACAATAATCATAGATGAGGTAATATTTCCTGACCCATCTGAAGAGTCTTCTCTGCGCCCAATTCAGAGAACTGAAGCTGTCTTTGTTCCACCAATTTGTCGGGCTTTGGGCCCGGCAAAATCTTGGGTTTCCCTTCCAAATACAGGCGTCAATCTTGTGGTTCCTGAATGAGGCCACGAATGGGCCCTGAGCCCAATCAGTTTTCACTTTGCCACCACTCGTGGCCCAACTATCGCCGTTCCAAATACTCATCTGCAAGCCCATGGGCTGCCATCTTGGGTATGCAACTCCTTTATCTGCGTGGTTTCTGTATGTTCTGATTGGAACCCAATCCACCATAAATCTACAACAATATTAAGAGTTTAGGAATTAAATGGCTAATAACGATAAATATATTATAATAATTCATCTCGATATACTATACAATATTTCAATTCATTCAATACAATAATATGACTAATAACAATAAATAAATTGTAATAACACACATAAAATGAATAAATACCCACACGTTCGATGGGATTCGAATCCTTAACCTCGAACTTGTTCGTTGGACCTCAATCTTAGTCTTAAACCACTAGTAATTGAACATAATCGATGTGTATGAAAAATAATATTTTTATGTTAGTTCATAGTTAATATATTCATGGAGTAAAAAATATTAATTTTTTGAATTAATTGTTAAATTCCAGTGTATCAAGTAATAGTATGGGGTAGTTGATATATATATAAATCGAGAAGGGTATTTTAATAAAATAAAATCAGAATAGACCAAAGGCCCCCGTTCTGCTATATTAATAATATAGATAGATTGTATAAGCTCATTTGAATTACAAATAAGATTAATTAGAACGACTTTCTCTGAGAATTAGCATAAGTATCGATTATATCTATTGTATTATAACCTCTATGTTTTCTAAAACAAAATATTCGCATTTCATCATACTTTTAAATATTGCCACCTGTCCACCCAGAATAGGACAACATGTAAATATTGTAAATTTAGAGGGGAGATTTTGGTAATTACAAAAAATAAAGGGTCTATGTTATTAAAATTAAAAGGGGGATGAATGGAAATTTAGACATATGTTCTTTGATTATCATGTAAGAAAAAGTCATTCCAAAGACCACCTTCAATGTTAAGGAATGTTTCTTTGGAACAAACATAATTTGGGAGAAATTAATGTGGAGTGGGATTGGTTCTTACACAATCTGGTGAAGGTTCCATAGCACAGAGTAGGTGTGGAAGTCCTTTGTTGGATCAAACCACAGCCTAATCCTCTGCTCTCTTCCATCAAATCCATTTGCATACACATTTGTTTGCAGAATATAAGGTTGCCCAGCCACATTTCCCAAGAATTCAAAGTCAATCTCGTCCCGATTCGGTTGGTTAGAAGTCAACTGCATTTGTGACAAAAATATTACTGGCATGACACAAGTGCCAAATGTAACATCGTTCAAACAACGAGGGTGGTTTATGTAATTACACGAATTTTAGTAAAAACCCATAGTGTCTGTCTTCAAACTTACATAGAATGCGACAACGGTGCCTGCTGAGTTCCCAGGTACTAACTTAATTTGCATGTCAAATTGACCAAACAAGAACATATCATTTGAAGCAAAACCAGAACCTGAACAAACATTAGAGTTAGTAAAAAAGTTGAGACACGCACACACACAGCTTTGGCAAGAAAATAGACATAGTACCTGAATCCTTATCAAGAATCAGGCTTCTGTTTCTGCCATCAGCAGATGTTTTAACATGGTTGGGAGACCATGTCACAAAGAAATCCCTGTTGAAATCTCCAGTCGAAACTACAGAAGCCCGCGTCCAGACGACACAGAAACAAGCAACGAGAACGAAAGACGTAATAAAGAAATTGTTCATCATTGATTTCTCCAAAATGTAGAATGGTGATGAGGTTGTAATGGAGAAGACTAGATATAGATGTCTGCATGGGAGGAATGGTTGGTTGGAAATTAGAATGTGAAGAGAACCAGTAGGAGTTTTGTCTAAGCAAGAATATCTTTAGTGGGAAGCAAACATAAATATAGCATTGTATGACTTATGAGCAGAGAGATTGAGTTGTAGTAAGAGGGTTTGCTTGCTTAGAGTTCCACCAAGAGACAATTATGTCATAGATTAGTTATAATCACATTTATATCCCTAATTTATAGTCTGTTTATACAAATCACTACTGTCTTTCACATAAATACACGTACATTTATTAAAAACGTCAACATTTTTTATCCCAAAACCAACCGTGTATTTGAGAAACTACTCATACACCTCCCAACCACGTCAACTTCAATGGTGGCTTTTGTAATTTTACAAAAAAGACGGATAGTTTGTGTAAACATACCATAAATCAGGAAGTGAAAATACAATCATCCCTAAATGTAATCATATAACAGCTAACTACATTAATTCTTGTTAGGTATGAAAAGTTAAGGTAATTTTTGCCTGTTATGTGCAATATTCCAAACTTAGTAGGGTTTGGACAACATTTGGATGATGTACAGAAAGTGTAGGAAAAGTGAAGACTGCAGCTGCTTTCCAGTCTGAGGAAATCTTTGCCCAATTTTATAAGCATCTTTCTTTCACAAGTAGAAGTTTTCAACTATTCTTTTCCTCTGCTCAGCCCTTCAGATATTGACATGTCTTTATAATTTTATTTTTATTTAGCTTCTTTGGTGGGATTTTAGATAAGAAAATGGAAAAATGAAGAATAGTTTGTGAAGTTTTAGATCCTTTGTTTCAAGAACTGGGGTTTTATTTTATGTATATAAGAAACGTGTAAAAAAATTACGTTATTTATACATTTAAAAAATTATTTTATGAAAATTATACGCGCGCATGTCTGTGTGTGTGAAGTAGATAATATGAAATTTGTATTTCAATTTTGAAATTTCTTATTTGAGATGTACTTATCTTCTTTGCTCATAAAATTTAAATTTCATTTTGAGGTTATTATGTTCACCTGTTAAGGATTAAAAAATATGATATAAGTAATATCATTTCAAATAATTCAAAAGTTCGATTCTAAATCAAACACAATGGTTACGTACTATTCATAAAAAAGAAAAATTTAATCAATCTTGTTTCGTATTTATGGCATTTTTATCATTTAAGTATTAAATTTGAGGAAATTGTGAATTCAAAAGGTGAAGTTGGAATTGAAAATAATATTAGGATCATCATATTTACAAAGTAGTTTGTAATTTAAAAATCAGGAATAGGCAGAACTTGCAAAAATGTTGTCAATTTGCAGTTATTTATGTTAATTAAAGTCGATGTAAGAATTGTTTAAACTAAGATATCTGATCAGAAGTAGAATAAAAAAAATAAAATAAAATAAATTTGATTAGTCCACTTGCTATATATAGCTGGCCCCACTCACTTGCTAATTAAACTATATTCCTTTTTTTTTTCTGTATGAAAAATTAACAAAAAAAACTTTACTATTTAAATAATTTTAAATTCTAACAGTTTGATAATTTTTTTTTGTCATTAATCAATCGCTCTAACAGTTTATTTATTGAAATATTTTTTAAAATAAAATTCAGCATTTTTAAGCTCTTAAAAGTATTTTATAAAATATAGAAATTTATAAGATGTTTTAAATAAATTTAACCGAACATCCCTCTAAGTCATATTATTCTCCTGTACTATTTGATAATTATTACAATTATATCATATGTAAATAATAATAAACATGCATTAGAATAGGGTTAGGTTGTTCTAGTGAGTAGGGCTGGGCTCATACAGATTTTGTGGGCTGAAAATTTATGACTGACCTAACAAATGGTCCATTTCTTCAAATAAACTTAAACAATGTATGCTGCTACAAAACAGCAGAAATTTCTTCAACTCCCAATTTCCATCTAGCCTCTGTCTCTTAATTCTCGCAAGAAGAATTTCAAGAACTGTCTTTTACCATTATTAGTAGATCAGAGAAGAGAGAGAGTGGACGACAGAGCTGTCAGGGACCCCCCCATTGCACTTGATTACAAGAATTTTCTTTCACCATTTCTCCTTGCCTCAGAGTTTGAAACTGCCCTGTTTCTTTGCTGCTGATAGTTCCATGGGCTCTTCCTAGTTTCTGGGCTTCTCGTTTCTTCTCAAGGTATGCGTTTTTTCCTTAGATTCTTGTTCTTTATCTTGTCATTAGTTTCTTGGGCTATTCTTTTTTACTGTATTTGACTTCATTATGTGCGACTTTTCGCTTTAATGAGTGGTTGAGTGTTTGTCTTTGGTGGGATTAGATTATGAGTGCTTGAGTTGGATCATGTTGTCTTTGACTTTGTGCCAATCGAATATTGCTTCTGATGAACTGTTTTCTGTGATAGGTTTTTGGTACTTGTTGTATTTTGACTTCAATGCCTTGGGATTTTAATTCAGGAATTGGTGAAGTAGTGAGACTGTTGATTGAAACTTGCTTAGTTTCTCCATTTGCTTGTCTCCGGGATTTGATCTTTGCACTTGGCTGTTCCTAATTAATGTCATGTTTAGATTTTCGCAAGATTTGCTGTCATGGATTTATGGTATCTGTTTCTTAGTATTAGAGTGAAGAGAGAAGTTTTACAATGGATTGAGGGAGTGCTGAAGAGAAATTAAGTGTGTGTAATTCTCAGGGCTTCTCCAAAGTACACATAGGTGATGGATTACTCACTCTAATTACCAAAAGTTTTAAGTATTTTTTGCTTGGTTTGGTACTGATTTAGTTTTCAAGCGCCTCATTCTCTTAGTATGTTGAAAATAATTGTAAGCTTGGTATAAAGTCAGTGCAAGCTGTGGGATTTGGGGAACATATGAGACATGTTTACTTATATAAGGGACTATGTCAGGGTAACTAAACTGACAAGAATTGGGGTCTATTTTGGATGGATAAGTTTCCATGCAGAAGAGGAAAAATTGCTGCAAAATCAATAAGCTCAATTGAAGGTTACTTGTATAAAGGAGATGAGGGTGTAGTATCTTTGCCTTCTAAGAGAAAATTAATCTGCCTTCTTTTGTGTGGCAATTTGCAAAGGATTGCTTGTCCTCTTAGAATCTCCTTATGTTGATTGGTAAAATTTGTTTTACTATTGTTTGTCATCGTTGCAGTCCTTGTTTTGTGAGATTTAGACACCGTCACCCCATATCTTAGCTCAGTTTGTTTTTCTTCAAAGAACGTTGTTTTGTGTTAAATGGCAGGTTTCTGTTCCGATTGGCAAGAAGGAAAGGAGAGTAAGTGAAGAAAAAGTATAAAGTAAATCATTATGTACAGACAGTCCCCCAACAGGAATAGATCCAAAGGGATCAACACTAGGCACGTTCTGCAAATTTGTCTGTTGCTTGCTGTTTGCTTTTGGTTGATTTACCAAGTCAAACATTCCCATGACAAGAAAAAAGAATTTGATGAAAGTGATGCAAAAGCCTCAGTTCAAAGAGCGAGTAATAATGAATATATCAAACTTGGAAGAAAAGTTATCGAAACCCGAGTGGAGGGAAGGGCTTCAAAGAATGAGAAGCATGATGAACTGGAAGAAGAAGATGAAACCAATGACGTAGATGAAAATAAGCCTGATGAAGATGAGCCAGAAGATAAGAAAGTTGAAGGAAAGGAGAACGAAGGGACGGGAGGTGGAGATCAGCATGAAGAAGAGAAATCTGATGCAAATGTTGATAGAGAAGATGAGCGTGAAACAGTGAAATCAGATGCAAAAGTTGATAGAGAAGAGGATTTGGTGGACGAGAAGGAGAAGGAAGACGGTGGTGATGAGAATGAAGCACAAGAAATAGATCCTGAAGACGGTCATGGTCAAACGGAGAAGGAAAATTCCGAGGAGGACACTGATCATGATGGAGAAGATACAAATACCCATGAAGCACGCGAGGAACATTACAAAGCGGATGATGCTTCTAGTGCTGTCACTCATGATACCCAAATGGCAACTACTGAAAGTGAGAATGAACACGTGGAGAACTCAAATGAACACCCTGAAAATGTTTCACAAGAAGAGAATAACAGTGAAGAAACTAATGAAGCCGAGAACAGCAAAGATTTAGAGGAGGAAGGTGATGAAATGGCTAGAGATGATCAGTCAAATATAACAAGCAGGGAAACCAAGGTAGATACGCCGGACAACTCTGAGGATGATTCATCTCCAGATAACACAGGAACAGAAGGGTCCAATGATCAATTAGAGAATCAGGACCTGTCCTCACAAAATGTAACAGAGAGCGAGCCCGAGTTAGATCAAGCTCAGGGAAATCTTGTTGAGGGTACGTTCACAGAGTAATCTGACTTGCAAACTACCGCTTCAGAGCGGGCCAATAATTCTATCGTAAATGTGGATAGTACTCATTTTGCTTCTAACTCAACAGGTAATGCTGAAAACGAAGATGCAGAGTCAGAGCCCGAGGAGATCTCTGATTCATCTAATGATGATACAGAGTCTTCAGCATCCAAAAGTATCACTACATCAGAGGTTCTTGTGGAAGCTGGGAATAACACTGAATCATCATCAGAAAAGAATGACGAGACTGAGGATGAGAAAACAGATAGAAATGATGGTACAGATGAAGTCTCGGACTCTACCACTAATGAAAATCCTGAAGAAGTTCAACATGACAATATTGATATATCTGATACTTCCAACTCCTTGGAGGAGAAAGATGTTCGCACGGATCTCGAGACTCTTCCCGAGACACAAAGTGAAGGTACTGATAGTGAAGATGCTGCAGAAGAATGACAGGTATGGGGTAGAAAGGTGCCATTAGATCCATCAGTTTCCATGAATTGAAGTTTCAGCCTCGTTTTCCTCTCAGACATCAGGCTCTCGCAGTATCTCTTTTGGTGTGTGATGATATATTTACTATGTCTATGTGGGGTTTTCACTTCAAACTTTGCAGGTACATTCGAGGCAAGTTGAGGGTAGCTAGTTTCTCTTATACACTGTATAATCAATTATCTGGTTTGCATTATATTAGAATTCTGTTTCCTCGTATTCTTGTTCTTTTGTTTCTTCAACATTTTATACGCTATAGGATTGTGTATATCCTGCAGAAATTCAAACCGGATAGTGTATTTGCTCGGTATTATATGAACCGCCATATTTTTTGATTCATTGGAACTTTTATATGCCATTTGATTTTTTGGATTTTCAGTAACAAGACACACAGACCTGCGTGCCCTCTATTATGCAAAATCTCGGGGAAAAGTCTTGTGTCTATAAATAGCCTTCATATTTGACATGGTTGGCGGATCCTGAAGAGCATGATGAGAATGAGTTACAATATGGGTTGGCAGCGTTATTTTGTCATGCCATGTGCAGTAATTTTCTTAATTCCACATATACATTTATTTGAGAATAGTTGGTAGAATGAAAATTGTCCCAATATCAGTTCATATTTCATAGTTGAGTGTGTGCGTGTGTGTTTGAATTTCCCCTCATCGTAGGATATTGTTCAGTTCAGGTTGTAATATCCTGATCAGGAAGGGTTGAAGATTTCCAAGTTGAAGTCAAGAAAATGTAAAGTTAGGTAAATACTGAAGTCAGCCTTTGAAAATCGATTGAGAGAGAGAGAGAGAGAGAGAGTTGGCCAGTCAAATATTCCAACAGAAAGTTGGATTGGAGGCTTTGAAGCAATGCTCCCACCTGAAAGTCCTGACGAACAAACAAGATTCCAAAGAGTAGAGCAGTTGGGTACTTCTTTGAAACTTGAATTCGTACAAGAAGGAGTATAATATTAACCCAAAAGCGACAGTAATTGATAGACAGATCTAACAGCACCTGGTGCCTTGTGTACGCCAACCCATAACCTCATATTTTAGGACAGCACACAATGAAGACGATTCCACAAAAATGATTAAACATTTAAACTGAAAACTGTCAATAATGTACAAATAAATAAATAAATACATTTAAAGCAAAAAAAGAAAGAAATAGCTGTCGATGACTGTACACTCCAGGCAAGAAATCAAAAAACAAGTAAAAGCTGACGGGTGAGTCACTTGCAACTTGCAAATCCGAGAACCCAAAACCCATTTCCCACTTTAACCCGACCCGAAGGGCTATTCGAGATCCGGCTGTCTCAGTTCTTTCCTGAGCTTTTGAGAGAATGACCTACAAGCATCCATGCTGAGATCCATGGCAGCTGCCAACGCCACAAAAGCTGCAGCATCCTCGGTGCAGCTCACGTGCTGCACCCCCACTTCCACATCAGGTTTGCTGCACTTGCCATCACCCTCCACCGTGGACGACATCACAAATCCTCTGTACAAGAGGTGCGCCCAAGATCCTGACCCTGATGTCGATCCTAGGTCCGAACCGGAACCTGAACCTGAGCTGAGGTCAAAACTGCTATTAGGGCTTGTCATTGGGGTCGGCCCGGTGGTGATATCAATGCTGAATTTTCCACCAGTTTTCGTGCTAATGCTGGAATTGGCCAGAGGGATTGTGTCAATGCCACCATCAGGGATGAGATCAAAGCGGTAGCCAAGGTGGTCCCCATTGGAGCGCTCCCTCCATGCCTCCAGGCGGCCCCATGGCTTCCATGTGCCATGGCCAGGCCTAAGAATTAGCCACGCTCCTGGATTGGATCTGCTGACCCTATTGGTGCCTGGTGATGGAACAAACGGTGTCACCATTGATGCAGCAGCGACCGGGGATCCAGACAGGTCGTGGATGGTGATTGACCATCCCTTTCGCTCTTTTAAGGGCTGTTCATTATCGGCTGCCCCTGAACTAAAGCAACTAGTCGAGGTGCTTGGTTCTGATAGCGAGGATCTGTTCAATAGCAAACCAAATATCAGAGACCATTTACAAAAGAAACAACTAAAAGAATGTGCATGAGACAATTTCAACAAAGTTGTTTGAACGCTGCTAAGACAATTCAATGAAGTTGTCGATGATGACACAAATGAGCTCGCAAACAAATTCTACAACTTCGTGCTAGGCGCTTAACTTGTCTATCCGAGTTGTATTTCATAAATGATGTCTTCAAGATGAAATTGGATGGACATCTTTTCTGATTCCAACTTCAAATGAGACAACACTGAACTTTACCAAAACAACAACTATTGTTCTTTTTCAAGTAATCAACACAGAGATTAAGATTCTTTTCCTACTCAAGAAGATTTTCTTCATAATCAATGATCAAATATACACCTCAAAGCCACTGACCCGATCAAGCCCAGGCAGTTATCTACGATTAGCAGCTAATTGATTAAGTTCTACAGGCAAGATACTCCTAGTTATCTATCAGAATACCCCACAGACAGAAACCCCCAACTTTATGTAGCTTTGAGAAAAAAAACAAATTCAGAATTAAACATCTGATTGCCGAATAAAATCAATTCAATCATTTATTTGAATAAAGCAAACAAAAATATTCACCTGGATCTCAAAGTCCTCTCCCCGGAATTCCTGAAACTGAACTTGCAAGTGAAAACAGGCTGCTTCACATTCCCATTGACCTGGAAAACCTGCGGGCTGCACTCGGGCTCCCCGTCAAACCGGAAAACAAATCTCGGGTCGGGCTCAGCCCTCACATTCAAATGCAATTTTACATCCGATCCGCCAATCCAGACCCACCCATTCTGAATCGCACACGCCCTGCTATTCCCATTATTTTCCAAAATACTCTTCAAATCCAGCTGCACCACAACACAACCCAGAAGCTTCCCGCTCTTCCCAAACCCACAACCACTGTTCCCTCTACTACTCCGCCTGTGAATCTCAATCTTCAAAGAAGAAAACTTGCTCGATTTCTCCGCTAACCTCTCCAACTCCGCCCTGCCCATGGCGAAACAACCGTGGATCCTGCTGTCAACAGCATCGCTCTCCGACGCAAGAAACGGGACATCCGAAACCTGAGCAGGGAAGCCCTTGAGCTTGAATTTACAGTAGAAGGAAAGAGTAGAGAAACGGGTTTTGTCAGGAAACATCAGAGCCAAGTTCCCAATAACAATCCGCACGAAAGGACAGGGATCCATCTCGTGCGATGGACTCTAGGCAGCAAGAACAACAAAGGAGGAAGCTAAGAGAAACAATGTTGAAAAACGAATATATGTAAGTATGAATGGGGGAGGGGGTGGGGGTGCATGGACATGCGTGCGGGATGAGCTGTGGTGCACGTACGCTAAGTGCCAGCACAGGGGAATCCTATACATATCTGTCAATCACTGTTTAAACTAAGGCGGATTAATTTGTACGGGGATTTGTCATTTTCTGAATACTGCTTTCTCATTGGCTTTCTCGAATGTTTTCCAGTTGGCCAGCTGTGCTACACTCACTGGATATTTCCTTTTTTCTTTTTTTTGAATATGGGGGTTGGGGTGGGATGTGTGTTTGTATCATAGCTGTTAAGGAAGACAGCTGTGGAGGTTTGGAAGAGGACTAGGATTGGACGCTAGTCTTCACCAACTTGGACTTGGGTCCCCCTAACCATTTTTTTCTTTTTTGTATTTATACACTTTATTCCTCCAATTTTATTTTGTTTTTTCAAATCCCTCCTTAATAAATCTCCCTTTTATGCACCCAAAATATAAAAATTATTACAAGAATATATGAACGACTAAGTAAAATTAATACGAGAATCTAAATTATGAACACATCAAAATTTGTCGTGATTTTAATCCTGTAAAAACATCAACTAATAACATTTATAGTTAATGAATATTTATTTTTGACTATAATAATAATAATAATAATAATAATAATAAATGAGGGTGTGAGGAAGTGGATTGCGGCTGTGCGTGTGAGGTATTGACAGCCCATACCCACTGTACGCACTGCATTCGTTCAAATCATCATGATTATTAAGAAGACAGTGAAGCCAGCGGGTCTTCGGGGCTCCACTTTGCAACCCTCACACCCATTGGCAATGAGTTGGAGTAGGGGACCACTCCTCACTCCTCTCCTATCCCCACATACATGCTGCTTCAACCTAGCAAAGAGTGATGATACAAGGCAATGATGAAAAACGTTGTTTATGGGAGTAGTAGTGGTTGGTCCGGAGCAATGAGTTTCAAGTTAGGTAGGTAATAAACCTCACTATGATTCTACAATTTCTGCCCATCTCAAAATTAGGCATAACAATCAACACATGTTACTTATATTTGTTCACCCAAAATAGTGTACCATATATGAGAGATTCTAACAATGAGAAAAATGGGACAACTATAAATAAGTCACACCAATTCATGATATGACCTTTTATGGGCCAACAACACCCCTTGTTAAATACTCTCGCGCATTATGGCACAGTTCAAGAGACAATTTATCTATAATGTACGGATACTTTTAAAAAAATATCAGATCAAGTTGAGTTTCTAAATAATATAAAAAAATTGTTCTTTAATTAATTGTGACATGTTTCAAATATATTTAATTGATTAAAAGAGTATTTAAGTTTTTGGATACTTAACATTTAACTTGGTCGACATATAGGTGCATGGACCTTAATTATATGTGTAATTAATTAAGATATGCTACGTACAAATCGAACATAGGCTGATCGTCTTCAACCTGAACCTGATGATCTAGGTTTGGCACTTAACTTGACGACATTATGATTGTCTTTTCAATAGCATTCAAACATTAGTTGAATTTTGACACATCGATCATTACTAAGATCGCGTTTGGATTAATAAATTAACCGAATTAACATTATAAATATGTTGCATATAGACCAAACTACGTGTAACTTAATTCACTATCAACACGTGTAAACGTAAATTAATATTTTACCAAATTGTGTAAAAACTAAACACATTATTAACTTGTGAATAAGTTATCATTAAAAATTTTCCGTAGATATATACATAGATTCAGTAAACAAACTACGCGTGAACTTTGAATATTAATAAATGCAATACCTATATATATGTAACTTGGAAGTTGTTCCCATGCATATGTGCATGATCAATCGGACATGTCGTATCTTATATTATGTATTTTATAACGAAGTTGTGAGTTTTGTTTTGTTAGTAGGAGTAAGAAATTGAAAAAGTTTTCTTGCATGCTTTGCTTATTTTGGATGCAAACTTACATATATGTTACTTATTACGTCATCATATTATTTTAGAGTGTTCAACAAAATGTACATAGTTTTTATTTCTAGCTAGTAAGCATACATGCATGAGCAATTATGTTGTGAATATATATGCTAGCATAAAATCAAAAGTAGAGAATGTTAGTGGATGTTTTTCCAAGAGGATTTTAATTCTTTTATAAATTGTACATGCTAAAAGATATATGTTCATAGTAAGTCAATAAAATACTAAATTGGATATATATTTCTAATAGATCTATAAGATTATTCTTGAAACTTTCTTTTTTAATATTCAACGTCGATCACCCTAATTATAATCAATCGTACGTAGCATTTTATGTATTTGGTGTCATTAATTTGCATGATAAATTGCTGGGATCGATGAACTCACGAAGAAAGTTGGTTTATCGGTAAAAAATAATTCGATAGATTTTAATTAGAAAGTAAAATTTCCATATATAGTGTCTGTATAAACTTCATGTATTTAAAATATTATCACTACATATATTAATTATTTCTAAGAGGGATTGCATATATACAATCAGTAAGAAAAATTCATATATATTCCGTAGTATATATACTTTGTTCAACATTGACAAAGTAGTAACCCTTACAGACATATATATAACCAAATCATAGCATAAAACATTATAGATGAACACCAAATGTGAATGGACAAACATGAAAATTAAAGCTTAAAAACCACATATTCACAAACTAAATTCATCTTAACATGCATGTAGCTTATAATTAGGAAGATCGACGACCATGGTTGCCTTTGGATCCTTGAGACTTGTCTTGGTTGTTGCTTGCTTTTCCCCGACGACGACGCTCAAGCTCCAAATTGGGGTTACTTGTTCCAGGAACATATGGGACCATATCACTAGAATTCCCATAACTGTATGGGAATGTCATATTGGAACTGCCAGTTGAAGGAGGAGGAGGAGGAGGATACTGGACCGTAAATCCAAGGTTACCAACTGCTGGATCGAATGAAGAAGCAAATCCAGCGGTAGTAGTCACCAAATTGGGAAAGGTTGATGCATTAGGGCAATAATTTGCCCTAGGGTTTGTTGGAATTGCGATGTTTGAGGTACCGGACCCCCCATCAAATAAAGTAGTAGTTGAGGATCCACCGATTCTCAATGGTGCATTGCTTGTGTACATGTCTTCCCTATTACCATAAAGAGCAAATTGATCATTAGGCCCTTGAATACTGGGATTGAATGGGAAACCAGTACTAGGATCACTCTGGGTTGTCCACGGGAAACTCCCGGCAGTCCCTGCATCAGGAACGTATGAATTTGCCAAACTAGTAGCATTTTGGACTTTGTTTTCAAAATTTTGCTTGAAACTCATCAAAGACCTCCTCAGTTCCTCCAGCTGTTGGTAGTCGAGCTCATCAATGCGAGGTGGGCACCAGTTTTGGTTTTCATCAGCCTTCCTCATGTCCTTATGTTCTTGTTTACGCTTTCTCTCTAGCTCGAGTTGGCCCTCGACGTTGGTCAGCTCTTCGTTGGACAGACGCATATTTGCACGACTATGCGCCACAAGTAAATGGTCAGCATCACTTCTCGAATGGGGATTTTGGTTTAGAAACCTATTGGCAATTGTTTCCACGTCGGGGTTGCCAAAAGAATGTGCCTTCTCCCCTGGAGAGAACACAACGATGGCACTTTCAGCACCGCAAAGAGTGCTGAGTTCACTAGCCTTTTTAAATAGCCCAGAGCGACGCTTGGAAAATGTGACTTGAAGATTAGTCTCATTCTCGATTTTCACCATATCCACCTTTTGGCGGCCTTTTCCTTTTCTCTGGGAAGGGTTGTTTTCTTGTGGGTTGTTCTGGTCGGAGGAATTCATTTTCAAGAAGAAAAGTAAACCTAATATCAAGAAAGTCAAATGAAGGTGGTGATTCTAGCCATGCAAAGGACGAGCTACTTATAGAGCGAATACACGACGTGTGGGTATTTCCCTTTCTTTTTTCATTAAATCCATTTGGTGAGATGAGATAATTTCATGTTATCAGGTTAATACTACTCTCGATTTATCAATTAGTCCGCCAATTAATTACACCCCAAGGTATGGATACTACGAAAGTGATTCTTGTGCTAGTTAATTCAAAATTCAAACCATGATTATTTCATTTGTGGATTATGAAGAATCCATATGTTATGGAATAATAATGGTCTCATCTAATGAGAATTAAAACAATAAGCTGTAAATATAAGCAGAATGCATATTAGCTCTATTTTTATAATTGTAGTTTTCATTTTATCCCATAGAGAATCCATGGCTTTGTTAGGAAGAAATGAAGTAAAATAAAGTTTGGTTTCTTTCATTGAATATAAATTATTGTTCAACTTTCTTCAAATGTGCATGAAAATCATGGGCTCAAGATACGCCTAATTATACATCGATCTCAACATAAATACACCTAAAGACAAATTTCCTTATGTAAAACATAAAATTCCTATGTGATATTTATGCAAAATTGTGAAAAATTATGTGGGATTCTTAATAAATATTCGGATAGGGAGAAATACTAAATGGAAAATCAAAATTATGAGCATATATTATAATGTGGTCATAAATGTTTAATTCCTAGAACACATATGAGATATATTATTACATACTCATTCTTGATCTTGAAATTGCAATATACTACATGCATGTTGCTTAATTACTTAAAATTATATTTAGAAGAATATACATAACCTACACTGTTATCATTCTTAACTAATAAGCAATTTCGACCCTTTTCAGTATGTCCGCACTTCTTAACTATCAGTAGCAATCGACATAAGTGAATGCGGCTACTAGTTTTCATTTTAGTATTTCGGAACTTCTTTACTACATTTTAAGTTTTTCTTAAAGTAGCTAATTAAAGCTGCATTTTGCATTCCATTAATTGAAACTATCAAATAAGAGATTAGGGGTAGTGCACAATGCATGTATACCAACTAGTTTAAACAAAATAGTTTATGCGAACACATATTACATATATGGAGTTTAAATATTTATTTATCTATTTTTCATATAATTAATGAGATGATGATAATTGGTACGTATATATATGATCACCCAACAAAATATATTCTGTTTGTCGACATATATATTTAATTGTCACGTCGTACTATTTAATGGTAAGTATTGCTAACTTCAAATTAGGAAAATCATTGCATCACTGGCAAATTTTTCACATCGTTTTTCAAAGTAAATAAATAAATAATTGCATATATACATTTGCTGCTTTTCGTTTCTTTGGTTGGTAGTAAATATTGCCGTGAATATGCTTATAAGATCAATAATTTGTGCTTGCTCTTGTGCTGAAGCTTTTCTAGTCCATTCTCCATGACTTATTTTCAGAAATTTTCAAAGACGTACGCAGTAAAATGACCATATGACGTACTGTTAATTTCTCCCCCTGCAATTTGCATTAATTAATATTAGTATTAGAAATGACATAAATTACGGAACTCAAAATAGATTTTACCCCATATATATGTATTACTAATTGGACATCAGAATAAAAAGTAGCCAGCTCGAAAAAGTACTATATTCGTGTTTAATTAATCCTCCTCCTCTAGAACATGAAAAAAGTTGTATATATTTTAACTGGTTTACTTTGAGAAATTAAATTGTATATATATAATTCAAAATAAAATTAATTATGTAAAAAAATTAATATAATTTATTCTGCGAGCAGCCAAGGCGTTTATACATCGGATCATATATAACTTATGAAACACAAAATTCATCAATATTCGGCTCACAAAATATTACCAAATAAAATGAAAAATTATCGTCAAAGCAATATGAAATCTCATCATATATATATATATAATTAATATGAATGATTAATTCCTTGTAACTGCTTTAATAGAAAAATTAAAGAACAATAATATTCCACAATAATAAGCAGCTAGTGAGATACTAGTCAAGAAACATGCAATATCAGAAAAATCCATGGCAATATCCAAAGTTACTGTTGACAGCAACATTCACATGGCTGGAACTCACAATTCCATGACTAGGTTTACTCTCGTACTGATCGAATACGCCGCTAGCCCGGTTTGGCACAAACACCGAGGATGGATTCATCAGCTTATTTGCATGCTGAGTGACATTCTTCTTCAACTCTTCCATGGCATCCCTCAGTTGCTCGAGCTCGTCTAACCCTAATTTACTCACAGGGGCCTCCCACCAATAATGGCTCTCGTTCGTTTTCCTCATATTGTCTAAATTCTCACCCCTTTTCCTCTCCACTTCCACTTCATTAATAATTTGACCTAATTGCAGGTTCAACTCTCGAACACTAGCATTCCTCTGAGCCTCGACCAGATAGAACGGATCGTGGGAGTTGGGGCCCGTGCTTCGCGCCAAGAACCGATCAATTATAGACTCCACGTTGGGATGGCCGAAGGAGAAGACTTTTCCAGCTGGGGAGAAAACGATTATGGCAATCTCAACGCCACAAAGTGTGCAGAGTTCACTAGCCTTTTTGAAGAGCCCTGATCGCCGTTTTGAAAATGTGACCTGTAGGTGATTTTTTACCTCTATTTTCTCGATTTTAATCTTTTGACGGCCCATGCTCGGCTTTTTTGCCATGGCGATCGATCAATCTCTTTTGTCACTATTTTATGTAAAGAATTAAGGATGGATCGAGAAAAGGGTTTTGAATTGGTTTCAAGAATTGTATTGGGAGCATGGAGGAAAAGAAATGCCTATATATTTATAGGGGAGTTTGGAATTATTACACCATCAAAAGCTAGCTAGCAATTCATGTTTGTTTTGGCATTTCATATCTGATTTGGGAGTTTCAAAATCTTTTCCTAGTAAACGTATGGATTTTTGCCAGGTGAAAACCTAAGCATGTTTACTTGACATTATTGAAAGCTAATTAATAATTTTAAGCTAATGAGAGAGTTTAATCTAGAATTATATATATTAACTAATTTTACAAAGTCAACCCAGCTGTAATATTTAGTGTACAAGAAATATTAAACGTCTGTTTTAACATTTGATACCAATTATTATTAGCCAAATAAACAATATCTGTAAATCCATCATTTGATGCAGCAATAATTATTAGTAACATAACATCATATAATTAAATTATATTCATTAATCACTTTAATTTGTAACATACTTTTCTTTTACAGCATATGATGTGTTGGCGGAAACTAACCAATCGAGTGATGAACTGACTATTAATTATATGATTGTAATTAATTTGTGCAATCTGAATAATTAATTTACGGAATCATTTAATCAGAACATGATATACTAAGTCATGACAATAAGAACACAAATACCTTGAATTGTTGCGGTTACGTGTGGAAAAGCTCTCATGTTCGCATTCGAATTATCTATCTAAACATAAAATCATACGTAATTTTCTTGTAAGGAAACTCGAGATTCGATATTTTTTTCCTTTGTATAAGTGTCGTATTACAATTATTTTGTCACGTAAATATTTTGATAGATCAAAATAATTATTTGCACGATCATCAAATGAAACACGTGCTTGTTTACTTCCATTTTTTTCCCAAATAAAAGCCTAATATCGTTTCTTCTATTCAACAAGTCGTCTGTTAATTTAGTATCAAAGTGAAAATCAAAATTTTCTATATAAAAATGCATTTGACTAATGAAATTGTGGCAAGTTTGTAAGAATATGGTTTACTTTTTGTTTCCAAATGATTATAAAATGTCAAATTAAGATAAAATCATTGATTTTGAGGATTTGAGATCGAACGAAACCGTCATGTAATCTAAATGAACATATCTTTTAGTACAGGGAGATTCGATCATGTATCATATATGGTTAATTTTGCATTACATGTCAATATATATATATATATATATTAATATCATGTGGTGATCAAAATATATCAATAGGTACTATATATATACGACATAAAAATATGTGCTAACATTGTTATGCAACTAGTCAAGGTAACACGTTAATTAGATTGTCATAGTTAATGTTTTTCACATGATCCGATCGTCTATGATCAAATAACACGTACGTGTTTACTATTGTAGATGCTGATTAAGATTAATGCACATTTATGCGAATTTTTGTTTAATTAATATGTTGCCTTATTCCTCGATTGATCATATCTATTCTGAAATACGTATAATGTTACCCATAATAATCTGATGAGCTCATGAGTTTCAAATCGAATTTAACGCAGTAATTATATAGTGATACACTCAAAATCTTTTATGGACCATATATATATATAATATTTACTCTCTTTACAAAATAATCGCTGTGTGTATTAAGCTAATCTAATCAAACTCATCTGAAATAGAAATTAAGGGACACGTTATCCAAGCGCGTGGTAAACTAAACTTGCATCTTTTTCCTAGGCTTTTAACATAAAATCATGGGATTGAATACATTTTTGGTCCCGTAATTTTAATTTTTTAAAATAGTATTTTAATCCTGTATCATTAATTTTAATTTTTGGGATCTCAATTTTTTTTCTTGCCGGAGCGCAAAAAGATTCAAAAACATAATGCTATACAAGAAAGTTAAAGTACAACAATGCTGACAAAAATGAGCTAATAGGAATTGCAGCCCCAATTTTAAAAGGTCACTTGAGATGCATATGTATTTTTTCGTTGAGAAAAGTGAACTCTAGCAAAAAAAAATAAAAATAAAAAATTAGAAAGATGTAGAATGAAATGCTATCATATAAACTTAAAGGACGAAAATGTCAAACAACCTAAATTATGGGACAAAAATGCAATTAAGCCTAAAATCATGCCACCTTAATAATAAACATGGAAAATATTTATGGTGTGAATGAGAAAACTATGTTGTATATATCTATTGTAGGTAATGTAGAGCTAAATTACAGTGTTATTATAAATTCATGTTAAAGAATAATATTTTTGGTCTCACAAAAGCCCGTTTTACTTTTGATCCCATTTATTATGAGAATATTAACACTTTTGGTCCTGTAATTAAAAAAAAAAATAGCATTTTTTATTCTCATCCACTTTTTTATCTACAATTTAACGGTGTAGTCCATATGTCTGTATGTGATCGTTAAATATTTTTAGTTGGAGAGAAAAATTGGTTTATTTTCCATCTTGCGACCATTTCTTGAAAAAAATATAACTACATTTGCGGAAAAAAAGTAAATCTTGAAGAAAGTTAGGGCAAAAGAAAACGATTTTTTTCTTCTCTCACAAAAATTAAATCATATCATTTTCATATTTCTATAAGTTGAAGCCAAGTAGAAATAACACAAGAATCATGTCTTCCACAAGTGAATCAAGTTGGCTAAATGAAGTACTCATTCGCCACTATTAAAAAAATACTCAATTTTTCCACCGACAAAAAAATTGTTCACGACAGCATTCAATAGTAGTAACAACTCTAAAATGTTGTATATCATTTTGAGATAATGTTCTGTATATATAAGTATGACGAATATTGTATCCACATTATTCAATATATTAACGAGTTATTATATATATGTCATATTTAAACTCAGTAGAATACGTATTATTTTCCTTTGTGCTTCCTATAGAAGTAAGAGGCAAAAAATACTGTTCATTTATTTCAATTTAAAATTACTTCTACTTAAATTTTTTTTCCATGATAAATAAATAACTCTCAAGTTTATAATAATATCTCATGTATGCTTACAATTAGTTAGTAGGATGTGCAATTAAAAAAATTAAATAAATCAATGACAAATGATAATTAATCAAGTAAAGCTCAAAATTAAACTTGGAACCTGATGAGAACATAAAAATCACAAAAAACTTACTTATTTAATTAATTGTGTATGTGTTGTTAGTTTTTGTGTGAGGATATATATATAATAATAATAATTGATTATAAATAATATTCAGAATAAAGATAAGAATGTTTCACATAATTCCAAATTAATAATCAAGAAAACAATTTCTCTTCTCAATAATAATTAAATTGACAAGCAAATAAATTACAAGCACTTAAAAAAAAGAGCGGTCAAATTCAAGTGTGAATCCCTGCGGAGTCACAGAAAGTTGTCCAAGTCCATCCCCCGGAACCCTATCCTCCACGACTGAGCTGCCATCACCTCCTCCAAAGCCCGGTGGTGGTGAGAAAGGACTCGGCTCCACCGCTGCCATTGCTGCCGCCTCCACGACCATCAGATTCTCCGCCTGCTGGGAAACGTTCTTACTCAAATCCTCCATCGCTTCCTTCAGTTGAACCAGCTCTTCCATACTCAGATCCTTAATCGGAGCCTCCCACCACCTCCCTCCGCTTGGGCCCTCCTTCCTCAACCGGCTGAGCTCCACGCCTCGCCTTCTCTCCGCATCCAGCCGGCCGAGCACGTCGTGCAGCTGCACGTTGAGTTCCCGCACGCTGGCACTCCGATGGGCCTCCACGAGTTGCACCGCGGTGGTCGTGACAGGCGGCGCAGCAGCAACCGGAGGCGTCGATGGCGCCAGGTAGCGTTCAACAACCGATTCGACGCTAGGGTGGCCAAAGGAAAAGACCTTTTTTCCTGGCGAGAAGACAACAATGGCGATCTCAGCGCCGCAGAGGATGCAAAGCTCGCTGGCTTTCTTGAAAAGACCAGAGCGACGCTTGGAGAAGGTGACGAGCAGATTGCTTTCTTTCGACATTCTCGTCATCTCGATCTTCTGGCGGCCTCTGCTACTCTTCCTCGCCATTGTTAACGTTCGAAGATGAATTTGTGTGTCCTAAGAATAAGCAGCAGGACGAGGGTTTGTTAGAAAAAGGTTGCTGTCTCCTTATATACTGCTAACTCAGCAATTAATGCTCCTAATTCACAACATTTTTTACGTTTTTCTCCTCTAATTACCTATTTTTATTTATTGATTATGTGAGTTCCGTAATTATTGCCAGCTGCATGAGATCCAAAAATTCTTACCTAATAATAAAGTTGCTAGTTGTGTGTATAAGTATCTCTAGTTTTTTGAAAGGAGTATCAAAATTGGTTTCAATTCTGCTTTTGTATTCAAATTCGTAACCTATTTTAAACAAAATCTCAGATTGTTGTTGTAGTAATCATAATACGTTAGTGTTGCAGGATACTTCTCTTGCAATAATTTTGCAACACTCAAATCGATATTGTATAGAGATAAGAATCTTAAGATTGAAATATTCAATAGAGAATGCATATGATTCTACTTTTGAATTCATTATAGATAGGAGCGTACAATTGTACGCAATACTCTGTGTGTGTTCTTATATATTTATACCACGTGTCCAATGATCAACCGTTAATCTAATAATTTGTAGGTAGGGCCGAAGCTAGGTCACCTAATCAGATCCGTGCAATTAAGAACGCATAAGCCCTAGTTTGTATGGACATTATTATTATTATTTTTAATTTTTAGAAAGATGTTTTGAAATTTTATCTATTTTACCCATATGATCAAAAGCATAATATGGTCTTATTTTGAATATTCGATGTATATACTTAATTGATTCATATATAAGCATACGGGTATTATAAATTTTCAGTACTAAATTATTGGGTAATATATATCGATATGTTATATAAGATTTTGAAAAAAGTATCCGATGTGATAGTATATATATGGTGAAATCAATCCGTAATTAATTTTTATAAATTAATTAACTAATGTTGCTACCATAGTCGATTCTAATCTAGAAAGATATATCATAAATTAAATTTATTATCGAACTAAACTGATCATAATGTTGCCTTTTATTTTGATTTTTCAATTAATCATCAAGATATTCGAAGTGTATATATATATATGTTCGTGATTGAATATTGTTAACATTCGATTAATTTGTTAGATTATTACATGTTCAAGTAGGGTTGATGTTTGTTGCATACTACATTGTACAAATCAGTAATAATTTTTGTTTATTTCTTTCAAGTTGTAAATTTATTGTTGGCATGTCAGTGTTGCTTAATTTATGTCCAATGCACATAACTATATGCAACTATATATGTCTACGTGCTATCGTATTGTTAGTGTTTGAAAGTGTTAATACTTTTAGTATCTTTCAGTGTAAATATTTCTGAAAAGTTGATGTTTCCACAAATTAATTTCGTCATCCAACTCGAACATGTGTAATATTAGAGCCATATATATTACATGATGATGACGCATGTTAGAATGGAAAGAAATTATAGAATCAAGAGTTTCCATTAAAACATGGCAATGTATGAAGCAATTAAAGATCGGAAAGGACGTACATGATAAGATGAAAAGGACTATAGAACACAAACTACACAAAATTAACCTCAAATATTTAGAACAACCTAGGACCGAATCCTATGTTGAATCCACAAGACGCATTATTGACATCTCTACTCCCAATAGTCGTCGGGTCAATTGGAAGGTTGGAAGAAGAGCGCCCATGGCCATCAGCAAAAAATACATTAGCACTCAAACTAGTATTGGCCCTTAGATAATCACATGAAATTAGGGCGCTAGTATTACTAGTTGTCATAGGATCATTTGAAACCTTAGCAAGTGAGGATCCATGGGTCTCTCCATGAGCAGATAGACCACTATTCCGAAACTCAATTCCCCCATGAGCATAGGGGGAAACAGCATTGGTCCCTAGTGACAACTGAGCATTCAATGGGGGACCAATATCAGCATCAACACCAAGGTGGAAACCCCTAGGGTTTTCCATTTTCCCTGCCGGAGGAGGGTAATAAGATGGAAGTTGCTCAGCAAGACTACGCATGTCTTTTTGCATTTTGACATCAAAATCCTTTTTGAAGCTCGTTATGAATTCCTTCAGCCCACAAAGTTGTGCAAAATTGAACTCATCAAATGAGTCGGGAAACCAATTCTGCATTTGTCCGGCCTTCCTTATTAGGTCTATCTCTTCACCGTGCATTCTTTCTGCTCTAAGCATGCTTTCCACTTGGGTGAGCTCCAAGTTGAGTTCACGAATAGTAGAGTTGCGGTGAGCCTCAAATATCAATTGGTCATTTGCAGTGCTAGGAGCAACCCCAGCGGCAAACCTATCAAGCACAAGTTTCACATTAGGATGGCCAAAACAGTAAACCTTGTCGGCTGGAGAGAACACGATTATGGCAGCTTCAGCACCACATAACGTGCAAAGTTCACTAGCCTTTTTGAATAGGCCAGCACGTCGTTTTGAGAAGGTAACTTGTAAGTTACTCTCATTCTCCATCTTCACCATGTTTACCTTTTGACGGCCTTTGCTCTTTTTGGGCGGGGCTTGGTTCGATGAACTCATTTTGTTGTATGTGCGAGTCACAAAAATGTATTTGATCTATGATTTAGATCATTTTTCAAGAAAGAAAGATGCACTTATAAAAGAGTGCATTTATGCCATGGGGATCTTGTGTTCCTTTTATGTCATCCATCATTATCACTAGTCTACATTGAAAATATATTAATATGCAAAATTGAATAAGTATTCATCATAACATCAATATAAAAAAATTTATTAATATACCAAGTTTTGGAACTATAAAATCTGGTGCCCTCCAAGAAATTTGAAATTTTTTTGGTCTTAATTGGTAGGAGATCAATTTGATAGTTTCATGGCATTTGTGATAAGAGATTACTATATCGATTTATACCAAAATATGGATTGTCATGATCAAATAAGACAAGAAATTAATTGGCAGAAAACTAAGTTTGGGACTTTCATTGCCACTTTGTATTCTTGTAAATTTATTTTATATATACATTTATATTACGTGTATAAATCACATTAATTATATAATTGAAAAGAATATTTTACAGGCATCTGATCGTATATTAAACGTATACAACGTAATACAAATTTACAATATATAAAAAGAATTAGTTTAAATCAAAAAATTAAGGTGAATTGTAGTATTTCTCGTTGTTTGAAAAATTACCAATACCACATTGCTTTTATTGTTCGTCCAACAACTAACTCAACCCGTTACGTTTCTATTTATTTATTTTTGTGTTGAACTATCAAAACACCCTTGGACTATCAAGTGGATATTCAAATTCATTTTTATAATTTTTCAATTTTTCATCTATATCGTCTGTTTTCATTCATAATTTTTTAATTTTTTTAAAAATAAAACAAGGGTGAATGAATAATTCTAAACCTACACCCAAAACTTAGGTAATCACATCAAACATCATGTGTGTTGATAATTTTTAATATAATAAAATGTATTTATAATTATACCTAACGTAAAGGGAGTTGATTGTAATTTATGTTATGATATGGACTATCCTAAAAAAGAAAAAGAAAGGTGTAGAAGAGTCAAAAGGTGCAATTCCAATGATAATCCGATCCAACGGCTCCTGCCCCCTTTTACCCACTTTTGCCTTATCGCAACGGTCAAATATTTAAATTTACAAGAGCCTTGACTAAACTAGCCGTTACAGCATCTCTTCAAATCAAATCGAATTCATAATCTCATCAAATCATTTCAAGATACTCATCTCCCCTTCTTTCCATTCTTACTGCTTACAGTAAAGAAACTCTCAACTCTCCAATGGCGGCTCATTCAAACAGGTCTCCGTCCCCTCTTTCTTCAAGGCCCATTAACCCGAATCCAAGAAATTCAGAGAGCAACTCGGGAGCCCGCAGAAGTTTCAGTGGGGCAAACCCTTTTCACAAACCCTCGGTTCTGACAAATCCCAGACGATTCGATCCCATCACTCCCGCCAATAGCCCATCAGGTTCGTTTTTAAGTTTTTCCATGACTTATTGTGTGTGTCTGTGTTTTCATAGTTTCTTGATTAAAGGTGCAATTTCTCGTTTCTAGTTGTTTTTCCCATGAGTTCTTCCGTGCATCTGTTTTCATAGTTCCTCAATTTCTCGGAGATTTTTAGTAAAGTGTTTTACAGTTTCTTTTCAATTTTTCTCGAGTGGTTGTGGTAGTTGTTTATTTTTGTGTGTTTGTCGATTTACAGATTTTGCGAGAAGACGTTCTGTGAGTAAAGAAGTCACGGGTTCTTACCTGAAAGATTGTGAAGAAAAGGAGAATGATGAGAAAGATCACACTTTGAAAGCTTCGAGACTCCACTCCCCGGCGAAGGGTTCTAAGAACTTCATGTCTCCAACTATTTCTGCAGCCTCAAAGTTCACTCCATCTCCCAGAAAGAAAGTGTTGGTGGAGAGAAACGACCCTGTTCGGACCTCAATCTCGTTGTCTGATGGAAAAGCCATGTTTTTCTCTACCATGTATTCTAACGTCTCTGAAGATTTGGAGTCAAAATCTGAAGTGGGCTATGATCAAAGCCACAAAACTGAAAGTACTTTGGACTTAAATGTTACTGAGTTGGAGAAAAAGAAAGCTGTTCAGGAAGTTCCTCCAATTTCCAAGCCTTCAAAAAGAGTGTCCTTTTCAGATGTTCCTTCAGATTCTCATGAATCATTATCGGAATCAGTAGTTACTGATTCAGATAATTTGATACTGGAGTCAGGTTTAAGGAACAAGGATTCTTGTTCGTCCCTTTCCCCGTCAACAGCCATGCTTGATGCCGATCCATCCTTGCCTCCTTATGATCCAAAAACCAATTACTTGTCTCCAAGACCTCAATTTCTTCATTACAAACCAAATCCCAGAATTGAAATTCTCTTGAACAAAGAAAAGGGCCTGGATCCAGATGAATTGAAGCGCCTGGACGATAGCTTTACGGCAGAAATCATGTCTGAAAACTATTCAGACTCTGAGGGGTCTCAGACTGAAGATTCCCAGAAGGAAGAACTTGAGGTTACTGCTTCGGCAGATATGGTAATAGGTGTAGAAGAAACAGAAGAGGATCCTCATGTTTCTGAACCTCCTGAATCATTACCGGTTAGTACAACTGTCACCGATGAAATATCTGAGGAGAATTCAGTTCAGAAGATTGAAAAGAAACCATGCTCTCTCACGAGGTTGATGTGTTTTTCTATTCTTCTGATGTTCTTAATGGCATGTTTATCAATCTCCATCACCCATTCTCCGGCATTTGATAACGTTGTCCTTCAAGATTTGAGCTTATCTGATCTGACTAACTTCTACCACCAATCAAGATTTGCTGCCTATGCCAAAGTAAATTTTGACTGGGTTGCGAGGCATGTTAATCAGTTCTCAGCCAATTCTATGTCTTTCATCTCTAAGCTGGCTAACGAGCGTGGCAAAGGAGGAAAAAGTCCACTGCAATTTATGGACCTCTCTGACCTGCAAAAGAGTTCTTTGAGTTGGGGATATAATGAGGCCAGCAATGAAATGGTCGAGGACCTTGAAGGAGAGGAGTTGGAGGAAATGGAAACTGAAATGGAGGCATTTGAAGAGGAAGTCGCATATCCAGAAGTTGATTCTGATGAGAACTTTGAGATGGAAGTTGACACACAAGAAGAAGCCTTAGAAACTGAAGAAGTTATACCTGATTCTGTACAGCTTACTGAAATGGAATCTGAAAATGCAGACGACGTTCAGAGTCAAAGAGAAGCCATCTCCACTACCAATACTGTGCAACAGACTGATGAGAACTATGAAAATCAGCTAGAAGATCATCAGTTAGCCACTATTACGCAAGATCAAGAAAGTGGACTTGAAACTGCAGCTGAAGTTGCATCTAATACAGCTGAAACTGAGAAATCCCATTCAGATGTGATCAGTCTTGGCCCTTATGACTGTGCTGCTGATATTACCTCGTTCGAAGAAAAGAACCCATCAGATGTGGAATCGTTAAGTGAAGAATCCCAAAGTTCGATAACATTGGAGTCGCCGCAATCATCAGAACACAAAGCTCCAGCATATTATGCCATGGGGATTTCTTCCCTCTTTGCCGCTTTGTTGGCAGTTGCAGCCTTCACGTTCCAGTACATGAAACCTCCCAGTTCTTCCAATGTTGTACAAGCCATAGGTCCATTGTCGAGTAAGCAGAAAGATAATGGATTTACTCGCACTAACCACATCTACCAGGAGAAGTCATTCTCAGGGAATTGGCAAACAGAAGTAGATGAGATAGGTGAATCCTCCTGTCCTTCGGAGATGAGCAGCTTCCAAAAGAGTGCATCGTATAGCAAGAAAGAGCTTGGAGGAGGAGGAGGAGCAAGTGAAGCGCAAAGCACAGAGAGGAGGACACGGAAATACAACAAAAGAGAGTCATTGGCTTCTTCTCTATCAGAGTATTCTTCGGACTCACCTTCATATGGAAGCTTCACCACTCTTGAGAGGATCCCAATCAAAAATGTGAGTAGACGAAATCTCACTTTCTTCTATGGTTATTAAGTATATCATTTACAAATTTGGTTACCATACTAAAATTTCTGCAGGCTAATGGAGATGAGGAAATTGTTACCCCCGTCAGGCGCTCAAGCAGAATTAGGAAGCAGGTCACTTCTACATGACGATGCTTGATACTGACACAGTCACAGGGAGTAAAAGTAGCTGCACATCTCTGATGTATATTTGACTTAACTTAGTATCTAGTTGCTGCAGGTTTTGAAACATCGATATCCGAGAGATTAGATTCCGTTGTTTGACATTATCTGTTATTTGCGGGTTTTCAAATGCCTACCCTTAAGGCCTTTTTTTCCGTGTGCCAAATTTGATGAGCGGTTATGCTTTACTTACTGCTATGAAGTTTGACACTTTGTTTCGGTAGACATTGCAACTATCACCATAAGCTGACAATGTAAAAGCTGACTCCTTCCATCTGTGATCATTAACAATTTCACCCATTGTTTGAGCACACAACTGAAGGTTTCATTGGTACAGAAATTAACTAGCACATGAATCAAAAAGCTGCTAGTCATCAACACCACAATAAAGATTTAAGTAATTACACCCAAATATTTCGGATGAATACAAACATAATCAAATTTAATTAACAATCCAGAAAACAATCACTTGTATTGAAATGATTAACAAAATACAACTTTAATGGTGTGATGCCAGAAGAAAATACACAGCTCAAAAGAACAAAATACCACAATAGTATCTTAGTGCCTCATCAGGCTGTATATTCAGCTCTTAGGCATTGGCTTAGAGGTAAGCTTCAACGGCCTTGAACATCTGCATTGCCTTCTCCTTTCCTTCCTTGATTTTCTCTTCGGTGATCTCAACGTTGCCCTTGGTATGGTAAATGCTCCTATTCTTGCAGATGCATCCTCCATCTTCTGTCGGCACAATCTTCACATGATAAGTGATTGATTCAAAAACGCCGGCTAGAACATCACCCTCAACAATGGTATAACTGTGGGTCAAATTCTCTATGTCAATAGCATCAACACGATGCTTTGCACTCTTATATTGGGTGCCATCACCAAAATGGATGATCTTCACAGTTCCAACCATCTCCTTCCAAGATTTCAACATTTTTAATAGCCTGAGGCATGATCTTAGGAATGAGGGTGTCTGCATCAATGACAACAGCCTTAAACATCTTGGCGGCTGGGATTGAGGAAGGAATCTCAATATCGTAAGTAATTACCCGGTTATCAGTAAGGCCGTTCTAATTACCTGGTTATCAACAAGATGTTGAAAATATATTGTAGTTCTACCCAAAAAAAACATAAATAAAGGTGTAGTTGGTGGAAGCGGAGCAGTCAAGAATGAACCAAAGAACACAATTATTATAGAATGTCTCCTTGTGATGCAGCAGGCAAATTAAGATCTCAAGACGAAGCAACGAAAAAACTAAGAACGACAGACGAGGACAGGACCAGAAACCAGTATACTGTAACTCCACATACATATATATTTCAGAATTCTGTACAATATTTACATACATTTATGTACAACGAAGTTACTGCACTCCCATGCATATGGCACTACACTATGGGAAGTTGGGCGCAGCTTATACCTCAATCTAAATTATTTACAGACAAATGAACTCCCTGAAGAGGGCAAAAGCCTAGTGAATAATTAATACATCACCTATTCCCATTTAAAATTATAAGATTATAATCTGATTACTTGAGCCATTTACAACTGAAAAGATGGAGCAGAAATAAGATGAGGGAACAACAGGCTGTTCCATGCTCGCTTGGGTTCTCCAGAGGCATAGGCCTATCCATGGACAAGTAGAGATCTCCGACTTACCAGAAAGGACACCATCTGAAAAAAGAAAAAGGTTGTTTTTTCTGTCAGCAGGACAACACATATGCGAGAAACAATTAGCCACTTATATTTAAAATGCATCTCAAGAATCCAAAAGATTTTTTTATTTTTTAAAAATTCAGACTATACCAGCTTAGAGAAGATCATTAATCAATAAATCATACTAGCTTCAAGAGGCTAACCATAGGGGAACTTGTATTAGTACGCGATATGTCTCATTCAGACAATTTGACGAGGAAAAAGTAATTGCTAATGTATGAAAACATACCCGACATAATTTTGGCACAAATTTTCATGTGATGTTGCTTGAAGAATAAGCTTTTGAACTTGTAATTTGACAGATAACCCATGGTCAGCCTCGCGAGCATCACCAGAAATTAAAGTACTGTGGTCAAGGGAATGTTGGATGGAGCTAGATGGTAAGGAAGAACAAGCTGAGAAATCCCTTCCTGTAAGTTTGTTGCTCATCCGTGCCATGACAACCACAGCTCTTTCATTCAGAACCTCGTTAGCATCACCCAGTTGATTGACAGCCTAAAAGAGAGCGAATTAAATCCTAACGTCACTGGCAAACAGGTTAGTAAGACAAGTATTAATCAATACCTGGAGGAGCTCTCTCTCGCGAACACCCCGTTGCGGTTGAAGCAGCTCTCTATTAGGACCAGACTCTTCTCCGTTTACAACAGGTTGGGCTTGTGTGCTTGTAAGTGTAGACATTTGGGGAACTTCATTAAAGTTGAAAAGGCGCCAATTTATAAGGGGATCGTGCACAAATGCCTGAAAATACAAATCACAAAATTTCTTCAGTGCTTAGACGGTCAAATCTCTACAGCTGTTTTAAAATTATAATAACGGACCAAAGAGCCATGAAAGACTTTCTTTGTTTTATTAGTTAAGATGGGACTTGGGACCCTCAAGCAACTTCTATGGGTTATTAATGGGTTGGGATGTTGAGTCAGTCTCCCCTGATGGAAACGACTCATAATCTCCATAGACCTCCCTAGAACTTTAACACAAACCCAAAATTTCAGTAACCAAAACACCAGACTACCATGTTTAGTACCCAAAACATTAAACAATGGAAAAAGAACAAAACCATGGACCCTCCTAAACAACCACCAAACACATCAAACCATGACTACCATCTTCACTACGTACAGGTGGCCTTATCAACTCAGTCATGACTCCACTAAACAACTAAGCAAACACATCAAATCACCAGCCAGTCAATTCTGACTCGCCTTCCAAGCCATTCGCCAACCCTAAATATAACATTCTTTAACCATCAGTCAATTGTTTGCCAAATTATTACAGTCAAGATAATTAGAAAACCCATTGTAACTGCACAAAAGAGTGACCTCATCGCTTGGCAACAAGAGGCAAATAGTAGAAAACAAAAAAAGTGCGAATAGATAAAAAGAAAAATATTCAAGAAAGAAATGAAAAAGAATTCATGGAACCACATAAAAATTACAATTATGAACTTTAAGCTCATCCTGATGCTTGTTTTTTCGAAGTAAATGTAACAAAGACGGGATAAAGAGAAAATACTTTTGCAGTGGATTTGGTTCATACCTCCATCATTGCCATGACACTATCTTTATTGGATCGCAAAACCTGCATTACATTTTCGCAAGTGGAGCGGAAGTTTCCTTCAATACCACTAACCTCCATTGCTTTAACAAGCATTCTAGTGAGCCGAAATGGAACCTAAATCAACCAGTTTCAGTTTCTCAAGTAAGATGCAATATTACGTCTACTTATTCCAACAATTTATCAACACGAGAAGCAGGGACACCAACCTTTTCAGGGAATTTCTCTCGGTTCATTGAAGCTTCAAAGCAATCTCCAAAGTCAATGTGCAATATCTTCCCACTGCCAAGAAGGTCTTGTCCAGATAAGTGGAAAACTCAAACAATTCACAATCATGGGATTACCCGTCAGCATACCTGTAACGATGCAGCATGAGATTGCTTGGATGTCGATCACCAAGGCCAAGTAAGTAACCAACCTGAAAAAGGTGGAGCTAGTGACTATAACTTCACAGATCAGTAGGCTCAGGCAACCTATTTTAATTGGAGTCAGGTTTATGAGTTTTATATATAAACACATTTTGCCTTTTGTCAAACTCATCATTTGAGACATGAGAGAGCAATAAATGGAACATATAGTCTTCTTTTTTATATTGACACCCAGTTATGTCTAATGCAACCAAACTTCGGAGTATTCAGAACCCATCCTAGTAACAGAACAATGTATATATTATACATATGAGTACTCAAAACCCATCGTAGTTACATAACAAAGTATGCATATATATATATATGTTTGTGTGTGTGTGTGTGTATTTGATATCAGATTTGATCTACATCGTTTTCAAATTAACTTGACATACTTAAAGAACACAGTAACTACACTTTATAACTTTATGAACATTGAAAACAATAAACAACTGTCTCACACTGCAACCAAGGTTCAAGTGTTCTCATAAGAATATTTCACAATTTACACGTTACAGTATCAAGTATCCCAGATTAGTACTTCAATGAGGATATAAGCATACTGGATAGAAACATGCATTCAAAGATCAAAAGACAACTATTTATCTTAGTCCCAGCTTCCAGTTAATCACTAGTTCTATGGAATGAGACTTTAAGAATTAAGATCACTTCTAAAACATCTAATGAGACCCCAACTTCTTTGATCCCATCCATCCCTGCAAACGTCAGAACAAAGGGAACCAACCACTTTCCCCAAAATGCTACAAAGACACAAAAATCAAGAAAGCCACACACAGACACAGACACAGAGAGAGGTAGGAAAGTATGGAAGGAGAAGCTTTTATATGTCTGCAGCAATACTTGCAAATAACAGTATAGATGTTGAAGTGTATTCCTACCTGATTCTGTAATAGCAAAACAATTATCTAATACTAAGCAATAGGACAATTTTAAGTATGAACTTTTTACCATACTCATGACGGCCAAGCTTCTTGTATAGTTTGTCCTCCTGTCCAACCAGACCTCTGAAGTGCGACTCTTTAACCATAGCACCTAGCATTTCAGGAAATAAATTATAAGCATGTATCAGAAAAGAAGGAAACCAGTCAACTTGTGAACAAGCCCCTACCCTTGAAAGATCATTTCCTTCTGTATTTTGCAGGGCATACTCAAACACCTCAACCTTTGCTATAAGAGGCAAATGATCATAATCTGGAGCAAAACTAAGCATCAACTTATGCTCTTGGTTCAGGGTGATCTACAAAACCAGAAACAGGCACGGTAATCACAAAATGCATGCTTTTTGGTGTATGAAAAGGTGATGAGGTCAGGCGAGAAATGAAGTGATCGAACCAAACCTTTCTGGCATCCCTATACTCTCGAATGAGATGGTGCAAGGTATCACAATTTGGGACCCATCCTATAAGGCCACTGTTCGGAGACAGTGGAATGACAGAATATCTTTGGATAGATAGATCTTTCTCAGCAGTTTTTCTAGAATTCCCCAGCAGAGTATTTACTAAACCAAAGAGCTGTAAAGAAGTAGTCTTCAGATAGAAACACTGATAAAATTGACTTCACTAGACAACAATAATATGCATAATGTAATATCTGAGCAATTGTTTACATAAAATGAATTGGCATAAAAAGTCATGAATAAGACCTGCATGACACGCTCATCTTGGCGTAAATCTTCATGTCCCTTCAGCAAGAAAGCATAATCTTCTCCATCACTTCCATTAATTGTCAACTTACGAGGTCGTTGTTTGGACGTGATAACAACAAGTTGAGGTGCAAAAGATGCAATTGTCACCACAGGTGAATCTGGGGAAAGAAATAGTAACTTTCTCACAGAACAGCCTACATTGAAATATTTTTCTTTTTTGGTTTTTGGTGTGTGTGTGTGTGTGTGTGTTGGTTGGGGAGGGTGTAGCAGCATATGGAAACTCCAACTATACCAGCTTTATAGGTTCCAGGAACAGCAAGTTTAAGATCACGGCACTCCAACAGTTCTGGAGACACAGACTGGTTTCACAAAAGAAGATAATAGTCAGTGTGATGCACAGTAGACATCAGTTGATACAATAAGAAACAGCTTTCTTGCCTGTAAGTCGAGGGTGGTAAGAGTTTGAAGTTGTTTATCTATCCGCCTAAATACATGATAATAGAGATCCCAAGCCTGGTGGGGACATATATGAATGCATTAGCATTACAAACATTAACATGCTAATGAAGCTGAGCACACAATGACTCAAAATGCATGTTCAACATAATGCAACACATTAGAAAGAAGCCAAAACCTAGCAAGAACTTAAAACCCCAATCAGAAGTTAAAATTCCCTTCATATATAATCAGAACTTAAAATTCAACAGGCAGAACAACTAATCAAAATCAAACAAGCGAGATACAGTGACATGTCCAACTAGAAATATTACAGATAATAGATAACTCAAGAAAAAGAGAATGAAGATATGGATAAACTCTTGAACATAAATACACAAATATATATTTTTGGATGGTTACAACTATTCCTTTTTTCATAAAATTCCCTTACTTTGTTTTTCTTGTTTTATTCAATGGCTATATTATATTATTCATCAAGAAAGCATGTATAACACAAACGATTTCAAGACCAACATGATCGCCGACTAGATGAGGGTGAAACCAACATGTGGTCTTGCTTACCTATCTGGTCCAGGAAACACGAATCAATAAAGATACATGGTGATGGAAACAAAAACGGCAGACTCAAAATACATGGTCAAACTAAGTGGATTAAGAGTGGAGTGGCAGCTTAATATCTGATACTGCTTCGCCTTTACGATAGGAGTTGTCTGTATTATTTGTCCAGCATATTAAAGGGCAGAGGTTTTTCATGGAAGTACAATGGAACGTCAATGATTGATTCATGTAATACCTCGCATGAATGTTTCGCAGGTTCTTACAATCTTGGTAATACAAAATGGTGGGAGCTCAACAAAGAGCAAAAACTCAAGAAACGGGGGCAGCAGGTGATCAGATTTTCTTGCAATTGATACCTGAGTTAATTCTGCATCTTTTCCAGTTCTTCTGTATTTCATGCAGCATTCATAGGCCTCCAAGAGTTCGTGACGGTATGCCTAGAAATCAAATTCATGTTCATTTAGTAACATAGAATCAGAACCCACAAGTTATGATAGGAATTAATGGCCTAAAGATTAACCATTTTGATTAGTCTCAGGAGCACATTAATTCGCCAACTAATGTGCATGATTGCATTAAAAACAGAAGTGAACACTACAAGCAAAACAAACAATGCAGCACAGATGTTCCAACCTATCATCATACAGATTTAAACAATTTGACATTGGCAGGTATGTTAAAATATGGAGTACCTGAATAAAGGCTTTCTCTTTTATAGTGGTATTGTTCCTCATTGCCCCTTCCTCAAGCATTTCGTGCAATGGCTCTAAGACATTCAGCATCCCCTCAATGTTATGTTCACCAAAATATAAGCGGCTTGCCTCTTCTAACGCCTCATGCCACATTTCATGCCAAAGTATTGCAACTCGGATCAACTCCGTAGATACAAGTTGGGCCTTTTAATTCAAGCATAAAGGTCAGATGCATGAAGAGAATAACACCAATAAATTATCATAAAGGAACTCATTCACCTCATCCACTAGCACACCACTGTGCTGTCGAACTTTATCAACCACCTCTTGAGCTGCCTGTTTCCGTAAATTGCTAATGGATTTACATGCCACAAGAAGAGGGTACATAAGAGCCTGCATACTACCATTGTATTAGTGATTCATATAACAATTAATCGGAAGGTATGAACAGCAAGCTGCAAAACACTTAAAGGGCCTCCAAAGAGAGAGCGTTCAGGTTCAGCTAAGTGCAAGTAGAATTAACATTTCAAATTCCATGAGAGCCCCACTCACTTCGAAGGTTATTTGAATAATGCCTACTTAAAGAAAAACACTTATTAAAATATGAGAAGGAAGCTCCTCATCAAACTCGTAATATCAACAAACTATCCAGTGCAAATATCAATGCACTGAAAAGGATAACCAAAACATAACTGAGCTGTCATTTCTTTTTTTCTTCACAATCTGAATTATTATGCAATGAACATCATCGATCAATGCACTCTCCCAGTGATTTGCATGCATTACAGGGAAACCTCCATTGAGTCATATACCGTGGCCATAACATGCTTATTCTAAAAGGCACATCCTTGAGGTAAACGGCATGAAGGAATGTCAAATGTAGTTGTCCTTAAAGATATGTTTAGAGTGCACAATGAGATAAAGATAAGAAGGCGAAATTTGACACAGTTCCAAGTAGGCAGCAACTAGAATAATCCAACGGGAACTTTGAAACTCTGCAATCCACTTTTTCCCATTTCTTATCAATATTGTTGGAATAGGAAAAACAGTGGTGTACGCCCAGGAAATCTGTAGTCCTTATTTTTCCTCGACCTGCTATTTAGATTAGCAGATTCCTAATTCTTCCGGCACCAAGGGGGCTTCCTCAAAATCGAACCGACGCACACAGACATGCAGATACAGAGATACATACATACAGACAGACGTACATAAGTAGATACATATATACAACTGATGTTAAATCTGCTGACTTTCATAAATTACTAATGGCATAAATATACAAGTTAATTTTACAAATCTAGAACATGCATGAAAAAGGCGTGCACCGCAACATGCGCCATGGCTCTAGACTCTAGAGCACCTTTTGCGCCATGGCACACCATGCGCATTTAACAACTAATTTTACCAAAATCAGGAGAAAAGCAAAATATAATCAGAACTTAGCAGGAAATATATTTATTTAGTGGATTATTTTATATTGTACCAACCAAGAAAATTGAGTTACTAAATTAAATAATAACAATATATAACATGTTTTTGGGAATATTAGTTACTATAGCTGCGTAAGTAACGAAGACAAGCTTTTTGCTGTATGTTCAAAAACAAAAGAGGAAGAAATTACATCATAATAAAGTAAAGAACAATTTACCAAAGTCTCAAGGAAAAAAATACAGAAAAAGGACGAATAAGAGGTAGAACAGTAGCCTTTCACAGAGAGGAAAAGATCGGTCAAAGAAAGAAGAGAATAGAGAAAGAGAAGGCAGTAGCATCAGAGAAGAAAGACAGAAGCATTACCTAAAGAGGTGGAAGAAAATTATTACTTTTGGAGAGAGAAACTGGAGCAAATTAGGGGGTTCTCTTTCAGATTTGTTGTTTTTCTTTTTCCTTTTTGTTTTTAGTAAAAAGCCAGTGGCCCAGGCCAGCTAGTGCTGGGCTCTCACCATTTGAGCCATGTGCAGGCGCACACCATGGAGCACCATTTATAACTATGGCTCCACAGATTTTTGTGAGAGGGTATTAACAATCAGCTTTTCCTAGGTGCTTTATTTGCTGAAAGATAGCATTGACGGTGAACTATGATATATCCAGAATCACAGAATTTCTAGGTCATTAAGCCAAATTTTGTTTCGTATTAAAACTTAGACATTATTCTTTTCCTCAACACATGCACAACCAATGCCATGATGAAAATTAAATTATTTTAGAGAAGATGACACAGAAACTGCCCCTAAATTTAATAGTTCATGCTCCATGAATAAAGATCAAGCCAACAATTTGGAAGAATATACAAGTAATCCACACAACCTGAAAATCAGGATCCACTGCTAGCATAACAAGTAAATAAATTTTAAGAAACATGTCAAAGAGGATCATCAAAATAGCATCACATACCAGGATTTAGAAACAAACCTGTGGATGACTCTGGCCAATTCGCACTAGTAGTGACTGAATCAGTTCTCTAACTGCATGGTTATTGGAATGTATCCTAGCAATTATCTGAGGCAAAACAACCAACCATGTGTTTATATTTACAAGTGAAAAGCCTTTCTGTAATGCCATCTGTACTTCTGATGTAGCTCCATGGTTGAACCACAAAGTAAGGAGACGAAGGATATCCTGCACAACAACAAATAAGAATGTTCTTCATATGCAACAACTTAACCAGAGTAATCTATAAATCATCACAAATAAGAGATCATTACATCTAGAAACAGAGACTTAAAAATACAAAAACTGTTTTTTTTCTCTTTTTTGAGAGGAAGAGCCTATAAAAGCATTAACTGAATGACGGTAAAATTCCAACCAACTAAACATCAAAGCTAAGGATGCAGAAGGCATCTCAAAATACTGCATAGCATATAATTGGTCCGGTAGAGCGAAAGGAGCTGAAACTATGCTTCGGAATATTTCATTTGGGTACACCATATTATATGATGCAAAAGCTTTAGGAAAAGCACCCTAATGCCTATAAAGAACAAGAGTTATCACTGGATAGTGTTGTTACCTGTAAACTATCGTCCACCCCTTTGGCATGTGCTGCACAAGCTATGGAGTGAAAATACCCAGTAACTGCAGCAACAACAAACTGTGCAGCAATACTAGGATAACTTCGCAAAGTGTAATGAGACATAACTGCTGTGTTAAAAAGAGCCCATTTATGCCAAGCTTTTGCCCACTTTGTTGCATAGTGAGTCGCATTTCGAAATGCAGCAAGAATTTCTGGAATCACAAACAACAATCAAAAAATTGGATTTAGTAGAGCTAAGTTGATCCTCAAAGAGTTGTAGATGGCAATAGAGTTACATAACACATAAAACATGTACAGGCATGCACATGTGAGAGCGCAAACACACGTGTGTAGACAGAGAGAGTTTTGGTCAATGCCTTGTATAGAGTCATCATCCAAACCAGGGGAAAGTGCCCACTGCCAAGTTCCTAATTTGAGATAAACACGGGCAACGAGAGGCATATTGGAGGAGCCCGTCATGCCAGACTGCGTGGTTTGTTGAAGAACAGGTGTTCTTGAGAGGTCCATAGCCAAATCCTAGAACACAGAGATTGTGGGTACAGAATGCATAATACATACATATCATCAGCAAAGCACCGAAACATTGATGCTTAAGATAGTTTATAGCACACCTTCAGTCTAGCAAAGGCCTCCTTGCGCCTATGATCCTCTCCAAGTGACCATTGATATTTCAGATATGCTAGAATTACTTGAGGATCCCCATGATACCGTACAGTATCAGGAGTTGTTTCAGGATCAAACTACAAGTGCCACAAAGAAAAGCATATTGACATATATAGATCTAGGGTGATAGCATAGCATATATATGCTACATATATAAATGTACCACAAACCTGTAAGAGTTTAGTTAAAGTTGATCTGGCCTGACTAATTCTGCCACTTTTACGGCAAAGAGAGGCAAACTTTATCCAAGTCTCTGCATCTTCTGTAGGTGGCAGAACAAGTGACCTGACAGACAAAAGTGCTTGCCAAACCTGTGAATTTGAGAGTTAGTACAAAACTGAGGTAGAACGGAAAAAAACCATTATTGGAGGTGCAAGTGCATAATCAAAAATCACATGTGAACTTGTGAAGTGAGTACCTCCAAAATAAGGGGGAAAAAATTAACACACGTGTGGTCTCTGCTGCAATGTTTAACAATTAATTATCTTGGGAAATGAGTTATATGGAAGATGAAGCTGTGCCAAACAAAACACTGTTCACAAGCATATGAATACCATAACAGGAAGCTCGAAATATCAGGAACCTTAATTGACTTTTAACTAGGCGTACATATTGGTCACACACTTGAAAGTAAATGTACTTTCTAAAATGACTACACCAATCAACACTTGCAGGACTGTGGGCACGTTTGTGCAAATTTGCAGAAAGTATCTGGTGTGTGAGGGTTCCATAAAATTGTTTACCACGGTACTTGAACGAAGCTCAATATCTCCATCCTTAGGATTTATTATCTAGCTACACCATTATAAAATGGAAATAAGAAGAAAAATAATTTTTTATAAAATATAATTGTTTATCATTGCACTTGAATTTAGCTTGAATATCTCCATCCTCCTGGTACCTTCTCACCACTTAGTGAGGAGCATTCAACCTTTGATAAAATAATAACAAATATATTGAGCCTTCACCAACCATCTATTGGCTCTTCAATGAACTATTTCATTTTGAATACATCCTGCCACACAACACTTGGCCAAAATGCTGGATCATTGTGTAGAAATATGGCTCCCCTTATTCCACCTTATTTTGGAAGTCAAAGCTAGACTTGAAAAGTAAATAGAGATGGGAAGACAAGGAAAGTTCTTTCGGGGCAAACAAAAAAGAGAAAAATAATCCAAAATTTGGCAAAATCATTTTAACAAAAGCAGTAACACATCACAGATGAGGGATTCATCATTGTTTAATATCTGATTTGCAATTCTATCCCATAGACTACTTTGAAATTCCTAGCCCATAACATGCGGAATGATGCAGTACACCAACAGATATAAAACAACAAAGCATATAATACAGCACCCTACTCAAAGAATTAAAATACACTCAATTGATGATGTTAATCTGCAGAGCAGGAAACTAGTGATACACTACTCAAAGAATTTACTAAGATTCTTCAGGATTATTTCCATCAATAAGGCGAGTAGACAACAGCAGGATTTGTATAGAATATAGCTGTTTAGATGCTAGCAAATTAACTTGGAAGAAATACTCTAAAGAATAACATTTGTTTGCTATTGCTATATTTCTTCGTTTTCCAAAATCTGGAAGATCCCTACAGAATCAAATGAGAGGAGAAGATAGCTCATCAAGATTTTACCTCAACATTACGTTTTGCACCTTTTATACGCTCATTCCACATGTTGCGTATGAGAAGCCTTCGTCCCTCAGCAACAGGGTTTCCAACAGGAAGGGTACAATAATCAATGACCTATTTTGGAAAGGCATCATTTCTCATTAGAATCATATGAGCATAATGTTTAAACAATTAATGTATTTCAGCCAAGGTTCAGTTTAATATACCTCCTCTAATTCTGAAAGCTGCTGAATGCGAACCATATTGCTGTATGCACGTTCATAACTTTCAAGAACCTGGTGAATGGGGATAGATACAATTTCAGAGGCACTTAAGACATTTGACTGAGACGGGATTATCTAGAAACAAGAAAATCAGAGGCATACAATTCTAGCAATTAAGCAAATCCAAATAATGAACACAATCAAGAGAAGAGGCCATCGTAAGAAGAATTGATATGTCAAAACATAAAATAAAAGTTAAACCTGTGGACATAAACAAGTACAATGAAAGGGGTTTCATATGGACATTAACTCAATAAAAGAATTAGGGGCCAATTTCAAAAAAAGTTGAACTTTATTTTGCCCAATAAATATTACGATGAAGTGCAAATATTTAGTAATGCTAAGGCCACTTGATAATAGGCTACACCACTTATTGTCTATTCTTCAGAATGCATTTGACCTTGGATCTCTCAGGGGTCATGTAACATTTAGACAGGAAAAAAGCAATTATGAACAGAGGCCTCTAAGAAGCACTGCATCACTGCATTCCCTTAAGGAGCATGCAAAATGTTTCATTTAAGAAATTCTAGTTGCCTTTTTATAAATATCCAAATGTATTGGAACCGCATATTTAGAATCACATAGTAAAATCACAGCACTGTTGTGGCAAGAATTTATGATCGTGGTACAATATCATCAAGTTGTGTACCCCTATCGTATGCCGCATTCTCATCAAAAGACGCTTCTAATTACTTTAAATTCAATGAACAGTCAAATACTAAACGAAAAGTGATCCAATTGATGCAACTTCCTCAATATTGAAGATCGGACACTGACTAAGGACACTTTTTCAGGTGATCTTTATTAATACATTACCATACAGTTTTACCTCAATCAGGTGGCTAATCCAATTTTGAAATTTAATTAGGGAGCAAACAAAGTTGAGCTACTCCTTATTGCAGCATCTAGCCAACTTAATTTAGCTATTTTGACAGGCATAAATGAAGATCTGATAGTAAACGACAAGTAATCCAATGGATGCAACCTCCTCGATATTGAAGATCTGACACCGACTAAGGTCACTTTTTCAGGTGATCCTTATTTATTACATTATCATACAGTTCTGCCCCAATCAGGTCAGGCGATCCAATTTGAAATTCAATTAGGGGGAAAACAAAGTTGTGCTGCTCCGAATTGCAGGTATCTAGCCAACATTATTAGTTATTTTGACAGGCATAAAGCACCACCAGACCCTGCAGGGAGGACCCTCCCAAACATACATCACAATTTAAGCAACATGTCACCACAATAACCTCCAAAATCACCACTACAGCTGGAAAGCTGCTTGCACAATGTCACCTCCATATCCTTGATACGGACAAAAGAGCCATCAAAATTACAGCAAACAGACTCCATTAATTACCATTACCACCACCAGGTCCAATAAGCAACATGACGCCACCCATCTCTAAACTCAACAACCCCAGTGGCTGGGTGGTGAACCCAAGCAAAGGAGTAGCCACTGCAGAAGAAACGAATGCAAGATCTGGTGTTCTCAAGTCTCGGACATGATGGTATATAAACCTACTGTGGAAGTGATTTAGATATCTAAATGGTCAAGCACCAATGGACAGACATGCTCTGTGGGAGAATGGGTAGGCGATGGTGGTAAAATGTCCAAAAAGTGTGATATAACACTACCTCCAAGGTTCAGTCACGTAGAGATAATTGAAAGAAGATCTCCTTGATCTACTTTGTTAATACATTGAACAAGGATTTCACATGTTTATGAAAAAGCAGTAATTTGGGAAAGATAAGAATCATCATATTTTTTTATTTGGTGTAAGAACAAGAAAAGGCAGCAAGTGATATAGAACACAGGAAGGATAGACTACACGAGGACAGGTGATAAACGACAGTTTGGTAAGTAGCGGATAGACGCAGACTTAAAATAATTTCTGAATCTGGCAGTTCTGCAATGATTACATTCCAGCTTTCAGAAGTAACTTGAGAGAAGTACTGAATGAACCACCAAGTATCTTAAGCCCACAAAATGGCTGTGAAACACCAACTTTATCAGTCATACAGCTAGTTCAAATAATTTGTGAATAAAAAATGTCAAACAGATGCTATATGCCGAATGTTCCCAAATGAATAAAGCTTATTTACTTTCATTTGTTGCTCAACAAGAAGTAAAGATGAAGAGAACTGACCAAAGCAGCCACTTCTGTAGCCAAACACTTCCTTGCTCTTTCAACATATTCACGTGCTTCATCATACTAATATTTTTAAAAGAACAGTGAGACATTTTAGATAAGGACTTTAAGAAAGCAAATGGATATAACAAAATTGAGGGATACCTTTCCTCTACGAACTAATAAAACAGCCCTAAAAAAGGTCCCATTGCTGCTCCCATCTCCTGTAGCGGCAGTATTACCCAAGACTCGAAGTTTGGTTTCATCTCCGTCATCCAATCGAGAAACATATTCTGCCATCTGATCCCACTCACCCATGTTCCAGGCAGCACTAGCAGCCTATAAGACCACATACTTTGTAAAGCAACAAGGCACAATGAAATATTAAAGTTATTCCGACAAACATTTTTATCAATAGCAGTGGTGGCACAAATTTCAAGAATATAAGCGTGCAATCACGAAAATGGAAACAAGGTTTAACTGGTTTTTCATAACTTATCTGAGAAAAGGACGGGAATTGGTATTAATTTAAGCACACATTGAATACCAAATATTTAGTGTTGGGATTTACAGATATGTACATGACTGATGGTACTGAAATAGAGGTGCACATATTTGAATTGATATAATGGTTAAGGTAGTTCGAACAATGAAGCGGATCTATCTCCATTCAAGTAACATTAAATGTCGAACATCAAATAGATCAGATGGTGGCATGACGGGAGATAGAAATCATTTCAAGCCAAAAACAAACCATTGGTGCCATTTCCAGTCGAGCAGCGGGCTCCGCAGGTGTCCAATACTCCTTGCAGAGATTATTGAGCTCTTCCCACCGAGCAAGTGCAGCAAGGCATCTCATCCGCCCTTACACAGATAAAAATATCGTCATTAAAGAACAAAAGTTCAAAAATTAATATTTGCTTGTAGATGTGAATAGTCTGGATAGATCAGAGCCTAAACCGAGTCTGGATAAAGAGTGAATATAGAGGAACTAGGCTCTAGCACAGTCAGACAAGTTCAGGCAATCCCAGTATATTCACCCACTAATGGAAAGTTTATCATCAACCGGCTTCATGATAGCACAACATCTATATCAATGAGCTATGAGAAAATAGTGAATGCTTCCGCATTTTTTATGATGCCATGAAAAGGGGAGAGAATACCTCAAAAATAGAAGACGTATGGCAAAGAAGAAGTATCCACACAATCAAACGGAAACAAGCATATCACAGTTTAAAAGGCATTCATTGTCATATAGAAGGATTTGCATCTTAGCTGGTTCAAGAAGATAAATCATTCAACAAACATCAATCAAAAAATTCTTCACTTAATGAATGTCAAATAAAGGGAACTACAATTTTCAAGACACGCTTACCTTCTCATCTGCAACTGTGGAAAGTAAAACTGCTCATACTCAATATCATTGAAATTCAAATAATTTTATCCACCATGTGCTCGTATTAGTATAGAAATACGTACCAAGAGTTGCATCCAGAACAAGATGTGGGCTTGATGCTTGAGAGGCTTTGACAGTGTAAGCTTTGAGAGCATCATCCCATCGCTGAAGTTTCTCATACCTTCAAAGAAGCAAGTTCACTTGAAGGACTAAATATGACAACTAAGCAGACATCCAAATCTTCAAACCATGCTAAATCAGACTAACTACCAGATCCTTAGATTAAAAAGTTAATACACAGCTAGACTAAGGACCAAAAGCAAAATCGTCCGCATAATATTAGGGAGTCAAGAAGGATGAATCATACCATGACTCCTTAAGTTGGACAGCCAAATGTTGTTGAGCATATGTCAATATCCCAACTGCCGCCTAAACACAAAAATATAACTCATTAGACAACATGAACAACTCTGAAAAAGAAAAACAATGCATATAAAACTCTATATGAAATTAAAATAATGACCTCATGTTGGTGCAATTGATTATTTATATGAATAAGAGCTTCAACTACAGCAACAGGGTTTCCATCCATCCTATTTGACCGAGCACCTTCGAATTCCATCTCCTTGTAGTGCAGAGCCTTTGCAAATGCACGACACTGAAACACCAGATTTGAGGAAGAAAAGATTTATACGCAAGATCAAACACATCAATGTAACTTATATCGAGATTTCACGCGATTGCTGTCGAAAAAGTCCCACCTTTTCGGCAAGAGCACCAAGTAGACGGATATCAATGGGAAGGGGCCTCTCATCGTGTTCCATAAACTCAGCCTGGGGGAAAAAATATCAATCATTCCAGAAGCTGTTTTGCAGAATTCAGCTGCATAGAAATATTCAAGAAAAATACATAATGCACCAAAAACGAATGAGATTTCTGCATCTCCCACCAGTTAGTCATTCCCAAGTTTAGTTCCCAAAAAAACAATAATGAATACAAAAAAATTCATGTTCGCAGCCCAGTCAATTCTATGTCTCAAATGTCCACTTCAGTAAAATGCCACGACCATCAATTTTTACTTCTTTATATAGTGAGCAGATACATCTGACATATGAAAAGAAGTTGATTCTTCTCCTGTGATCTTTTCTCCAGCAACAGTTGGAAGTTTAAAATAAGCAGAACTCTACATGCAAAAGCAGTGCAGCATTTAGATTTACACCTTCTGAACCCTCCAAACTCAAGATTTAATTGAACCACTAGAGTGTATACCAGTTTAGGAATTAACTTCACAACCACAAGTAACTGATTAAAGAGTAGCCATTTCAGGAATGCCGAGGAAGCATATGAAACTGGACAGAATTCATTTCTATTCAAAAAGTGCAATATAATACCAAGTTCAAAAGTGTAGCAAGAATTTCCGGAGGTATATTTGGAGATGAAAATGCCATTTCTAAACTCCGAACTAGCTGCCGTTGGCAAAGCTCATTCAGTTGTGTCCAGCAGCTAACAAAACCAGCTGCAAACAACTCCCTTCCAACGAAAGGCTGCAAAAACAAACGGCATGAAAATCCTGATCAAGGAAAGTTATTCCTATCTTTTAGTTTTCAGCTAAAGGGACAGACAGTTATGCTTGGAGAAGCTCCAATACAACAGGAAAAAGTAGGAAGTAATGAGAATTACCTGCAGCTGGGCAAGCTTCGCACATGTTCTCAGAGCTGGTGAAGGTGATTCCTTCAGTAGTTCAATGCTAAAATGCCTCATCCACTCCGCCCAGTCCTCTTTCGTACTGCGTTGAGAAGCCTCCCCAGCAGCACGTAATCGAGCTTCATTGACCTGCAGATTGTATAAGGAATCCCGTTTAACAGATTTTCTTCCATCCAAAATGAAAGTACAAAAAGAAATTCCCTGTCAAATGATTTTTACAATAAACCAATTTAACTCTTCTTTTAACATCAACCAAATTGAAAAAAGAGAGAAGGAACACACACACTGCCTAAATTCGACTAATGCAGTACTGAGAAGTACTGAGAACCACACTAATTAATTTGAACAGCATCCACCAGAAGAATTCGCAAGTTCTACTTTGAAATCTAAAGCAGCAGTGCTACAATTTCAAGACGATCTTTAAAGTCTATAGTATCATCAGATTGCTTTGGGGGCATAACCGCAGGAAGTAAGGCCAACGATTTGCTTATTTACATAATTGAATTATAGCAGCATAGTTGTTAAAGGAGCATGGCACATCAGGGCGCAAAGGTGCTCTGGAGCCATGCACACGGCACGGCGCGTGCCCTTTGAAGCGCAGCGCATATTTGCATAAATAATTCATAGTTTTATACCATTAGTATCTTTACAAAATCAGCATGTTCAGACTAGGTTTTTGGTTTTCTAAACAAACGTTTCAAGAAAAAATCAAATTACAATAAAAAATTAGCAATGAAATCACAAATTGATTTATTTAGCAAATTGGTTTATACTGTAGCAAGAAAATTGAGTTATGAAATCAATAACAATAATTATATCATAATAAAGTAATCAGCAAACTACTACAATTTCAAGAAAACAAACACAAAAATAGAACAGGACAAATTAGAGATTGAACTACTGTTTTCAACAGCAAAGAAACTGGAGCAAATTAGGGTTTTCTTTCTTCAGCTTTATTCTCTTTTAAGTTTTATAAAAAGCCAGCCCAGCCTTTCAGCCAGGCACGCCATGGCGCCCGATTTACAACTATGAGTAGCAGTGCCAAGACCTGCCATTTTTCTGCGATAAAAATGTGATTATGTAATTAGCTCAAAGAGCTAATAGTAACAGAATACATTCTAGAAAATAAGCTCTTGCCACAAAATCGCCTTATTAAACTGAAATAACTATTCCTAAGCATTCACTACGACAATTCACCAAATTTATGAATTGCTGGGAATCACAGTTTGCTCCCTCAGTCCCTTCCAAAAAAATTGGGAGGCCAGGAAAGGCTTACCCCATTCTACTCCATCAAAATTTTTAAATAAAGAAGAGACTGTATTTTCTACATAAGATAAATTTATCAACTAAATATAAACATTTTTACCCTCTCCACCACCATTCAAGAAAAGAGAGAAACATACACGCGAAGAACATTTCGAGAACCATATTTGTCAACCGGAGTATCAATTTCCACTGAGAATCTAATGCTCAGAGCAAAAGAATCAAATACCTGATGAGGCTTGTGGGGATCAATTCTCTCATGATCCTCTGTGTCACTTAAAGGGTCACTAATAACCTCCCCAGGAAGTCGGCGATTTTGCTTTTGAGAAGCAGTATTTCCTAGGATTAATGGCTCCCTTCTCTGTAAGCGGCCTTGAATTTCTTCGAAATCCTTATGCTGGTCAAGGAAAATAAGTATGTATAAGTTCGTAACAATCAAGAAGGTAACACGAGTAAAAGTGATGTATATGTAATGACACCAGCAGTACCCGCAAACGATGTTTCAACAAAAGCTTATGGATGGATGGGATGAAAATAGTGAAGTCTTCCCCAAGAGAATGAGCTAGACAACAAAGTGCATCTAGAGCATCCTTCCTAAGCTCATCATTTTTCCTGCAAATTGGATACCTACATTGAGCAATGCAGAAGCAAAATCTAAAACAAACTATCACCATCAATATTTTCCACAATGGCTGTAGATATTTTCTTCTCATCAAATTGCAACACATGTATTTTTCACCAGGCCCCAACGAGCTTATGGAAAAAGGACATCCGAACCACTTTCTCTATAACAATACACCCCAAAGGATAGACTTAGCTGTCTCAGATGCAGGCATGATTTTGGCACGCGCTGTGCAAGGAAAATCTCACTATAGAATAGGCTCTGATAAGAAAATTCTAAATAAACTGATAGTAGACACACGCAAGAAAGTTCAGACGGTTTTACATAGCTTTTGTTTTCGCCTAGCTACGCTGAACATCATAAACATCACACTTTAATTGAAGTACAGAACTCCATAGTATGAAATTCTGATCGCAAGATGTTATCTTTCCTTATGCGAGGCAGGGGTGAGTGTACATCATTTTAGCATGTTATACTCTTACGAAATGCATAATACTAATCCAACATAATTACTACTAAGCAGTAAAACAAAGCCTGTCCAGTACCAAGGCCAGTGAGCATTGTTTGCTTCAGGTGAAAGCAAAAGTGAGACCATAGTAGTCAGTGGCGCACGGCGCACAATGGCGCCAAGGGCTCCTGGAGCCATGGCGCACGGCGCGGTGCGCGCCTTTTCAAAGGATGGCGCAAATATAAGAAATAATCTGTATATTTATATAGTTAGTATTATTTTGATTAGATTAATGTATAAATATAAATAGTGGCAACGTATGCTATCAATCTACAATAAATATAGACATAAACATACAATAAAATATTGTAAAACACAAACAGAACAACTAAAACGCTCAAAGATTAATAAAATCACATCAATTTCAAAGATTCAATCAGCATAGTTAGACCAAAAATTTACACTTCATAAATTTAGAAAAAAAGTCATACCAGTGAACAGCAGTGGCAGATACTATGGAAGAAAGAAAAAGAGAAGAATTGAGAAGAAAATGCGTTGAAAGAGGAAGAAGAGATGAAAGTTACCCATGCATGCAAACTTCTTAATTTGCTAAAATTCCTTTTACAATTAGGGTTAATTAACCTATTTTATTGTTTTAACTCATGGGCCTGGGCAGCCCAGCCAAAACCCAGGCTGCCCAGGCCGATTTCTCCATGGCGCACCTGGCGCGCGCCTGGGCAGTCCGAAATGGGGCCCAGGCGCGCGCCTTAACACGCCATTGACTACTATGAGTGAGACTCACGATTCCTCACTCTGACATTCTGGCCATAGTGTCCATCTATTCAATCACCAGATTATACAACCTGCAGCTTCTATATTATTAACACAAACATTAATAAACTTCCATCTATCAACATCACTTTGGTACCAAAATCCCATGGTCAGGTGGAGTTGAAGAGCCATTAAACATTCCTCACATAGAGAAGTTAACCTGATTGGCCCTTGTAAATTGTTGGAAAATATCATGGAGAAAAGGTAATGCACACTTTAACAGTACACAAAAGGATCAGCAAGAAGTAAAATACAGGAAGTTAGGTTGACAATCCTTCCTACAAAAATTAGTCAACTGCTGATGTTCTTGTGAGGGGTTAAGTCCCAATCCATGTTTGCAGGATGATGTAAGAGCGGGAACATGTGAAATATAAGATCGCGATCTGTCTTCTTAGGGTTGAAGAATTCAAAGAGTAAAATATTGCACATTTATAAGATAATGAGAGGGAAATCAGACCCGTCCAACACAAGCTTCAAATGATGCACAAGGGCGGATATGTGGCCTGTCACCTGGTGACACAGCAAGAACAAAGAAAAACCATGGATAATATAACCATAATTGTAAATGATACAGAATGCAAAAGAGTATATGGGTCCAACTTCAACCTGTACACGAGGAATCAACCTAGTAAGGGTTCTGATAGCAGCACGACGCACTTCTACTGAAGCATCCACTTTGAAAATTCGAATTAGCGCAGGAAGAAGTAGATGCATATGCTCATCCAAGGTCCCTACAGATTCAGTCCAAAAATTTCATAATTTATCTTAGATAGATTTCAGTGGAGCACACCAAGAACCAAGCTAAAGATACTGACCACCAAAAACTTCAAGAGTACGAAGAATATCAATGACGTGAGTGTAGTCTTTAAACCTCTCAGCATCACTTAAGACTTGAATGCAGGATGGGAGGATAAAAGGTAGGTGTGTTCTAAACTCATCATTGAGAGCTAAACAGAGTTGCTCGAGCAGATGGAGAATCTAAAAGTTGAAAGGCCACGAACATCATATCAAATATGTATCTATCTTCCGTCTAGTCTAAACCATGAACACGCCATAGTTGTACAGAGAAGCTGATTTACCGGAGATCCACGCACTGGTCGATTAGTAGCAGGCAAACTGAAGGATGACCATAACTCGGATATCAGAGAGAACAACTCCGGCAGATATTTGCGAACATGCTGAAAAAGCAGAATAAGAATATTAAATATCTCAAGACGATGCAACATTAGAAGTGACAGGCAAAGTATGTGTACCTGCCGGACAATAGAAACCAGAGTCCCAAGTTTCCAGGTAATATATTCCTTAAGACCATCATCACATGTACGAACAGTATGCAGGAGATCAGGCAGAACCTGATAATACCAATTTCATTCAGAAAAACTAAATAGAAAGGGGAAACAAGAGCAGAATACACAAGATCTTACACTAAATAACTCAGTACATTCACACAGATCGAAGCAGAAACCGTTTTACTGCCAGGTAATTTGGGGTTTGAGCTTCTTGTGGGAATCTCTACTAACAGAACCCCTACAGATCTAGTTAAAATTACACTCAACCTATTTCAACAGGTTGTATCCAGATTATCTTGACGGAAGTGAGTACAAGATGGCTGGACAAATGAATAAAAAGTCAACGGAAAGATATAAAGTGAACAAGGCATTTCAGGTGATACAAAAAACCATGAAAGAGGGTAAAAAATTCATTTGGTCAAATGAGTGATAAAGAGCAATGACTCCACATGATTTTGCTTAATAGAATCATATAAGTAGGCTGTAGTTTGCCAGTCATCTATAGAAGCAAGTATTTTAACCTCATATTCATTTCGCAGACAAACAAAATATAATTGTTTTTATTTTGTAGTGCTGCTCCGGTAACTTCGTTTTTTCATCTATAATTTGGCCTTACAAAATAAAGGTGCAATGTAGCTTTACACCTCTTCTTGTGTGGATGCCTTTTAAAACACATCCTGGGTTTAGATACCTCAAACTAAAGCCTAACATGACCGTGCAACTACCTTATTATGAATTAATAGAAAGCGAAAACAGTATGTCACGTCTTCAAGGTAAGAGGGGAAGCACTATGAAAGTAGGGATGTTAATGCAAGAAATATACTAACCTTAGGCAAGTACGGAACACAGCCAAGACCCATTGACTTGTCTCGCAAAAACAAAGAAAACATGTTACCATGCATTCTACAGAGTAAGCAGCTATCCCACAATAAAGAAAAGCATCAGTGCAACACAAACAGGAGGCTTTCTGTAAAAAGGTGCTGTCACAAACAACATCAACAAAATCAGCAGTATAACAAAGCTTTCATAAGATGAACATCGTTACTAACCTTAAATATGAACATGAGAGATCCAACCACCTTTTGGTGGTAACTAGAAAGTGAAGGGTCCCTAAAAATTCGCATGAGGGAACTGATAGCAACCTGAATAAATAGGTGTTACGAAAGCACAATGAGGAACAATCTAATCCATAATCCAGTTACTATAGGTGAACATGGATCCAGATTTAAATTCTCACAGTGGAATAATAATCTTCTGATGTTGCAAAAGATGGCCAAAGATCCATAGGTAGTTCATCCATTGACCGAATATGCTGACCAGGCTCACCAGCTGGCCGGGCAACTTCACCATGGGACCCTGGTAAGCTCAGTTGATTCCTTTTATGCACGTGGGGATCCAAGGCACCCATTATGCCAAGAACCTAGAAATGACAAAGCACAGTCTAAGCCAAGAGAAAGGAAGAAATTTTTTTATTAGTCAGTTGAGTCCAGATACCTTCAAAACTTCGCGTCTGGTAGACCAAGCTAGCTCACCATTAAGCAATTTCAAAAGTAAACCAAGCAATTGAGGATACTCGTTATATGGAGTTATAACATAACTGCAAAATCATAAAAATAATGTCAGAAACCATGTTCAAGGGAGTTGAAAAACTTCAGGCTCTCACATCATCCACCAATGTCTATGGTTGCTTTTCCACACAACATAATACTAAGTCTGTCACCTTTTTACTAGCAAGGAACCAACACTGCTGAACATCTCATACTACAATATTCAGAACATCATAACTCCCTTCCTCTCCCCCCACCCCACCCCTCTCAAAGCCCCCACGCTCTCTCTTTGATCCAAGTCTTGCATGGTAATTTATTTTGAAACCAGCTGTTTTTGCACTGGCTTCGTGTATCTACCAAGCAAGTACCTCTAGTTACACCATCAAGGGAAATTTTCAAACTGCGTTTTACTTATTCTACAACAAAAAGATTGTCTTTCATGATGTGACATCCTATTTTCATTATACTAAAAGTACTTTTTCACATGACAGCAACTAGGAATCTGAAAATTCCACCTCCTGCCTGGGATCTAAACCCAGATTAAGGTGAGAGTTGAAGCAGCTTATGAAACCATGATTAGACAAATAGGATCAAACTCGTCCCATGAAGCCCAGAGCAAAGTTCTGTGGGATGGTACCTCCACAGTTTTTACTCAGTAAATCTGAATACAGAACCATGTCTTCCCTCTTCAAGAGTTCTTTTGCCAGCATATCCTTTTGAGCCATAAAATACATCTCATACTTAGTTCAGTTTCACTTCTGACTTCATAGCCAGATTACTAGAGTTTTTTATAGTGAATCCACTAAATGCGGAATAAAGGACAGCAACCACATTGCTTTGGAGAAACCTCAGCCAAATAAGCCATACAACTCATTGCTCAAGATCAGTCACAAGTAACTTTAAGCACTCAAAACACTCAATAGCACAAAGCTATAAATCATCACAAATAAAGAAATGGAACAAAATCATACCCCGTGCTTTGTACCACTTGACCAAGAGTTGTGACAGCCACTTCACGTTTCATGGCAGCAGCACCATCTAATAAAGCATCGACAATTAAGGGCATAAGTTCTGGAATATACTGTCTCATTGCAAAGCCACCCTGCACACATGTAGAGCAAGATGCATGAACAAGTTAGCATTCACTTCATCAAGCAAGTAAACAATATACATCAAGAGTGATCCAAGCCAAACACTAAGAAGAACCAAAACAGCAATCCTGCTGCAAACATTATAAGTGTGAACTTCATTATATAAGCACTTCTACAACTTTATCATTAAAAAAAGGTGAGCATTGTTAACATAGGGATGTAGACCCTAATTTTCAGAGGTTAGAAAGAAAGTCAAAAAAACGCCATCACCTTGAAGAGATTGTGGAGAAAAGCGAACTGTTATTGGAATATTTATTTCATATTAAGAAGTTTATTGCTGAGCCAGTTGGGCTTGTCAAATTACAGAATCCAATTTCAAAAGGAATTATTTTAGTTCTCCACTCCTGTGCCCAACCCCCCACATAAATAAAAGAAAAAGAACTTCACCTCACCTAAAGATCATCAAAACACCAACTAGCATAAACCTAAAATCTAAAAGATAGTAAGATAACAAAATGAATAAATCCAATGTAAAGCAAAAATATTGCTGCCTTCAACAAAGATTTCTGCTCTTTTGTTGACACACAAAGATACAATAGTAAGTATCACCTTATGCAAAAAGTCCACTCCATTAATACAACCAAAACATCATTAGAAATGAGGTTGTAAGATAAATGTGTCCAAATTTTGCTAGGCCTTGAGCTAAATAACTATCTGAACATCCGTCCTTTCACCTAACATCTTCAGATAGAACATACTAGACCATAAAGCAACCGCCAGAACATTAAAGTGCATTATAGAACAAAATTTCAAGGAAATACCCACCACTCTGGCGAGATCTCCAACAGTAACGAGAACTCCACTTATAATGCCATTATTAGCATTCACCCCAGTTCCCTCATTGAGTTTTGCAATAAGGGCCTGAAACATCAAAAAGGTTACAAAAGCAAAAGCAAATCACTCAACAAACAAAGGTATCATTTGGATACGAAACCTTGTGTATTGGAGCAATATATGGGAGTATTAATCTCTCACAATTCCGAATTAAGCAGCCCAACAATTTTGCACTTTCTTCTCTGCATTTGCTATCAGCACTGCAAACAGAAGTACAAACATGAATAACATACAGTGAACAAAACATGAAAGAAGGGAAACAGCAAATAAGACAGGAAGTCAGCATATGAGCAACAAAAGTTTCCAAGAAGGATAAGCAACTCAAGTGTTCAACAATACCTTTGTTTTAAATAAGTTAATAATTGAATGAGATGGCGACGAAGAGCTGGAAGAACATATGCTGGATTTTTTTCAGACAGTCTTCCAGCCACTGAAATTGCAAATTCCCGAACTTCAAAATCCTATCAAAGAGTAAAAAAGTCACAAATGTACAAGGCTGTATCACAAGATAGATTCTCATTAGATACTTTTCCAAGAGAAAACAATCACAAAATCAGCGTAAATTAAAACGTGATATAAATATCACAACTTTTTAAGACAACTAAAATTCATTCTTCTCCTGCCTCAATAAATTCATTAAACTCCATCACGTAAAGGCTAAAATTCCTAGAAGACACACGTGGAAGTGCGGCAGTATGGCTAGCAGAGTGATCCTCTGTCATCTTGATTTCAGGTGTAAGAGAGATCTTACCCCTAGCCTTGCTAGAGTGTCACAAAGAGGAACAAACCACAATATCTTTCTTAATGTAATTAAACAACCCCATCATAAAGTAATAATAAGACGAATACAATGTCAAAATGTAAAGGTTCAACAACAAAGTGGTACTGTCTCCAATATGAGAGAACTTTCCTAAAACTAAAAAGGTGGCAGGAGATGCCCCAACAATAATCCTCTCCATAAATTCCAATACGATCTTTCTAATCTGGTACCTAACTGATTCATGTATTTAGTTGACTTCTATTCGTATTCATATCACTTCTGCAGCATAAAAACAACAGATGCACATGGAACTTCTACCTCATGTAAAGTATCAGCTTATTTCTGAATAAGCAAAAGTGCAATGGGGGAGGCCTAACATTTTCATAGGGATTCTGCTGGTTACTCGGGCTAACATGAAAAAAGAGTAAAGCACAAGCAATTCAGCAAATTTCCATGACCAACTACAATAAAAATTTCTAAATCCTTTTGACATGGAGGGTTACCCCACCTACCACATGCAAAATTCCATAAGAAATTTCTATCTTCCCAATTTCATAACTAAAATACCTCATTATTTAAAGCAGCAAATACTGCAGGGTTACCCCAGCCACCACATGCAAAATTCCATAAGAAATTTCTATCATCCAAATTTCGAAACTAAAACACCTCATCATTTAAAGCAGCAAAAACTGCAGTCAAACAATCAGCCTGTGCCAGATAATCATCAAATCCACCACTCTCATGCAAAGACGAAAATATAGATCGCCGGACGGTGACATCAGCATCAGCAACAGCTGCAATGAGAAGCTTTTCCACAATCTGCACAAAAAAATAGCATCACAATAATGCAGCAGATAGAAGGGACTAACAGAGCATCAAATGCAGGCACAGTCCCCTTCAAGCAATGAAGCCAAAATAAAACATAGACACCAAGGCCTCAAAAAATATAAGGAACAAGACCGCTGCATTTAGTTGAGAAGGATATCAGCATGTCACATTGCAGCGGTAGTAGGAGTATTCTAAATATATCTCACTCAACTATAATTAATGACACAAACTAAAACAATATCCAGAAATCTAGGTGGCATATATTTTCAAGCATAATGCTACCATTGTAAAAGCTCAAGACTGTTTCAAATAGAAAAGAACAGTGTATCAGTTCCCTTATAATAACATAGACCAAAAATTACTAATAAAAAATCTTGAGAGGAATCAAAGCCCATGGCTATCCACAACAGGGTAATGTAGGACCTTTTAGTTGGTTTTTGTATCTAAAAATACAATTACATCGAACTGAGTTGGCAAGAGAATATAACAAGGGTTGAAGGGGAGTTCGCACAGAATCAAACCTCTTCAACAAGGCGGCGACGCTTTCCACCAGCACGACTTGTCCTACTGGAACTAAACTGGGCAGAGGATATGCCAGATAAGGAATTTGCCATTAATTTGCAGCAACACAAAGCAGCATCTTTTCTTGTACCGCCATCCTCATCTTCTAAATAGACCACAACAGATTCTCTTGCAAACTCAAGAAGATCATGACCCTGAAATGGCAGCATCCCCATTATGAAAAGGCAGGAAAAAGCCAAAAGCAGAGCAGACAATTAAAAGATGAAGCAACCTTAAAATTAAACCGGGCAAGAGTTTGTAAGGCTAGTTGAACAAGAGCAGAACCACTGAGCTCCGAGACTTGCATAGTAGCAGCTGTGCTACTAGTACGAGCAATGGCAGCAGAAGGCCTTGACTGAACTTGTTGGTTTCGAGAAAGAACTCCTGAAATGCATTCAAGCAAACGTACTTGAATGGTTGGAAGCAGAGATGGGATGCTACAACAAGAAAAGCATTCTCAATGTCAAAAACCCCAGATTCACAAAGACAAAGAAGAACAAAAGTGAATGCACAATATCTTTGGGAAGACCTGGCAGTGATGTTCTCAAGGGCTTCCACCAAGGTAGAGGATAATCCTACAGAAAACATTGCATCCAAGAGACTACGTACGTGAGGCTCCATAGAAGCGCCCATTGCTTTTGCAATATTTCCAACGCAAGCCAAAGCCTCCATAGAGGGTCGGCCTCTACGAGGCGCAATCTACAAAAAACAAGGCACTTCTCAAAAGTATTATTCTATGCAGAAGTAGCAGAACATATAGTGGTGCCAACAGAAAATTAACATTAATAATGATCTAGCGCATACTGCATCACGCAAGTGAGACGTTATTGTCGGCAAATAATTAATGAGTTCACCGTCCAATGCACCAGCCATTTCCCCAAGAGCAATGAACCCACTAGCGGCCTCTGCCGGTATTTTAAGAACATGAAGTATATGTTTCATACATATCTGCAAAAAGAAGCCATTTTGTCAGCAACTGGATATAACATCACGAATTAAATTCACTGAACAAAAGACAATTGGGAGAAACAACCAACCGTCAGATAGTTTGTTACGAAACGGTCACGTAGGAAATGGGCAATTCGAGGAAGCAAAGAAGTTATGCTGAGTCGAACAAGTCGATCCCGGTGCTCTAGATATCTGAGAACAATCTCAGCCACTTCTCTGTACCTAGACATCATGAACTCACCTGTATTCCTGCCAAATGGCACTATACAAAATAAGAACCCTAAAAGAGGAAGTTTTATATTTAGTTCAGGATCCCACCCCAATAAAAGGGCAGATTCTGGTATTTTTTCTTTAGTTCAGCTTTCACCAATTGCATAGAAGCTAAGTGGTGGGCAACAGGAATGTATGTCAAAATATCAATGTCTTCATATTATTGGTTTGGCTATCCATGCCATTCGAATTAGGAAATAGTATGTCTATTCAGCCATACCATACCAATGAGAAATTATTATGCAACCATAATGGCATCTACAGGAGATGTTTAAAGTATCTAAGCCACTGGCAGGGCCAGCTTTAATCAGCAAGGTGTGTATTTAACGGAAATAGATGGCATCTATCACTAAAGAAAACTGGAGCAAATAGTAGTTAGAATCAAAATATAGAGGAAACAACACAAATAAACAGTTCAGGCTATATTATTTATCAATAGCAAATAAAGGGATCGAATCAAGGATTACAGTGAACTTTATATCATTTGCCATTTCAACAAAAGATGGGATCTGAGGGAAAGACCCAAAAAGCAACCTACATCAGAAACCGAAGACTAGCCTCACTCAAAGAATATAATAAAGAAACTACACATAGAATCCAATGGCAAGATGTCAACCACATACAATAACTGTCAAAAGGTAAGCAATACCTGATTTTCTCAGAATTTTCAACAATTCTAGTGCAGAAATGTCGTTTGCAAGAAATCAAATATCCGAATTGGAAAAAATGAGGTAAGAAAAATTTTGCAAAAATAGATGTATGTTGGGTGCCTCCAAACACACCGTGACATAACTTTCAGCAAATGTTCAACTTCAAGGAACCTTAGAACCAACATAGGAGCAAAACAAAAGGGGATTTAACCAATTCTCTTGCAGCGGAAAGCTGAACATGAGGCAAGGAAATTCAAACATTTGTGGGACATAGCTTGTCAAGAAACAACGCAGCACACAACCAATTTCTACAGGACGAGAAGTTCATCATCTAGACCTACCTCAGCAGTTCCCCAACTGCAAGCAATGAACCATGTATGCTATGTACAGGGGCATTTCTCCCCAAACCATCTTGTGTAGCCTCAAACATACGGTAATACCTGTCATAACATCATTCAGCAATCAATAGTCCGAGAAAGAAAAGCTGAAAAGAATTTGTGAAAGAAACAAGAAATCATAAACCAAATTTTCTAAGTAACTGAATCACCATTGTAGTCTTTTTCAGATAAAAAGTTCAACAACAAATATACCAGCTTAAAACTCAAGAAAATTCAAAAGAGGTACAACAGCATAAGTATCAATTATAAAACTACAAATAAGTTGTGCGGTCATTTAATATTCAATGGACATCCAGAACCAATTCTACTGTTTAGAAACCACATATAATTGCCACTTGTTACTACATTATTTTTCTAAGCTCTATCCATCTTGTGTTCATAGAACGATTAAAACTTGAATAATACTATGCACTCCTTTTGTTTCTTCATTATTTAAGAACTATTTTCTTAGTCTGCCAGTTTAACAAGAAAAGGGACCCAGTGATCTCCCTGTTCAATTATACTGAAACCTATGAATTTGAACAAAAAAAAAAAATTGAATGCCGTAAACAGAAAATAAGAATTAAACGTCCTCCTGTGTTATTGGTTATGTATTCATTTTCAGTGATCAGCGGAAGATATTTCTTTTCAGTTTTGTATACGTTTTCGTGTGAAAATGAGAATATATTGAGATTAGTTAATGAAATTGTGTTCTATACTGAACTGAACTCTGGTGTCAAATCAATATATGTCCAATGAGAATACGTATAAACAAAAAAGTTGAAACATTCTGTGTCAAAAAGTGAAAACATAAACAAAATGGCCCAAAGTTTGAGTTCATACTAGGGATATGCTTTAACTCCATCAGCACTTCTTTAGGATGAAATATTTTCTGGGCAAAATAGTAACGGCAGCCCAAAAATTGAAACTGGATAAGGGATTTGCTCACAGTACATCTATACTTTCATTTAAAGATGACCATTTTTTAAGGGAATAGGATGAAATTCTAGTCATGCTACCATAGTCGTGGGAGGGTGCCGCTGCCTCACCACTCTATTTGCATCATGAACAATAAGACCTTAAAAGGTCTCATCCCCACAAACCTTCGGGTAACATAATACAGAATGGAAATAGAAAACTATTAACTACAAAACGTGAACACATGTGACATCCTTAATGTCAGACAGTAGACCAGGCATGTAATGGGGATATTTAAGAAGCGGAGGGATGTCAAAAGTTCATCCTCACAGATACCCAAGTAAGACAATACTACTGGAAATAGAATACTATTAACTTCAAAATTTTGAACACAGCTAATATAATCTGCGTCAGACTATATACATACCAGACAACAAAAGCTCGTTTCTGAGTTGAAAATGCTATTAAAACAGATCATCACAAGATATTGACTACTATGTAGTCAATAGGTCCAAAATAGACTTGCAGTTGCTAATTATTCTCAACCATCCAAAACAATCTTAACATCTGAAAAACTGAATACAAAATTGTAAACTAAGATATTTTATGCTTCCACAAGATTTCTTCCCAACCTATAATGTAACGATGCACTCAGCACTAGTTATCGTTTTTCTGCTCTTATATCTAAGAGAAGGCAAAAGAAGAGGACATGCATTTTTGCTTGGGACAATATATCATGGGAGTAAAAGCATGTTTCACACAAATTATTGATATCTCCATAAACAACTACCCATAGCATAGTGGAGAAAAGCACACTTACCACTGGACACGCCATCGTGTTTCACGCTTCTCAATAACCCGAAGGCAAGCACGCAATGCCTCTACAGCCCGCTCGCGTACATCCAGCTTTGGGTCCCTCAGAGCAACCCAGATAGCATCCACAAACTCAGGAACATGAACATTGAAAACTGTTGAAGCATTCTCAGCCATTTCCTATGACAATCATTAAGAACTTCTTACACATGCCTCAAGGAATAAAGGTCCGTCAGTTTCAACAAGAAAAACTTCTAGAGGACTGAACTGCTCAACCATATTTAGAATCTTAGTCCGAAATAAGAATATTAGTGATGCGTATGAAAGAGGACTCATAAGAAGCAAATCAAAAGGAGATTTTATGGAATTTTTTCAGCTGGATGCTACCCTTACTTGAAGATGAACTATTGTCCCAAAAATATCAATTTGACTAGCCTTTATCATAGAGTATCTTTTGAGGCTTTAGGCATAATGGTGTTTGAGTTAGGGGTATACATATCATAGGATTTCTCTTTGGGTCGTCTAGATCAATGGATTTAATTCATTATTTGTTTCCATGTAAGGAAACAAGTTATTCCCTTATCCATGAGGACTATGTATAGGATACAATTCAATAATTCTAATAATATGAGCCAAAGAAAAGAAAAAACAAAGCTACTACGCCATAAAGCCAAGTCAGGAAAACACAATTATATCACAATAGTCCCACTTTCCCAGCCATCTGTCCAATTTGTCAATCTTCCTCGTAAAGGCCTGAACATCCCACAAAAGCAAAAATATCCTACTTCTTCAGCATCTTCTATATTTTTCAAACTTATTTCCCAAAAAATATTATAAAAAAATTGTTATCCTTACTATATATACACATGCATATTGTATTTATATTTTTATATATACTGAGATCACCAAATTAAGTAAAAATATATTTCTACAACTTAGAATCATCAAAACGTTTAACAAAACCATTTACCAAAGAAAACCCAAAAAAACAAAAATCAAGAAAGTTCTCCAACATTTTTCAGAGGAAACTAAGTTAAAAAATTCCAAAATCTATCTAAACATAACCGGTGTTTTTTGTTCATGTTACTGTTCACAACCCAACACAGCAAACAGCTGGATCATCATACAACACTTTGATACTTCGAAGGATTTTTTAAACAAAATTTTCCTTCAAAATACATGCAAACAATAGAGATCATTTTACAGTCAGGGGGGATCAGGCAAACAGTATAATAATATATCCCTTAATCCTGTCTCTGCTCTTTATTCTCTTGCTCATACTAGACATGCATTGAAATCAAAATTGCAACAATATTAAAGTTTCTCGAAGTGAGCAATTCCAGTTGCAGCTATAAGACATCAACACTTTGGTAACTTGGTTAATCGCTAATCAATATGAGCAGGAAGAGGCGACATACTTTTAAAATTAAAACAGCAGCAAATCGACGATATTCGACTCTATCACCACGAAGCCAATCCAATGCAATTTTTACCTGAGAAAAGTAGAGATTAAAAGTCACAAAAAAATTAATTCTATCATGCCACAAGCAGGAAATCTTCAAATACCAGCCGTTCCACTTCATCAGCAGTCATTGCTCCACCAGCTCTGGCCAAGTGGCCCAGAACTTTACTGGCAACAACCAAGGTTTCAGGTTCACGTTTTGCCTCAAATGCAGTTCGCATGTAATTTGCAATCTTTGCAACTTTCACTGCATTCTCCCCAATTCCAACATCTATAAGCTCATCTATGGCCCTCAATGCACCCAAATTTTCAGCAACTTCATTGCTTTCTAAAAGACTGGTAACACGGTCATACAGCTGATCCATAAAGCGGGAAAATGCTTCACCACTAAGATCACGAGCTTGTTCCTCCACGAGTCTTCTCAATGCTGAGGCAGCCCCATCCTACAGATTAATTTAAGGTCTTCCATTAAAAATGCTGATTAATATCTGGTTAAGCATATGTAACCATTCAAAGGACCTAAATAAATGGTCCCCATAAACTTATAATTGCTGTGATATACAGAAACCATCTGAGCCTAGTGTGTAAAGTGCCCAGGTTCTGCAGTAAAAGGACAAACTAAACAGTTTCACCAAATATAAAGGCAATCCAAACACATATGGCTGCAGGCAACAGACAAACAGCTACCAATCCATCAATTAAATCAAAACAAGTCCTTTAAAACCATAAGTTTGCCGCGTTTGCAGCTGGAAATGCGACTTTGAAAGGCAACCTTTCAATCTGGAATTTAAATGAGAGCCATGCGATTGAAGGCGGGATTAAATTGGGGAAAAATTGTGGTGCCCTCGCGTGATACGCTGTCGTTTGGAGGCTGATTAGGGCACATTGCTATTGGGGAATTTTTGTCTGAGGGTTACGAGCATGGGCGAACCAGAGGCTGCCACATCGACAGCTGGGGAGCACACCTGCCTGGAAGAGAAAACCAGCTGCTGCCTTTTGTGTCCTTGTGAAGAAGACGGGTGCCAATGAGAGGGGAGCAATGACAATCTGCAGTTTTCTTTTTCTGGTAAATGTATTTCCAGCTTTTAGTTAAGAATTTTTGTCCCCGTTATATGTAAATGCAATGGCTGTGAGTCAAGGATCATATCAATGAAATATCAGTCTTCTTCTTCTTCCTCATCTCTCTGTTTTTCTTCTAATTTCCTATCCCCTTCTGGTTATTTCATTAAAATTGATCTCAAGTCATTACAAATTTCCACATCAAACTCATCCATTCTAAAAGAAAGCTCCACCAAAATTTGGCCAAGAAAGCACAAACTTGAGTCATCAAACAGAGAATAGAGAAAAAGAAAAAACAAACAGTACAAGAGATAGTTCCAGACCTTGGGATTGCCGCGGACGCAGAGTTCAGCCAAGACTCGGTTGAGAGCGTCCATATTGCCGGCGTTGGTGGCAGGCGCCGGACCAATGTATCGAATTGATTGCGATGTAGTCGCCATGCTATAATATAGTATCTAGACACAGTATAAATATCTCACAACCGTAGCGCGTTTCTTGAATGCATCAAAGAACCCTGCAAAGAATCTTGCTTTCTATCACGAATTAGTAGAAATTACGAATATGTACACAGTGGCATAGAAGAAAGTCCGCACTGCGATTCTTGATATCAAGAAACTTGTATTATCTGCTAATACATACACAGAACCAAAATTCACAGAACCCTAACCGGATTCTCGAAAGTATCGAAGATTCTTGAGCAATTCTTGAATCAAGATTCAAGAACTAGTAGAATTGGCGAACCATCCATGGGAGTAAGAAATATATGTGCACGCGTATATTCCGCGAGAGAGTGAGAAAGAGGAGCGTTATGTTGGGCAGTAGGGTGAGAAAGCAGCCCTCTTCAATTGAGACGCTCGACCAGCAAAAACCCTCTTGTTTAATGGGACTCTTCCAATTTATTATTCTTTTTTTATAGGGACTATTCCAATATTTTGATTTAGTTTAAATTTGCATTTCGCTGTTTTTTCCTTTATAGTCTCTCTTTTCCCCTTTTACGCCATATATTTTTTTTTTTACACATTCTCAAGAATCTCAACCTTATCTCCTGTCAAAACCATAAGGAAAAAACCCTTTCATTATGTTTGGTTTTACGTTTCAAAATTTCAAACATACCATCTATTTCCAAAACACTTATTTTTCTTTATTTTTCTTTCTCTATCTCCAAAACCCAAAACAAAATATTCACAACACAAATCCAAACACCGTGCTTAATTCTTTGTTTTTCAATAACAAATAAAACTAATGCACAGGTAACCAACATTCTTAAGGGCGTGTAAAAAGTTGAATTTAATTTTTCAATTTTGAGTGGGAAATATGTGTTTCCAATTCTAATAGGGTTTAACGAAAAAATTATGTTTGGATCAAGGCATATTATATAATGCATTTAGTGAACAAAAGCAGAATAAAATGTACCTTGAATTTATTTATAAGATTATGTTATATTGCTAGCAATGTCAAATAAATACGTTCTTTTATTTTAAAATAATAGTTCTATTTTTTATTATTAATCATGTCATATCAAAGCATTACGAAAAGAATATATTATTTAAAAAGTATTATATGTATAGAAATGCATAAAAAAATATTATTAAAACATGAATGATAATAAGATTTTAAGTAACAATACGTATAAACAAACATATTTTCAACTTTATAATTGTTTTCAATATCGGAAATGAAAATACAACCAAACAAGGGATTGTTAATGAAATGTTCATAGAAAATTAAAATCACGAGTCATGCCAGTGGTATATTTGCTCATATCCGCTGGTCCTCTGTATGGTGATGTGAGTTTGAACTCTTTCATAAATGTGTATTTATTTTTTATACCAATTATCTAGCTGTATTTCATTTAAATACAATTATTAATGCATCTAATCCACTTGTGACATCTATTGATGGTTATAATTTGTCGATAATCGGTCCATATTAATTTTCGATTGAGAATTATCAATTCTCATTGTTAATTTAAGATCCAAAATACAATGATGTATTTGACAATCTCTATTTGAGAAATAGAAACAATAGTTAAGTATGAATGAGGCTCTTTGAACGCTCTTCTTGGCTGACTAAATCGGTAAAGAACAAAGAAGAATAAACTGAAAATGGATGTTGGGCAACTAAATTGGTAAAGAACAAAGACAACTTGTGATAATACAAATACCCAAATTGTCTCTCAATCCTCTACCACGGAGGTGTCTAGCAAAGGATGTTAGTGAAGGAGGCTGTTAAAAGGAACAAAGTGAAGGAAAAATAAAGCTTGATTTTTTCCTTACACTTACAGGAAAAATTGGAACCTACCCCTAATGGACAGGATGTTAGGACCTGAGATGTACAATGTATACTGTTTCAGCAGCTGTGCAGCAGGTCACTTTTTGTGTTCGCTTTGCACAAGATTAAGAAGGAAATCTGTGAATATATGCTCGTATTCTGGCATTTTTCCGTACCCTGCGACCGGCAAATGTAAAAAGTTCAGCATTAAGATGTTTATACTTGGTGGTCCAGAAGATGAAATGAATCGGTGATAAGTGACACTGGCAAATGTATTTGATTCTTGAACCAAAACAAACATGATTACAGGTCAAAGAGCTAGTAGGCATATGAAAAGTTGCTCCAAAGTGCACATGGAAAAGCAAATGAGACTTGGATACACACTAACCTGGAAAGTAGTTGATGTCAATGACATAATACATATCTTTGGTCCCGTTCTTCCGTATCACATCTATATTGAACAGCCGGAGTCCCTAATATGACAGGAATCAGGCATAACAATAGCAAATATACAATGCAAACAGATTAGGTGAAGCCAAAATTTCAGTGGAAAGGAATTTTACCAGTCGATGATGCAGCTCTCTTGCTAGCACCTCAAGCAAAGGGGGTGGAGGAGGTTCTGCAGTAATCAATATAACTACATAACATGAATTATGAAACTTTTCCAGTTCCAGTGAGAAGAAAGTACGACAACAAAACCAGATGTGTCAAACTCACCAGCAATAGAAGGATCCAGATCAACATTATCAGCAGAAGCTGCAGCGCTAGAAACTCTTGGGAAGCGGAACACTCCAGAAATTTTTGTCAAGTCACAATTAGTTACATCAGGCAGAGAGAAACGCCTGACAACTTTAATGGACTCACCAACAATAAAAACTTTGAAGAGAACACCACCTATCATAGAGCACACATAAACATTCATAAATGCTAAATAGGGAACACCTGAAAGAAAGATGAAGAACTTATGGAAGCACATACCATGATTAACGAACTCCTGTAAAACCATTGGAGTTTCCAGTTCTGATAGGGAAAAGTGATCATATGCGAGGAACAGTTCATGCGACTTTGCACTTCCATCCACAACTAGTGGTTTCACAACTGAAACAGCAGAATTTGACAACATAAGAAATCATTATCACACAGAATAATGTAGCAACAAGCTCAGATTGTGGAAGAATATTCCCGTATGTAACTTCTGACTAGCTAATCACCACGCTTCTATGACAATATCCATATTACACACTTAATGAACGTAATTCTTCTTGCAAGATAGCACAACTTTGTCAATACTATCCTGTCATGAGAAACTACCAACACTAAAATTGTCAGTAGAAAAGCACCTTGATCTGTAGTTTCTTGTGGATTTGTGACAAGTAAAACCATATGAGGCAATGGGTCCAAACAAATTCAGAATAAATCCTAATAGTAAAAGGAGTGCACCTTCTCAACACTACAATAATACAACTCTGTTATAGAGGGCAGAAACACTCACCAGACACCTCCCAATTAATGGGAGAAAAAGATGGGAAAAAAGAAAAGAAAAGGATCAATTTCCTATTTCATTTCTTTGCATGTCAGTTAACTTGTTTGTCAAAAAAAAGTTAGGAAAAGTTAGTTTACCTAGAGGTACTCTTAATCCTGCTTTAGCAACTTCATCTGGTATCGAAGTTGGATCTTTCGGAATCACCAACTGCCTTGGAATGCAAACTTTGCCTGTGGTGGTTCATACCCAAAAAACCATGTCACAAAGAACGTAGAAGGCCAACATAAATTTGGAAAGTCATTAAAAAGAAAATAGCATGGACAAGTGACAATATTTGAGAGGGGAAAAAGGACCCAAATTAACGGGAAAAGGGCAGACTGGCAGAGAGACAAGAGATGATCTAATATCAAGAAAAATGTATGCACACAGCATTGTGGTACGCCAAATACCATAATGGTCGGGCAATTCCAGGTCAGCAACCACCTCAAGCATTGATTGACGGTTGCGTAAATGTTGAATGGCATCAGGAGGATCAAGGACTATCACCTCTGGATGTACTCTCTTATAATCCTTTATAGAAAAATAATTTTGAATGAGATTCAAAGAAGGATGCTTGCAGCATCATAGGAATTATAATTTGAAGCTCTGGGAAGAGTTCATCCATGATGAAAAATTGCACAGCATACAGATATGCAAATTCCAGGTTGCCATTTTAGCATTCCAAATCAAAAGTGTACATTGTGAGTGACTTTTCATTTCATTCTGAGTTAGAAAATCTCATATCATAAGCTCCACAAAATCCTCCAATGCGAACATAAATGAAAACCCTGGAGAACTTCCAATTAAATGTAGATTGCCAGCATCGCCCACCTATATGCATGAAATAATGAAACCAAAGTTTCTGGAAGCTAAATTGTGAACTTCTCTTTTTAACTTCACATGGCTATTTCAATGGTTACTTTCGGGTTTGAGCAAAAACATTTTCGAGGATCTAACTAGTTTGGCCTAGAGAGTTAAAATGTCTGTTTCTAAGCAAGTAAAACAAGACTGTCCACAGAAACTATTGTTGCGAGTTTCTTCTTTGTACCTTGAGTTTAGAACCTGAATTTCTTTATAGGCAGCAAATTGGAAGTGTTTCATTCTGCTATTAAAGCTATCAAGGAAAAGGTAACTACAGTTCTGAGTTCCCACTCAAATAAGATTATTTCCTCTCTGGAGGAAAAATCACAAGGAGTTACATTAAAGCGTCATCATATCAGTACACATATAAGGTAACTCATGACCATACTGGAAGTACAACACAATCACTTTGTTGGCACAGACCCATAAAAGCAACAATTTTATTAAACCAAATGCAAAGTCAAACTTGCCAATTGTTAAACAATCAATATGAAGAGACGTTCCCTATGCACTATAGTAGAAGCACATCAGACCTTTCGGAACTACGACTAGCAACACCTAAAAGTCATCTAAATCTCAGAAAGTAAATTCCTCACTTGTTTGATCCTCACAACTATCTGGTCATGACTCATGATGGAGAGAGCAAAGATTCTGCAATTATGTCAGATAGGAATGAGTTTTTAACCCTCAGAGCATGTGCAACTTCAACCTATCACCCTTAGGATACAATCAATCTTGGAGATTAAGTAGCACCAATATATCCATTGCAGCATGCAACTAGGTAAGATTTTAGATTCATGACATTGATTGCGTGGTAAAATGTTCCAGAGCATCATTCAGAAAAGGCCATTTTACATTATTCGATACATAAAAAGCGTCATAAAGTTGGGAGCACAAACCACGATAACCTGGGACCAGTCCTTTCCTGCTAACTGAAAACAGATAAAAGCAATCAATCAAGAACAAAGCTAAGAAGAATGAAGCAAGGTTACTATAATGTATATTTATTTTAATCCTTTTAACACAAACTAATTCTTGTAACAAGGACTTCTCTAAAAAGAGAACATCAATATTGTGGAGCATTCCAACTGGAAACAGCCAATAGGTGCAGAGTAAGAAGACAATTGTTAATTACAAGACTTGACAAGGAGCCTTCTTCCTACTTGGTGGTTCTGTTTCTGGTTCCCTTTCCCCTCGTCAGCAGACGAGAATTATAAGGAATTAGCTAAAAAGATTGGAACAAAGATACACAGCCCAAATCATTAGGATTACTATTGGTCCCATTGGATTTCGGAGGTCAAAAAGTTTATCAACTGCCACGAGAAGCCCACTAAATAATTAAAGAATAAGTTGTGAATAGTGTCAAATTACACAAGGACCTAACAGCTTCCTCGTTCATAAACAAAAAGGAGGCAGGAAACATTCTGATGACTAGGGTTGCAGATTGCAGGAATCTGTAGTCCATATTCCAGGACAGAATAATGGTCAATGAAGCAATGCAAATAAAATTAGCAATGACGGGGGAGAATAGAGCAATGAACTTCTTTAGGTTGGGTTTGGTATTTGCTATTAGATATTCAATGAAGCTGTGATTTGAAAGCAGGGCAGTTATAACACGAACAACAGGAGGGCCAAAAGCACAACCGAACTTAAGAAGTTCTTGAGTTAGGTGAACTATGGTTGAGGGAGTAAAGGATTAAAACGAACAGAATATTAAAAGCGGGGGGGGGGGGGGGCTAGGACAAGATATGAAATTTTCCTATCAGATTAAGTGACATTGAAATTTTGTTAATTAATCTCCATATACCACTGATAGCATAGATTCATACAATGGTTCAGGACGACCTTTCTTTACTTTCTATTTTCAGATTTGCTTTCTAAATTTGTATGTCAGCCTCCAGATCCTTTTTTGCACATTTTCAACTGAAATTATGGATTTGAAAGGATTTCGTACGCCAGTGATTTAACCCTAAGAGTGATAGTGAAAAGACTTACATTAATTTTACTTTTTGACATCCAAAATCTTAAGAGTAAGGACCTTATACATCTATAGTAGCATTTTCAGAAACCTTGTGGAATAAGAATTTGGCAGTAATAACTCATACCTTGTGTAAAATAACGTCGAATGGACCTTGCTCCGATAAAGGCCTTTTCAGATCAATTGGAACAAATTCAATTCCTTTATCTCTGCATCAGATAATAGGATATTCATTAAGTAACAAGAAACACCTTATCTCATACAAACATCTCCTAGTCTTTGGCTCAGTATCATCGACACAAAATTAAGTGTAGAGATATATGGCAAACATCCTGCAGTTAAGCAGACCATTTTTCTTTTTTTTTTTTTTTTTGGGGGGGGGGGGGGAGGGGGTGCCCTCTAACAGAATATATCAACATAAAAAAAAAAGAAAATAAAATTACAATGAATAAGTAAGCACGGATAGCATTGATTTAAATAGATGTCCAAATCCCAATTTTCAACTTTTCATAGACGAAAGAGGTGTCAGAGGATACTTGTATCTTTTCAATGCAGATGAGCTCAACTAATGAAATGCTAGACATGACAAGATTCAGAAGAAAATAAAGTAGCATAATAGAATAGAATTTTAGCTTAATAAGAATAAAACTTCCCCCTAAAGTTTATCAGATTTTGCACAGTTCCATTTTCAGAGCATGCAGGCTAAGGCAGTGCCAACTCCTGGACCTTCTTATTGGTATGGCCTATGTCATTTTAGTACAAGCCTCCAATCAACATGGGAGGCGACGAATTAGTAAAATAATTCCAATAAGACAACTGTTTTTCTCAAGTTTGATGGCGTAAAATATGACAACTAGGGGATCATTAATTATGAATTCTTAATAGCGGAGTACTAATCCTAAAAATGACGGTAGGGACAAGTGTTCAGTCTCAATCTTCCCCTGCAGAAGGAAAGCAACAGGATTGTTTTGGACATAACCATAAGGTCATAAAATAAGTTGACTTGACTGTAACCTCAAGAGCACATATTAAGGAATATTCCCACCAAAGAAGCATTTTCACATAAGGTCCTAGATTCCTCGTGAAAGCATTGAAGATATTGGATAAGTCAAACAAACAGTTGAGAATTAACTGTAACAAAAAGGGCCCTCTGACACTGCACGCGCAACAATGTTAACCTCATAATTTCCATATATTACTCTTCTAGTCTTCCATTTTTATTAGGAAGGCTGGGCACGCACTGAACCAGAATTATCCAATCAATAAATCAAAATGATGATTTAATTTATTACATTTCTGGAATAGAAAAAGGGGAGAAAGAAAGTGGTATTTCAATATAGCCTCTGCATGCATCGGGATTGTCATTGTGGGGGAATTAACTTAATAATCAATCAAATTATTGAATTAAAAAATCAATATTGTTTACTATTATCCTTGAATTCAATAATAATACCAAAGAATCTTTAGCAAAACAAGATCAAGAGTCCGTCGGCGCGAGTAGTAATTCAGCTAGTTAACGCATTTGTAAAAGAACCAAAACTGGAAACAAAAAATCATACAGTACGCAGAACAACGAAAAATAGCGCATTATAAAGAAATTAGCCGAAGATTTGAAAGACGACCTGCACAAACACGCAGTGTAATTGATCTACGAGCAACTGCACGTATACAAACAGAAGGGCATCTACAAAGCATGGAGACAAATAACAAAACAGAAAAGCTGAAAGAGTACCGAGCTAAGCGAATAAACTTCGGCTTCAAGAAGCTCTTCTTTTTCTTCGAAGTAAGAGCATAGCCCACTACAACTCTCACCGCCGCCGATGAAACTTCCTTCGCTTGTGTTTCTTCCTCTTCTTTTCCATCATCCAAGTATGAATGTGAAATCGGCCCGTTCAATTTCATAAGCACTTGGGCTTCACCGCTCAAAAGATTTAAAAAAAAAAAAAAGAAAAAATAAAGGAACCCTAGAATTAAAATTTTAATTTCACGGCTAAATTCTGACAGACGGAAACATACAGAACCTCTTCCGACTTGTTCGTGGCCTCTCTTACACCAAAATCATCAATAGAATCGCATAAACAGGCAGATATTTCAATCTATTCCTAGCCTTGGTTCCTCCTTTTCACTCCGATAGGATCAAATGCGCAGAAGCGAAGTGCGTAGAGAAGATGTATATACATACACACACGGGATGAGTGCATGTATTGTATTATGATATGTGCAGAAGAAGGTTCGGAAGCTTCTCTTTGGGATTCATTACCCGGACATTTTTGTCCTTTGGCTTTTGGGATTTTGCATTGTGGGGGGGGGGATGTGAACCAATTTCCACCAATTATCAAAATCTTAATATTTCTTTTCTTTTCTTTTTGTTGGGTTATGACTTTTTAAATAAAAAGTATATCGAATTGAATTTATTATAATTTTTCAAATAAATAATCTAACAATCACATAATGTTCATTTCGTCAAAAATCATTAAAACATTGTTCAATTTAATAATTGTGACACTACCTACAATTGGCTCCACTTGATCAAATGTTTTTACACTATCTACCGACTATAAAATAAGACCAAACATTACAGACTTGTACACTATGTTTGGTTTTATGTGCATTTCTCGATACAAAATAAAATATAATTAATATTTATTTTTGTATTTTTTATACTTTATTTGTGTATTTTTTTATTTTTTTATTTTTTATATAATATATATATATATATAATATAAAAGAGACATAAATTGACAATGAGCATTAATTTGTATCTCCCATAAATACAATATTAAACAGACAATATATATATAAATATATAAAAGATATATTATTTGACAATGAACAGTGATTTTTGTGTTCCAAATTCCAACATCAAATCTACACCACTTATTTTAAAATATTTTAAATTACCTCAAAATACAACTCCAAGCAGACCATCTATCTCCAACACACAGTAATTTATCTCTACTTTTCTCTATTTATCTCCAAAACATCAATACAAAAACACAAATCCAAATACTATCGTAAGCATTACAGACCAGCAAATACAATCGACCACGACTATAGACTCAGACAAATACGATATTTTGAAAAAACTTATTATAGACTCATACAAATACTATTCTATTTCTTTTTCCAGCGACATCTCAATTAAATATTAATAGCATATTTTAGTAGAGTTGGTGAGATTTAAATTTGATATGATATAGGGTATATTATCTACTTGGGATATTGTAAGAGGATGATTAAGATTAGATGGTTGCATATTATCTACTTGGGATATTGTTTTTTATACAAAGTAAAGCCTACTTTTATCAACATTGTCTTGTTTCTTTAAATGGTCGAATGTTGTCTTTTTATAATGTAAATAGTAAAATAAAAAATAATGTTGTCTTTTTATATATTTTTCAACGTAAGAAATGTTCTTTTTTTTAATTAACACACGACACAAATTTTTAATTATACTTTATTTCAAAGGAAACTACTTGAAACAAGAGTTGTGACTATGAAAGGAATTATGGTAAATTGCAACGGATTTTTTTTAAAATTTCTCATAATTATAAATAATAAGGAGTATTTGTAATTTTGACATTTTTCAGAAAATACCAAAAAAAAAATTAAAATGAAAGTTGAGTTGAAGTTTTAGGTTGACATTGACCCAAATCAAAGGTACAACTTGAAAATAGAAGGAAATAAGTCAAAATTTAGATTGGCTAAACCAGAGGTCCAGCCCACTTAAATTAATAAATCTGGTCGGAGCCTTTTATTGGTCCAGTCCAGTCCAGTCCAATCCAGCCCAGCCAACTTTCACTCCCTTTGTAGTTTACAACAAAAACCACATGTTTTATTAGGGTTAATTACACTTAAATCTATTTTAAAAATATAAAATCATATATATTTTTTAAAGATATTTTAAAATTACATTTATATTGTCCCCGAAAATTCTTTCTTTACACCTGACACTATTTCATTAGAACTTGAACGAAAAATTATAACGCTAATGAAAAAAGAGCATAAATTTTTAATTTTCCCCCGCATTTAATATTTTTATGTATACTTTTATACTTATAAAGAAATAAAAATAATATATACATATGTGTCTGGAGTGAGGTTAACATTATTATATTTTTTTCTTATATGTACAAAATTATTATATAAGAATGTTAAATGAGGAGTAAAAATTTAAATTTATATAATTATTTTGCTAGCGTCAACAATTTTCATCAAAATCCTAACAAAATATAGTCAGGTGCAAAAAAAGTGAATTTTTGAAGGAAATGTAAATATAACTTTTTCGAGAAAAAGCTTAATTTTATATTTTTAGAGGGAATTTAAATATAATTAACCTTATTTTATTATTACCAATTCAACAAAAATTACGTCTTGACAAAAAAATATAAATATTTGAAAATAATTACAAATAATTGGCATTGAATAAGAAGGCGGTAACGAGTGGTGTACCAAACCTTCTTAGTGCGCATTACGACGCCGACATATTGTACTTTTTAGTGCCCATTTCTCGCACATAATTAACATTTGAGCTCTTTGGTATCAGTTTTTTAATGTCAAATGCGCAGCGTGCGTTCAATTTTTTTTTTTTTTTAATATTTCTTACATTTTGTTCTATCAAACGTTGTTCCAACGACTTTACTAGCAAAAGTGACATGTTTTTTACTTTGGAGTATCTATCTCGTGTTGCTCGAACAAACAACTCCAACAAATGTACAACACGCCTACTTATATTCTTTCTGCCGGCTATAAACATATTTTGATAAAAAGGTTTCATGTTCCAATTTTGACTGTTTGTGTGTATGTTGGGGTGCATCACTATTAAAACAAAAAAGAAAAAAAATTAATTTGAAGTACATTTATGTATTAAAAAATTGCGCTTAAACATTACAGTATTTTGAAATATTTAAGTAATAAATAATTTGTAGTTACTCGATTTTTTAAGGTTTTATGGAGTGTTAGTAAGAGTTTACCATACATATTTATCAGTTTATTGTTGAAATAAAATGAAACGTGTTTTTAATTTGAAATTAAATTAATTTAAACTGAAAATTTTAAGTGGGTTCGAATCGACTTCTGAAATTTAGTGGTAAAATTATAAGTGTTAAAGTGCTTTATCAAGCACTTGAACTTCAACTACTCTTCATTTCGTATTTTATTTGAAATAATTCTAATTTGCACGGCAACTTAACTTAAAGGGTTGTTGGCTGAACTTATAAGCTTATTGAAATATCTTATAAATTATTTGAGAGCATATAAGTTTTTAGAGCATATAAGTTTATAAAAATTGTTCGGCTAATTTTTTTTTTGAAGAGCTTATAAGATTCTAAAATAAGATGTTTATCTCTTTAAAAAATATTAACTTCACCTATTTTTTTTTTAAATATTTTACAAGCTCTTTAATCTTAACGTCTAATACAAAAAAATATTCAGAATTTTATTAATATTTCACTTTTGATTATTTTATAATTGATATTTTTATCCTCAAATAAAATTATTTTTTCATATGTTATTCTCATAAAAAAAAGAAAAAAGATATATTCCCCTTCCCCGGGACCATGCCCAAAAAAAAGAAAAAGGCTTTACCATTTACAGAGTAATGACAATGACGGCCCAGCTCACGTTAGCCAGCGAAGGGGGTAGTTGACCGTTAAATTCGACGGCCTACAACTGTGTTGTGTACTATACCGCCCTTTTTCAGCTGTCCCTACTTTCAAATTAATTAAACATTGACAAAAAAGGTTGTTTCTTTGTATAACACAATTAGGGTTCCCCTAAACTTCTCACCAGTGCTGCAAGAGAATATACCCATTCTTGACGCATGTATATATATATGTGTATACATATACACATGTAAGCAGTAGGAAACCTAATAATATTTTTTTGTCTTGTGGAATCCGAAAATCTTGGTTAACTACAACAAAATTTTGACGGGTTTTCCGAAGACCCTTTTGTTTGCCTAAACATTGGCGAATTTGGGTATTCCTTTGATAGTACCTTCTTGTTTTTCTTTCTTGATTACTGCAAATCTTTTGACTTTTGAGTCCGTTCTCTAAGAGATCATGGCTGTTATGGGAGATTTAGCACTGAAGTTTAGTGGGATGATCAAGAAAGATGGGGCTTTTGATTTGAAGAAGGGCGTGTTTGGTCTCCCAATTTCTAGTCATGGAGTTTTTTTCAACGCTAGGAAGTTTAGAAGTGTTGAGTCCAGAATTGGGGTTCAAGCTGTGATGCAAGTGGGTGTGGAGAGTGCAGAAGTTTCTAAGGGTTGTGAGAATTTGGAAGGGTTTCTGGGATTAGATGTTGTTTCAGAGGGGGAATTGAGGGAGAAGGGGTTCTTGGGGTTGAGGAAAACGAAGCTCGTTTGCACGATAGGGCCTGCGTGCTGCTCGTTGGATGATTTGGAGAGGTTGGCTATGGGAGGGATGAATGTGGCTAGGCTTAATATGTGTCATAATACTAGGGATTGGCACAAGGATGTGATTAGGAAAATTAAGAAGTTGAATGAGGAAAAGGGGTATTGTGTGTCTCTGATGATTGATACTGAAGGCTGCCAGATTCAAGTTGTTGATCATGGTGCTCCTTCCTCTGTTAAAGCAGAGGTATCAATTTAAAGAAGTTGTGTTTGAAATATATATGCTAATTGTGGACAATGTTTGTTTTTTTATATCCATAAAGCTAATGCTAATTAAGTGGAGAAAATTTGTGACGCTGTTGTGTTTCTCTTGGATTGTTAGGAGGGTTCAATCTGGTTCTTTACAACTGAAACGTTTGCGGGCTCGCGCCCGTTTACAGTCCAATCTAACTATGAAGGTTTTTCTGAAGGCAAGTTGATTGATGGAAGTGACTCAGCAAGTTTTCCACCAACAAAAAGAGGATTCTTTGTTTGTTCTGATCACTGTTTGCTGCACTTTCTTCAGGTATTAACGTGGGTGATGAAATTGTTTTTGATGGAGGAATGGCAACCTTCAAAGTGGAGGAAAAGGTTGGGAATGACTTGCGATGCAGGTGCACGGACCCCGGCTTACTCTTGCCACGAGCTAAACTGACCTTTTGGAGGGATGGAAAGCTCGTGGACAAGAATTATGAGCTTCCGACTCTGACGGCTAAGGTTAATCAAAATCCGGATTTCATTTTCTTTGCATGACTAAGTATACTAATTCGAATTGTAAGACTGATATGCTGTCCTGTGATAATCCTTTTAAGCTGTGCTAAACAGAGTGCTTTTAACACTTTGGAGTCACTGATGTTGATAATAGAGCTGTAATACCTACAGGATTGGCTCGACATTGACTTTGGAATTTCTGAAGGTGTTGATTTTATTGCCGTGTCTTTTGTCAATGATGCCGATGCTGTCACGGACCTGAAGAAATTCATTTCTATCAAATACTCCAAGTAATTAACTTTACATTGTCCTCTTTTACCTCCGAATCATCTGGCTTTTCTTCTTTGTACCTCTCGTCGACGATAGGGATCTTCAGTTAAATGATAGTACTAGCACTGACATGGTTTGATTAATTTTACTGTGAACATTATGAGTTTATAACAATAGGAGGCTACCAAGCATTGCCAGAGTCTAGGCCTAGTATCTGAAATCGATGTGATCTGCATATGCTTCTTTTAGAATATGGAATATGAAGGGGAAATGCTTTGATCACAGATCAATAAAAGTTTTGGCGAAGATAGAGAGTCTGGAGTCTCTCAATAACTTGGAAGAAATCATTGAAGCTTCTGACGGAATCATGATAGCAAGAGGAGACCTTGGAGTCGAAATCCCACTAGAACAAATCCCAACAGTTCAGGAGAAAATTACTTATTTATGCAGGCAGCTCAACAAGCCAGTAGTGGTAGCTTCTCAGCTTCTTGAATCCATGGTCGAATTTCCTACTCCAACGAGAGCTGAGGTAGCTGTTTTGGGTATTTTTCACAGAATTTTTCAAATTAATTGCTCTAAACGTTGACTAGAAAACAAAAATTTCATCATCTTGTAAGTACTCAAGAATTTATGGTCTCTTCATGATCCTTGAAGCAAAATTTTAAGACTGAAATTTGTTCAACAGGAGAAAAACCATAAAGTTTGATATGCTGTTTGCTTTTATAGGTGGCCGATGTTTCTGAAGCTGTTCGCCAATATGCTGACGCGCTGATGCTCTCTGGAGAATCAGCAATTGGACCATACGGGCAGAAGGCTCTTTCCGTGTTGCGTATGACTAGCAGCAGAATGGAACTATGGAGTCGTGAAGAGAAAAGGCAAAATGCTCTGCTCCAGCGCAATGTTGGAGCATCTTTGACAGATCAAATTGCTGAGCATATCTGCAACTGTGCTGCAGGAATGGGTATGTCTAAGACCGTTCTCATCTGTGTCTTGTGTTACATTGAGCCATAAAAGCCGTACATTGCATTTTTGGGACCTTGCATTTTGTGTATTTGGGAATAATCTGTGCAAATAAGAAAAGCAACAAATAATGTATGTTCCCATGTTCGATTATGTTACATCTTGACAAGTTATTTGTTACATCTGCAGCCAACAACCTAGCACTGGACGCGATTTTTGTGTACACAAGACATGGCCAGATGGCTTCACTCATCTCACGCAATCGTCCAAATCCTCCTATATTTGCGTTCACAAACGACAGCAGCACCAGAATGGCACTTAATTTGCAGTGGGGCGTTACTCCACTTCTCTGTGATCTTTCAGATGACATGGAAGCTAACATCAGTAAATCCATCGATCTCATAAAGACCAAAGGCCTGATCAAGAAGGGAGACACAGTTTTGATCGTCTCAGATATCGTTCCATCTTCGACCACCCAAACTGTGTTTCAGTCGATTCAGATCAAAACTGTCGTTTAGGGATATTCGTAATACTGTTCAAAATTTTAGATACCCAAGTTTGTATGTTAAAGATATATTCGTGTTTTTTGTTTAGAACCTATTTCCACTCTGTCTGAATCATTACATTTAAATATTTTTACTGATAATTTGGTTTCTTGATCATCTTCAAGAAAGTAATATTTGCATTCTATGCCAAGCAGGTGGCCAAGCTTCATGGGTGGCATTAGACATTAGTCTTTGTGAAGTATTCTTATTATTATAAATTTGGTCTAGTTAGCACAATAATTGGCAAGTGGATAGGCTTTAAGTAAACTAATCCCCCATCCTACAATTATTTAGCAAAAACATATATAGAGAACGACAAACTGTAGGTCTTGGCTGATAAGCTACTCAACATTTAGGCCAATCATGAATGTCCGGGCGCGTTGTTAGAGAGAGCGTACTAACTTTTCAAGATAAAATTCTATTATCCGTTTATCCTAAACGAGTCCAAATTATTTTAATCTAGTTTATGATGAGAAAATAAATAAGAATACAATGTTTCATTAATAATTATACCATATTGTATTTATACCAAGAAACTATGACTAGTAAGCTGTCTCTCACATGGGAAGGAGGTTTTGAGAAGCATATAAAGCTCACCTGCAGAACTGTTTTGGAAGTTTGCATAAATGTATAACTTGAGAGGGACCAATTTGGAAAAGCACAACACAAATGAATAGCAGATGCAGTCAGAGGAATTCAGTGCTGTTGAGATCTTTTTAGAAATTGATGCCTAATATTCTGTTTTCTTTTTTATTGCACTCCACTTGCATGTGAAGTCTATATCACAACAAATAAATTGGTGTTGATGGGTTTTATTTTGAAAAATATGTGTAAAATAAGGAGAAATATAAAAATAAATATGTACAAGTTTTTAAAATTTTCAACCCCTTACGATATTGAAAACAAAAAAATTATTTCATATGAAGAAAATAGCAATTTATCTTTCTATATTTTTTTAAAAATTCAATAATTTATCTCATGTATTTTTAAAATAAATTAATTTACATCTTTACAGAGAGATAAATTGTATATGAAGGTAAATTGCTTTATTTAAAAAGTATAAAAGAATAAATTATTATTATTTTTTTTATAGGAGGAAATTTATTCATTTATAATATAGTGTTGAGGTAACTTAGATTAAATTGAGTTTGAATGTATTTGATAAGATAATAAAAATAGACAGAGATATGGAGAGTGGTTGGATTGCTAATTTTTAATAGTTTATTTACTTCCAAATTTGAATTAGGATTGGAGTTCCAGAGATGTATGTATACAGAAGGAAAGGCTGCTTTCAGCTTTCACTCAACGGGCAACGACTACGATGCTGACACGTCATTGGTCCAGCATCCTACGGCTCTACACCACCGAGCTCCCAACTAGCGCTTCTGGCCACAAAAAGCCGCCACAAATCTCGCGCAATGTAGTCCATGAAAGCCCGCCATCTCTAGAATACGCCAGGGCCGTAGCTCCAGCACCCTCCGCCACTCTTAGTCGATCATTCGTTCACGCCACTGATAATTACATTAATCTCTAATCATTTCGATTTGTTGAATTCCTAAAACTGTAATGGCTTGCCTTCAGTTATTAAAATCTACTCCATCAAATTCACGGACGAATTTCGGGTGTTTCTGTTCGGAATTGAATTCCAGGGCGTCAGTGAAAAGGAGCATCGGGCTTCGGAGCTCAGGAATTGTAACTGCTTATAGGAGGTTTAGGGTTTCTTGTAAAGTTGAAGGCAGTGGAGATCAAAGCAACGGTAGGTGGAAATGTTGATTTCAATTACTTTTTTTTTTTTTTTTCCATAACGAAGCACGTGTCATTGTATGGGCGATTTTTAGTGCATAATAATTTACGTATTTGCATGTATTATAGGTTGTGAGATCTGGTTAGGAGCATGCTTTCACTGAATTTTTCTCGAATTTTGTTAACTGTGACTGCTTGATGCTACTGATCTTCTTATGTTATTGATTGATCTCTGGAGAACAAAAGAAATATTAGAGTTAATAATTTTCAAGTGTCCTCTGATTTGTGAACATCGAAATTGTTCCAAAAGCCTGATGATGATGACGATTGTGCGATGGAATGTTGCTCTCGTTAGGAATCTGTTTGAAGGTGACTGTTCATTTTGCTGTTTAGATTACTTTATAAGATAAGGTTATAAATGACTGTGATAAGCTCGGTTTTGAATGTATGCGATAGACCATGGTTCAAAGCATCGGTCTATATCCAATAAAAACCCCCAATACTCTATATTATCCGAGAGACATGGTATCACCGATAATATTGGATATTATCACCGATACAGTGATAATATCGCCCGATAATATCTGATACGTCGCAAATGATGTGGATCAATACCCGCCTATATTATCGCTGATACCGCAACTTTGAACCATGCTATAGACATGGCTAGGACAGTATGATATGCATAAGTTAGGAAGCAAAGCTCCCGAAAGTTAATTGGGGATTGAAAATTTCCGACGCAATACCATTGTTACTCAATCGAGAGTTTATAAGAACATTGATTTTAAGAAGCTTCAAACACAGGATCATATATTATGCTTCTGTAAACAGATAAAGTTTAAGGTTCTTGCAGATGCCTCTATTCTGCAGCTGGTCTCTGATATTTTTCTTCTGAAATTTCACTATTATGTTTAGTTGTTGATTGCTTTGATCTTTCAGAAGTTTTTGCTGTACCAAATACCTCTTTCTACATCAAAGTAAAAAGGAAAGTTCTATTGCTACTTGCCAAAGCCAATTTCCCTGCCTATGTAGGCCGCTTGGTTTCTGTTAATCTCTCACTCTCTCTCTCTTGTGTGTCTATGTGTATGTGACTCTCGTGTGTGTCTGTGCGTGTGTGACTTCTTGTGCATATAAGCACTAGAGTAAACTGCTAGCATTGTCGCTTTGCATATTGGATATTGCGTCTCTTGATATGCTTCAATGTTTTCAAAGTCCTTTGGTTGCTGATTCAATTAAATACGCAAAATCTTTCTGCCCAAATTATGTCAGGTGAGGAACCTCCTGAGTCTTTATTTATGAAAGAACTACGGCGACGAGGGATGACCCCAACTTCTTTGCTTGAGGAAAAAAACAGAAGCACCGACAGAGATGAGGATATAAAATTCAGAGAAGAGGATGGGGGTTGGAATTACTCAAGAAGAAATGGAGTCACAACTGATGCTGAAGCAGACCTATCTAATCAAAGGGAAAAGTCTATGGCACTCAATAGTGAAGGCCTAGAGGTGGGAAGATCTCAGTTTCTATTTAGCTAATTTAGTTAAGTAATGAACTATCTGTTGCCTGAATTGACATTTTATTATGATATAAGTAAAATTTGACTATTTCTTGGTTGCCCTGCATGTATATGGCACTTTTCTCGTCTCTCTCTATCCTTACTTTTGTGTTTGTTTTTTATTTTTTCTCGGGAATGTTTCATCTTTTTTGGTCATAGGAAATAACAATCCATGTTTTAGCCTGTTGTGTGGTACATTGTACAGAATTCTAGAGCATTAGATAAAGAGAAACCACTATTACTGCCAAGTATACCTACATCCTGGATGGAATCAATTTTGATCGTACTCTCCTGTATCAATTTTTTGGTGTGGAAGTATATCCGTCTGACTCTTTCTTCCTATTCAGGGTTTGATTCCGCGGGCCAAACTCTTGCTCACCCTTGGAGGAACCTTTTTTCTGGGTTTTTGGCCGTTGATTCTTGTAACCATTGCATCTTTCTCTGCTTTGTATCTGGTAATCTCTGTTGCTTTCTTTTTATGCTATTTTTGTTGAATATGAATGTTCTTTGCTGTTAATACATCATTATCTTTCCTGATTGATGAAGTTTAATGGTCAGATTCTAGGTAGCCCATGATTATTTGTTGGTTAATTTTGTTTTCCTTTTGCCTCTACTTATCAGATCGCTTTTCTATCATACTCCAAACTTTATTTTTCCATTTTTGCCTCTACTTATCAGATTGCTTTTCCATCATCCTCCAAACCCTTTATTTTTCCATGTTTTGATTCTGTTTTTCCAATGCAGCTGCTGTTTCTGTTTATTTGTCTTGTCATGTATATTATGCTGTTCATGCATCTGCTGCATCTTTGTATTTATGCCTTAAATACCGCTCACCATTATCATCCCTTTTTTCTGCAGTACTTTGGACCGGAGTTTGTTCATGATGGAAGCAAAGCCCCAATTTCTCCTCCCCAGTATGTGGACCCCTACGCATTACTTGAAGAAGAGAGGATATATAAAACAGCTCCTCTTCTAAATTGAAGTATAAGCAGTACTGTCTATGAAAGATTTTTTTTTTCCCCTTCTTTTTTAATTCACTATTGTCTGTAAATCTCTGAATCCACGTTTTCTTTATACACTTCAAGTTGAATAGGGAAGCTTTACCGTCTAAATAATGATGGTCCTCTCTCCTTTTTTTTTTTTTGGCGCTACTGCCTTCTGAATGAGTCAATTTTGATAATATGGATGCGAGAGTGCGAAGTTGATTGATTTGATTAAGTGTTAAGCTTTGCGTGAAAAAGTAATTAGATCCATTTATTTGCAGGATGATAGAAAACACAACGAAACTAAGTAGGCAAACTTTGATAATTTAAGTAAAAAAAGATGAGCATTCAAAGGGTAATCAAAACTGAGAATGAAAAGGAATACTTAGTATAAGTAAAAGAAGAGTACTCAGATACAACACAAGTGACTGCACAATTCTGTGACAGGAAATATCAATCAGCAGTGATGTACAGAAACCAGTAAACCCAATACCTCAGTAGTCATCCTCCCCATCACCATCCTCCTCAGTAGCTTCAGCCCCAACCTCTTCATAATCCTTCTCCAGTGCAGCAAGGTCCTCTCGGGCTTCAGAGAATTCACCTTCTTCCATTCCCTCACCAACATACCAGTGAACAAAAGCACGTTTGGCATACATGAGATCAAATTTGTGGTCGATCCGAGAGAATACCTCAGCCACACTGGTGGAGTTGGATATCATGCAAACAGCTCTCTGGACCCTAGCAAGATCACCACCCGGGACAACAGTGGGTGGTTGGTAGTTGATACCGCACTTGAAACCAGTGGGGCACCAGTCAACAAACTGGATAGTACGCTTTGTCTTGATTGTGGCAACAGCTGCATTGACATCCTTAGGCACAACATCACCACGGTACATCAAACAGCATGCCATGTACTTACCATGGCGAGGATCACACTTGGCCATCATGGATGAGGGCTCAAAGGCACTGTTGGTGATCTCAGCCACAGAAAGTTGCTCGTGGTATGCTTTCTCTGCTGAGATGACGGGTGCATAGGAGGAAAGCATAAAGTGAATTCTAGGGTACGGTACCAAGTTGGTCTGGAATTCAGTGACATCCACATTAAGGGCACCATCAAACCTCAGTGATGCAGTCAAGGAAGAGATCACCTGCAATCATAAGAAAGTTAACAGTTAGTACAAGAAAATCATGAAAAAAATACAGTTGATAACAAGAACAAGCGTGCAAGTTTACCTGAGAGACAAGGCGGTTAAGGTTGGTGTAAGTGGGCCTCTCAATGTCAAGAGACCTTCTGCAGATGTCATATATGGCCTCATTGTCAAGAAGTATAGCAACATCTGTGTGTTCAAGCAGAGAGTGTGTGGAAAGAACACTGTTGTAAGGCTCCACAACAGATGTGGATACCTGTGGGGATGGGTAAACGGTGAAGCCAAGCTTGGACTTCTTGCCATAGTCAACAGACAGACGCTCCAAAAGGAGTGAGCCCAAACCAGAACCAGTGCCTCCACCCACCGCATTGAAGACAAGGAAACCTTGGAGGCCAGTGCAGTTGTCCGCGAGCTTTCTGATGCGGTCCAGACAGAGATCAACAATCTCTTTCCCAACTGCATGAAAAAAAATCGAAGTCTAAGTTTATCAGAACTAACATGAAAAGGCAACAGGAAATACTAGTTCGACAAAAAATCACTAATTACTTGTGTAGTGGCCACGGGCAAAGTTGTTGGCAGCATCTTCCTTTCCACTGATAAGCTGCTCCGGGTGGAAGAGCTGGCGGTAAGTTCCAGTTCTCACTTCATCAATCACAGTGGGTTCAAGATCCACAAAGACTGCGCGTGGGACGTGCTTTCCGGAACCAGTTTCACTAAAGAAAGTGTTGAAGGCATCATCACCTCCTCCAACAGTTTTGTCACTTGGCATCTGCCCATCAGGCTGAAGTAAAAACAAAAATATCAGGATCCAAGTTCTAGATCAGACACATTCAAACAACCAAATAAAGATGAAATATGATCTCATATTTGATACAAAAGGCGTCATAAAGAATGAGGAATAACACATTACACTCTTTGCAAAATAGTCTCAAATGTCAGGGAAAGGTTATATTACTGATCAATGATGAAATTACACCTGGTCTATAAGGAAAAGGAAAATTGTTTACAATGATTGTTTAACTTACTAGTGCTAGATTTGAGTAGGTAAAATTTTCAAAACACCATTTCAAGGAATCACACAGGTCTACCCCACCCCAAACAGAGATTCTATAACCTGCAATCACGCCTCTAATCTTCCTTGAAAAGGAAATGCAGAAAAGGAATAACCAAAGACATTTAACTCATGCATCTTACAAAATCATGCACAACAGCATTCATAACAGGAGTACCGCGTATATAAACCCAAGACTTGTATCAAAATTTTAATGCTGTTTAATTACACAATGTCCATGGTATAAATGGATCACCCCCGATCCATGAGGCGACAATTGTTTTCCTTCAAAAACTCACTTAAAAGCAACAGAACGTACTTAAAAGGCATTAAAGCAAAAAACTGCCTAGATCTATATAGTAACAGTATATTGCCAAATAAACAGACGAGTTGATTGATTCTTCCATTAAAAAATTTTCATTGATCAACAGCATCATTGAATATTCAAAAAAATGATATGCCTAATTCGATTTACATTCGAAACAAAATGTAGATCTAGAGATGGAGACACAGTGAATCAATGATACTATACACATCCGAGGATACATACATATATATATGCCCACAGATATATTCACAGACATCAAAACCATCACGCAGATATTGATGCACATGCATGGAAAACACATTTATCAATAGGCTGTATGCAATTACATTCAACGAAAAACGAGCAAAACTCTCACCTGAATGCCGTGCTCGAGGCAGTAAAGTTCCCAGCACGCATTTCCGACCTGAATACCGGCCTGGCCAATGTGAACAGAGATGCACTCTCTCATTGTCGATCGAAGTCAAAATTCAAACGCGGGAAGAGATTGAAGGCAAAAAAATCGGAGAGGGAAGGGAGAGAGACGAGGAAATACAGAAGACGGCGTTTATCAAGACGCCTTTTCTCGACGGAGAAGAGAGGGTGTTCGAGGGGCGGGTATTTATAGGGAGGAAAAACAGTAATTGCGGGAGTTAACCAGGGTTGAGAATTTTCAAATGGAAGGGACGGCTGATAGTGATAGATGGAGAGGGCCGGCGCAGGAGGATGGTCGGATTTCCCGGCCAAAAATAATGTGCTAATCATGGTTAGGCGTTTCTGGATACTTTGAAAACCAAAAACTGCCGCCCGATCTGTAGTGTATTTGTTGGATTCTCATTCTATCTTAGAATTGAAGCATCATCATCATCATCATCATCATCATTATATGTAAGTGACATTTGACATTTATGCATTAACCGCTGATTTGGAGGGTGTTTGCTCAATTTATTTAAAGAATTTTATAAGTTCACACACATGTTTTAAAAATTTATAAGATATTAAATTCTATTATAAAAATAAATTTCACACATTATTTTAATAAAATAAAATTATAGAAATTATAAGATGTTAGTAAGGAGAAATTTGTAATAATTTTAAAAGATTTGTTAAAAGAATCTAAAAATAAACGCTATATTTGTTTTCATTTCCAACTTATTTTCGAAACAAGTCAAAACATACCCAATGTTTGCCATCATTCAAAAATACCTTATTTAGGTGTTTTAAACTGTTTTAGCACAAATACATACATATATACACATACATATATATAAAAAGGCATGATATGACAATGATTTGACAATGAATAGTAATTTTTGTCTCCCAAAACACAATATTAAACATATAATACTTATTTTAAATTATCTCTAAAAACAAATCCAAAAATACATACTATCTCTAACACACACTTATTTATCTTTGTTTTTCTCTCTCTATCTCCATAAAACACAACAAAACACTCAAAAAATGAATCCAAACATTATGAAAAAATTTGTTGAGATCTTATAAGCTTTAAAAATAAATGTTAATGAGCTTACAAACTACTTAAGAAAAAGTAAGAATTTGCTAATTTATTTTTAAAATCTTAACAAGTACCTTCAGATTAATTCAAATTTGACATTATAATATTTTATTAATTCTATAATTTTATTCTATTCAAATATTTTATAAACTTATTTTTAAAATATAATCTAATATATTACGAGATGTATGATGGGATTTAGAGGATGTTTGATTGCAGTTATAATATTTATAAAATTAAAAAAAAGAAGACTAAAAATTTATAGACCTTTGTTTTATTAAAATTAAACAATTTCTAATCTTTTTTATGCCTAAAATTCTAACAAACACCCACAATTATAGTTATATCGAATATAAAATTAACAATGATAACAGTATTTTTTTTTTATAATTAACAATGATAACAATCTAAAGGCTCCATAATATTATTTTATCTAGAAACTTATTTTTAAAAATATTTTAGACAACTTTTTGAGATAAATGTAACCAAACACCCATTTAGATTCCAGTTTTTCACATAAATTAAAGTCTCAATTGTTGTACTCCGAATACCAATTTTTTGAATAAAGTCATTTGGGAAAAGATTACACATCATATGTTGCTTAAACAAAAGCAACCTATAGATCAGATGAGGTGTAAGGCGAAGCGTCATCTTTAATTAAATAATAATAATAACACAAAAAAGGACTCCACAACCACCTTGGCGCTAAGCGCACATCAAATGTCCATTGATATCATACAAACAAAATTCTCACAAATAAAAATTTCAGAACCACAGTGTCATTTTCTCCCTCTTGTCTTTGGGGTTGTTCATGAATTATGAGGTCCACATGTCCATAACTAGCCCAATTATTGATCACTCACCTGCAATCCCACAGTTCTGTGCTTTTCACCAAATATTGATGAACATAAGATGGCCCGGCAAGCAGCTTGTCACAAATCTCCAAAAATCACTGGGTCGAATCAGTGCCCGCTATAAGTGGAGAAGCAGAACAATCGTATTCATCAGATGAGCAGATGCAAGATTAGTAAGCATCTCAGTAATGGCTATGCTTTCCCTTCTGCCAAGATGTTTTATTGTGTGCTTTAACTGAAAACGGGAAAGAGATAAATGATATGTGGTTTGGGACTCTAATAATGGTTGGAATTGCAAGCGTTTAAGACTGATGATAGCTACGGGATGAATTAGGGAACTTCCTCTACAGTTCGATGTATGTGTTTGTGTTGGGAGTTTTTGGAATATTTATTCTCGTAGCGAAAAGTAAATTAAATAGCAGGTTGAGTGCGACTCCATGATTGGGGTTCATCATCGTCTGCTCTGTAACTACGGCTTTCCTGGAAGTAGGAAATCCCAGTCCATACCCCACGAATAAGCAAAATACTTAAAAACACTGCACTCCCCAGCGTGCAAATTACCTGAAAATGACACGTCCAGCAGGAAAAATGATCATGGGATTGGAATGATTCAGGCACAGAAAGAACTTCAGTTTTAAATCAAAGATAAGAGATTTCAGCCAATTACATCCAGAAAACTCAAACAAACAGTGAAAATATGCTAAAGCCAACATCAGAAGTAAAAAATTTGAACAAGAAGGTCATAGATCTGAGAAATAAACAATTGTGTATTGAAGAGATTCTACAAAGAGTTATCAAATTGGTCGGCCGCAAGTAGGAGAATGGATGTGCCATGACCTCCAAAGCGTAAAAAGAACACCTCATTCCGATTGGTTCTACCCCGACACCAAAACTGATGGCAAATCTATGCATGATTTCATATGCATTATAGCGAAAATTTAGGATTCACACTCCATGAGTTGAGCTGTTCAAATTTTCAAATAGCAGTGCTAGAAATGCTTTTCTTGAAAGAAATTTAAGATAATAATCTTATTGCCCAAACTTCCATGAATACCCAATAGGCAAAACAGAAATAGCACATAGCACCAACCAGTTCTAACAGCATAGACAATTTAAGTAGAGGGTAGGCAAGGAAAAGCTTCAAGCCTCACCCCAGCTGGAACTTGATGCAAAATTCAAGCTTAATAATTGTGAAAATGCAAATTCCCCCTGAATTCTAGTCCGCCAACCTAACAAGAAGAAAGAGCTTGCTTTCTGGTACAAGCTTATCACTAACCACACTAACTTATCCCGATCAAAGTTTTTCACAAAAGGAAAACATGACAAACCTACTGGAAACTCATAATAGAAAAATGTCACAACTCAGCCTGCAGCAGAAAAGGTTTACCTCAAGAAAAGCTTTCAGAACCCACAAAAATGTCAAAATTATGGTCCCATTAACAGCAAATCCGACCTACATAACAAAGGAAGAAACACTTATGAATCCAAAAATGTGCCATGCCCCAATGTAGTTTCATATAAATGAAAATATACAATATTTCTATTTCATTTGTAGAAGGTAGACTTCACCCAAAAAGTAAATATTTTCTAGAGGGCCATTAGAATAATCAATAGCACACTATGGCAGCCATGGAGCTAAATGGCAGATGGCCAATGTATACATGTCATAACAATTACCTGCCAAATATGACAATATTGCTCACAGTTAGGTAAGCAGAACAATGAACTTTGAGGAGTTCTATCGCCAGAAATGTCATCAAGATTAAGTTAGTCAGTGGAACACCATCAATGGCAGAATAGCTACAGTACAGACTCATGAAAAGCAATGCAGATCAATGCTCTGGGTTGAAACTTGAAAGAAGACCAATAAGAAAATAGAATGACAATGATTTACAAAATATGGGTAGAAGTATTCAGTTAGATCGAATATTGATTATTTCTTTGTTAAGTAATGTTGTCTCAAAAAGTCTCTTCAAAAATTAATTAAGCAATTTCTTCAACAGAAAATTTGATACAGCACAACAGGTTCACAGCCTTGATATCAAAACGTTCATCATTTAGTTAGTTTGAGCTTCAGCTAGTCTAATTCCAAGAATGAAAACCACCGCTCTTCGCCCTTGTAGCATCTCTCCTCTCCAAATTGAACTAAAAATTAGAAATCAAAGCAGAAAGGAGGCCAGTTCCACTACATATGATGCAATGACTAAAAATAATCTAACTCAGAAGCTAATTAGTTGATCAACTAGTCGTACCAATTTGGTGGATATGGGGACGGGCAGAACAGATTTAACGGCCTTGCGTGCTTTTCTGGACACCTTTCTGAACACATTCTCCACAAACCTAATCAAGAGGTCCAAGCTCCTATCTTCCTCTTCTTCTTCTTCTTCTTCATCATCATCATCTTCATCGATATCATCCCCATAATCACCCATCACCATACCACTTCGAGGATTCGCACCCCACGCGCGAGCTCGGTAGTCCGAATTCAGGCCTCTCTGCAAAAATCACAGACCAATTACTCATTAAATTGCCACAAAAAGACACTTGAGATTATCACTTCAGGATAGATGTTGACCTCGAGACGAAGAAGAGGGGTGGTTGTGCGGCAGCGCCAGTCCACAGTGGTGATGGGGAGATGAGAAGAATACTGAGATAATATTCGAAAATTAGAGGACAGAGGCTGAAGATGGAAAGCGAGGGCGGTGCCCGCCATGGGGTTTGTCTTCTCGGCCACTCGCAGTGTCTCAGTGCATTGAGACGGCGGAGAATAATTTCGTAACTATTGTTGGGACTATATTGAGAATTTACGAAATTTTGAGGACGGAAGTGGTAAAGGGAGCTCTTAGTCTTACACTGTTCTCCGTCTTGGGCAGTTGTACACCACCACCTTTTTGCTTTTCTAGACAACAAAATCTATAATGAAAAAAATTATTTTATGTTATCCCACAAGTGCAGTATTATTGCCAGACATATCTATACATATTATGTTACGTCTACTCAAATATTCACCACTATTAATGTTTGTTCATTTGATTGATAAAAACAAGTCATTCCCACCCTGGATTTTGATCATCTAAATAACTATAAGATTACACCATTAAATGATTGTAAGTAATAAATTGAAGGTCGTCTTCCTTGTACCTTCTGGGCCTCTTTCTATCTCTGTGTCTTTGTGGCAACCTCTCTATACTTCTAGACCCACCTCATCTTCGTATTAAAAATTCTATTATTCCATTTTTCCTCATCAATAGCTATGGTTAAAAATAGCTAAAACTAACCAAATAAAAATATATATGGCGTAACCTAAACTGAAGCACGTTAGAATCAGGAGTAAGTACCAGGAGTGGCCATTAGGTTTGCACCTCGTCCTGAACCCGCCCCATTAGGGGCTGATTTGGGTAAAAAAATGGTGATCAGAGCAAGTAGTTGATCCTATAAATTAGGATTCATCTAGGACCTAACTACGCGTGATGCAAGTGAAAGAAAAATATCTAATCTAGCACACCATGTCGTGTTGTCTTTTTATATAGATCGAGAATATCAAACAATTTGGATCAAATTACTTGATACAATAAAAATTTCATGCAAATCATTTAATGTTTTCATACTCTATTCATATTTTTTTCTTAAAAAAACGATTGGTGTGCTTAAGCTGAGCCTGACCACTCCAACAGCTGAGAGACTCCTCTGCTAAAGACTTCCAAGCCTTGGTTTGCTTAAGCAGCCATCTGTGCTTCCAAGCGCAGAGTCTGCCATGCTACCAATACAGGGACAAACTGTATTGTAGAAGATAGTTTCTACACTTGGTCGCCATCCTTTACCAACATCAAATAACACAAGTAGAGACCACCTTTTAAGTGCGGCACTGTGACTTACGGACAGCCTCAGTTTGTAACAATATATGATTGTTGAAGTTGATCTCACAATGTTACAATGGATAAAAGCATATGGATTACCAAGAAGAGAGATAACACATACTGCAATGGTATTAGGATAACATAACCAAACTCAATGTTATATAAAACTGAACACGTGAGGAAACAAATAGATGCGACAACCCAAGCACAAAAAGTATATATAACTTGCTGTTCGCAGATTATTATAAGCCAATATACATAGTATGATAAACATATCCCCTAAAGTAGTAACACCACACTTAAATAAACCTACCACCACGAACCCCTAAATTACAGCACGGTGAAAATTTCCGCATTGGACGGTTTACTGAGCCGTGGAGCATAGTGTGTACATCATGCCCAATTGCAGGTGCAATATCATATTCGCCGCCTACAATGTGCGGTACCAGTGGAACTCCGATAGGCATGTCATAACCTCTCCTAAATGGAGGAGGAAAAGGAAGAGGCCTATAAGGTGAGGCTCTAACCCTGCCTGCACGCTTCCTGCTCTTCCGCCAATCCAACACCACCCTGGCAAAGGCTTTTTTCCAACCCCCTTGTGCCTCCTTTCTCTCATTGCCGAACTCCTCAGCAAATTTTAGCTTCCATAAGTCATCACTTGAGCCCAAATACCGCAGTTCTGAACACACACAACTCACTTTAGCCACGTCAACACCAGGCAGGCACTCCAAAATTTTCAACTTAAGATCAGTTGGTAGCCGCATAAAGCAAGGAGGAAGCTCCAGACCAGCCTCTTCACATAAATCAATCAGCAAAGGTAATGCAAGTTGATCCTTCACAGTCCTCCAAAATTTGAACACCTCTTTCTCTGGAGATGTACCTGAAATGCTTCCATCTTTTCCACTAATATTATCTGTTATACCACAATTTGCCCATACAACGTTCAGAAAAGGAACCAATTCATCCTCATTCAATTGCACCCAATAAGTGCCTCTCTTCTCTGATCCATTGCCTAAAGTTCCATAAACATTAATGAATTTTCCTAAACTCTGAAATTTCAATACGACACTCTTATTCACCTCCCCATGAGCAACACTAGGACTTTGTGGTAGAGTGTAAAAGAAAGACACCCTGAACAAACCCGCCGGCCACTCATTACGAAACTGAAAACCACGAATAACCACATTTGCATTCTTATCAAAACCCACAAAACCGGACTCTAACATAACAGCGTGAACTGCAATAACGATCAACTTGTGATTGCGTCCGCAGTCATCACCCAATTCTTCCATGAACACTTTTCTCAAAAAACCAGGCACAGAAAACGACTTGCCAACAACCTCCGCTAACAACCCATCACAACTATTTTCATTATCTTCATCATCAACTTCCATGTCATCCACAATTACCCCCATCTCGGAACCCCTATCCAGGATTTTCTCTTTCTTCAAATCCGGAATCACACAATCGGAACTCTGAGCCTCGGGAAGCGTATTTTGGGCAGTCAAGCTCGTCGAACCCTCAGAATCCTTGAAGCCTGGTTCCGAATTAGAATCGGCTTCCGGGGGAATGCTATTTTCGGAATTCGAACTCACACCCTCTTCGATAGAGTAAAAAATCAGGTCACCAGCGGCGATGCCGAGGGAGTGGAGGGATTCGCCGCCATCGGATTGGAGCTCGTCTTTCCGATTAAGAGACAGGCGAATTGAAGCGGGAGAAGATGAATTGGGGAGGGCTTGGGAGACAATTTGCTTGAGTTGGGGGAGAGAACATGAATTTGGGGCTTCAATTTTTAGGGTTTCTTTGGATTCGAATGATCTCAATCTGAGCTTCATGGCTTCGCGTCGGAAGGAGATGAAACGCGGAAGAAAAAGGGTTTATTATGGAGAAGGAGAAGAAGGTCGGTTAGCGTATTTATACTCCATCGTCTGAGTGAGCGAGGGCAAGAAAATTGGCGTAAATTACAGTTTGCCCCATTGAACTATATCCCTTCACTTATTTCACTTATCTATTGCTCTATTTTTTTTTTAAATATTAAAATAATTATCATTTAAAAAAATAAATTTATTCAGATATATAATATTAAGTAAATTATTTTTATTGACAATAAGTATGGTTTCATATTTTTTTAATTATTACTAAAGTAGCATACAAAATTCATACAATAAACAACGGTAAAAAATAATAAATTATATTGATAATTTTAATATTACGTATCTTTATAAAACTATAAGTATATTTTTTGAATTGTAATCATGATAATGTAATAATAAGTGCGTCTTCGTTGAGGGATGAAAATCCACAATTACACCGTTCGAAATATGTTGCACTAATATCATATAAAGTAATGTATTTGTAATTTAAATAAATGTTAAATATTGTTTATCGAATTAAATCTGATATTAAAAAATTACTATATAATTTATCAAAACAAAAAACAAAAAGAATAACATTTGAAATTAAATGTGTTATAATTTTTACCAATAAAATAAAAAGGATTATAATATTTATTTTATAAAATTAAATATATTAAATACGTAAATTATGATATCAAAAGTATAACATAGCTATTAGAAATTGCATGAATCCGGTCACCTGGTCTGCAGTTTCTGGAAATCCAAGTCCCACCAGAGTTCACGTCTCAATCAAATCAAGACCCCTAAAACAATTCCTCCGCCACACAAATGTTCATGTTTTTCCCTTGATTTTGAGTTGGATTGTTCATCTTTCTCTGTTCACCTTGTCACTACCTTCAACTCCAGCGACACCTATTCTCTCCAGAAACTCCTCCAAATTTCTAGACATATGCCGCTCTTCTCTAAAAAGGCCCGATCTCACCATGGACTCACAGTCACGACTCCAGCAGTTTCCTTTACATTCCAATGGCTGCCGCTCTCTTTACTTCTGTGCCATGTCCTTCTTCGTCGCGGGCTCTCGACAAAAACCCACTTTCTCTATCATATTTGTCTTCTTACTCTTCCTTTAGCAGACATCGGTTTGGGGAGAGAACCAAGTTTTCTTGCAAAAGATTGAATTTTTGTGTTAAGGCTGAGAATTCAAATGAGCCTTCTTCCTCTTCTTTGGCCGTTGAGGAGCGGAAAACTGATGTGAATGAGAAGAAAGATTTGCATATAGGAGATGGGTTGAGTAGTTCTAAGAGCGAGGGTGATGAGTCTGAGGAGAAGGAGAAAGAAAAGCTGCAAGAAATGGATTGGAAGAGTGATGATGAGTTCAAGAACTTCATGGGGAATCCTTCTATTGAGGCTGCTATAAAACTTGAGAAGAAAAGGGCTGATAGGAAGCTCAAGCAGCTTGATCGGGAGAGAAGTGACAATCCAATTATTGGTTTCTTTAACAATTTGGTTCGTGACAATTTGTCCAGAGAGAAAGAGAGGTTGGAGAAAGCAGAGGAGACTTTCAAGGCTCTTGATCTTAACAAGGTAGTAACTGAAATTTTGTTTTTTCTTAATTGACTGTATGCATTCTTTCCAAGTTTGATCTGAATTTTCTAGTGATCAACTTAGATTACTTTGTTTATGTATAAAGTATTAAATATATGCTCCTGTTTTGGTATATTCTGAATTGCAGTTGAAGAGCTGTTTCGGGTTTGATTCATTCTTCGCGACGGATGTCAGGAGATTTGGAGATGGTGGAATCTTTATTGGAAATTTGAGGAAACCAATAGAAGAAGTGATACCTAAATTGGAGAAGAAGTTATCAGAAGCTGCAGGAAGAGAGGTGGTGGTATGGTTTATGGAAGAGAAAACTGATGAGATCACAAAGCAGGTATTTGGAGACTAGCTTATGAATCAGTCAATTACCAGTACTGCACATTACTTCTTTGTTTGATTAGTTTTAAAATTTTAAATATGATATTCTCTCACTGTCTTGACACTTAATTTGGGCTGTTGCTAATTTCTAAGGCATGCGTGGTGCAACCAAAGTCTGAGATGGATCTTCAGTTCGAGTCTACGAAACTAAGTACTCCTTGGGGTTATGTTAGTGCAATAGCGTTGTGCGTTACGACTTTTGGCACAATTGCTTTGACGAGTGGCTTCTTCCTCAAGCCTAATGCAACCATTGATGACTACCTGGCTGATGTCGCACCTCTGTTTGGTGGATTCTTGACCATTTTGGCAGTCTCTGAGGTAGCTACCACGCTAGTTTCTCAAACTTTTGGTTCTTAAATTGGCTCTTCTAGTTATGATGTCTTGAGTTAATTGTTTGTTCTTCTCTGTGCATATCAGTTGGATTCTGCACCAGCTTGATAGTTTGAATCAAACATTTCATTTGTTAATTTCTATTTCTGTTTACTGTCTTGTAGATAGCAACAAGAGTAACTGCAGCACGTTATGGTGTCAAACTCAGTCCTTCCTTCCTAGTTCCATCAAACTGGACTGGATGCCTTGGTGTTATGAATAACTACGAGTCTTTGCTGCCAAACAAGAAGGCTCTGTTTGATATTCCTGTCGCACGAACAGCCAGTGCATATCTGACATCATTGGTCCTTGCTGTTGCTGCTTTTATAGCTGATGGCAGTTTTAATGGGGGCGACAATGCACTGTAAGCAATCTTGTGCCTTTGTTTGATCGTGTCTCTTGCCTGTGTATTTCTTTCTCTTCGTACCAATGTCAATTCTACTTTTTTCATTCAGGTACATAAGGCCTCAGTTCTTTTACAATAATCCCCTTCTTTCCTTTATCCAATATGTGATTGGACCATACACAGACGATCTTGGCAATGTGCTGCCGTATGCAGTTGAAGGTGTTGGCGTCCCTGTTGATCCCCTTGCTTTTGCTGGACTGCTAGGTTAGTATCTAAATGAAGCCAGAGCACATCCTTGTTATTTGTTTCTTCCTCTCCACAAACAACTTCTTCTTGATCAGAAACTTGCGTAATATTTGCTTGCATTTGTATCATAAATCTAAGTCAAAAATCAAAGAACCGACCCTGACAGCTGCGCAGGAGCATGATTCTCGTTCCTTTATGCCTTCCATTCACGTTAAAAACAACACTCAACTAGATAAACACTGATGTTTTCTTCAACAGGCATGGTTGTGACTTCTTTGAACTTGCTCCCATGTGGAAGACTCGAAGGAGGCCGCATCGCCCAAGCTATGTTTGGAAGAAGCACCGCCACTTTATTATCTTTCGCTACTTCACTGCTGCTAGGCATCGGTGGCCTAAGTGGAAGCGTACTCTGCTTGGCATGGGGACTCTTTGCAACATTCTTCCGAGGGGGAGAGGAGATCCCTGCAAAGAACGAGATCACCCCATTGGGAGACGACCGGTTTGCTTGGGGGTGTGTGCTCTTCTTGATATGCTTCCTCACTCTTTTCCCCAATGGAGGAGGAACCTTCTCCAGTTCATTTTTTGGCGCCCCATTTTTCAGGGGCGATCTGTAAGTAGTAGTAAGTGTAGTGGAAATATGTATATATATGTATGTAGATGCTTGAATTTCACTCTATTATTACAACGTCAAGATTGTTATAAATTGTAAGCCTTTCTCTGAAGGTTTTCCTACAATGACAAAGACCAGAAACCATGGAAGTCATCACTGATTATTGTTTTTCCCCCCAGAATTTTAATTCAGGACATGTTTTTTCTTTCATTATATTTTGTTTATGAAAAAAAAAAATGGAAAAAGGACTTTTTCCTTCACTTTATTTGTTTTAGGAATCAACATTATTACAGAAATTTTTTGCCCAGACTTGGTTCGGCTGAATCAATTCAATTATAGATCATATCTGTTTTGTGATTGGTCATTTTTCCTAAACTGTAAACCAAGTACGTTGTTATATCATGTGTTCATTATAATAGTTCTTATGTAAATATAGACCAAATTAAGTATAATTATGTAGCGTTAACTTGCTAAAAGGTAGTTTTCAGAATCTCAATTCTTCAAAATAATAATGAAAATAAACTAAAAATGATGTATATTTTTTGATCTAATGACTTCTTCACAGCAAATCAGCAATAAGCCAACTTCATGTTGAAAAGTAACATTAATGTTAAAAAAAAATGATCGATCATACTTTATATATATATAATATGAGATAAATTTGATTTAGATAAGAAGGTTTAGAAAGAAATTGAGCGAAATGGATGACGCCAAATGTGGTGTGTTTCTAGATTTGGTCTAGATTGGTTTCCTTTGCCTAAACATAGATCCACATGAAAACAAGGGCCGACCATTTATGTAGTCACTCTAATACGACTCCTGCCGTCCGTCCTTTAGCTGAATCCTCTCCACCATCGCTTCATAATCACATATCATCATCTCATCCACCTTCCTCCTCCTATAAAACACAAAACTTCATCCTCCACAGCTTCAATTGAAACCGCAGAATTGAAGAGTAATTAACATGGCCATGGCCACCGGTACCCTTTTCACCACCACTCTCCTCCTACTTCTAGCATTCTCTCATGTCCTAGCCCGCCCCGGCCCCGGCCCCGCCCGCCCTGGTCCCGCCTTCCACGACGTCACTCCCATGGAGACTCAACGCGCAGTGAGTATCACACACACACACACACACAAACACGTTCATGTATTGCATGCAAATTTATGCACTATATATAATACTATATTTGGGATATTTGTTGATGTTAGTGGTGGTGGTGGTGTTATTAGGATCACAACGAAGCACAGAGGGTGGTGATGGATCGGGATAAATGCGTGGGGCTGGGAGAAGACGAGTGCATGATGAGAAGAACGCTGGAAGCTCAACTTGATTACATCTATACACAGAAGCAGAGGCAGCCATGACGCCCGCAAGATGTTCCATGTGAAAATTGTTCATACATATATCCTGTGTTTGTCGTCATAAGCTTTGCTTATCTATGTATTTATATATTTCATTTGTGTCCTCCACGAAAAAATCCAGCTTTGAAGGGAGGGCGTCAATTAATTACTTCTACAGTTGTTTGCAAAATGTTTCAATGTATGGATTGGATGGGAATTCTGAGGATTGGGTGTGTGTATGTAATCATCATCATTATTATTTATTACTATATCATTTACTTTGTTAGTTTAAATATATAAACTGGGATTCGTACGCGCGTGTTCTTGCTCATGATGTACATACTGATGAAATGACAAATGTGATTAATTTTTGGCGCCAAAAACAATGAACAGAACGAATGTGCTTCCCGCCGTAACACCTTCCCCTCCCCTTAAATGTCGATAACAGAAACAAAAATTACTACACACAAGAAAGAGAGAAGTGGAAAAATGGGAAAGGAGAAAAATTACTGGCTACTCAAAACAGAGCCGGGGGAGTGGTCGTGGGACGATCAAGCTGCCAACGGGGGGTTGTCGAAATGGGACGGGGTGAGAAACAAGCAAGCGCAGAAGTACATGAAGGGCATGGGCGTGGGAGACCTGTGTTTCTTCTATCATTCGGGTGCGAAATCCCGCTGCGTAGTGGGGGTGGTTGAGGTGGTGCGGGAGTGGTACGAGGAGGGTGGCGGTGCGGTGGACGTGAAGGCCGTGGGGGAGATGAAGACGGCGGTGGGGCTGGCGCAGATGAAGGAGGAGTTGGAGGGGGTGGAGTTCTCGCTGTTCAGGCAGCCGAGGCTGTCGGTTCTGCCGGTGGAGAAAGGTGTTTGGGATAAAATCTGTGTGATGGGGGGTGGATATGAGGGGAATGAGGGTGAGGAGGAGTGTGACGATTAGTGTTTGATGGTTTGCCTCAATGAAGGTGGGGGAGTAGTCGGAACGGTCGATGGTGCTTGTTCATACTACTCATAGCCGTAGTGTATATGTTACTTTTGATGGGTATGAGCAATAGTAAAACGGTTTTGTGCCCTATTGTGGATAGTCTGCAAGGCGTAAGGCCATCTCTTTTGACTATGTAAATTACAATTAGAATCATCTCTTGACTATAACTCCTTTTTCAGTTTTCATTTATGCTCTTAACATATGGTTCGCAACCCTTTTCAGATGAATTTTCTATTTCAAATCCTAGCGCATACACAAATCAATTAAAGGGCCGTGTTGCTGCTACAAATCAATAAAAATGTCTTGATGATAATATCATATGTTTAGTACTTAAGAAATATTTCAATTTGGTTCTTGTTTATGCAATTCTTTAAATTTAATTTATTATAATTACTTTAAAATTTGTTTTACTCGTAATTACTTTAAATTCTTCCTTTCGAATTTAACTTTATGAACCCAATAAAAAGAATAATACGCAATTTAATTCCTTCAAATCTTTTCAAACAATTTAACATAAACATATTATAATTTTCTTATGTAAAGCAAATCCTACTAACCATTTCCCTGCACTCCTGCTTCTTACGACCTGAAAGACCCTTGACGCGATTTCTACAGTCAATTTGTCATCAAGTTCAAGAGTTGGATTCCCGTGGAACCCGCCAGCGGCGAGAGGCCGAGCTCTGCAAATGATGACCCTAGGCTGTAATCCACGCCTGTTCAGCTTACTGAACCGCTCTTCGTTGCATTTGAATTTCCGGGCATTTTCATTATCGTCTTCAGACTGTACCAACCAGTCGCGCGGAGGCCTTCCTCGCTTCTTCTCCGAAACCCTACCCCCTTCCAAGGCACGTTCACTTTCCTTTTTCTCTATGTGCCTGTTTCTTTTTCCTCTTTTTGTGTGTATGAATGTATTTTGAGTGCTTGCTTTCATGATTTGCAGGGTGGTGTTGTGCGTGTGGAAGGCGATGAATTCTGGCACATGACTAGGGTTCTGAGGCTAGGAATTAACGATAGGTATGGCTTCCTTAGCGGCATTGTTATTTGTCTTAGTTCTCTGTATGAGCTCCATAATCTTGATATATTGGTGGGTTTTGATTGGTTCTGCAATAAAGAGGATATTAAGAACTTGTCTCATTGCTATCCTTCTTTTACTTGCATTATATGTAATCCAAGAATAGGGAGTGAAGGTGGGAAACATCCGTGTCAGTCTGAGTAAGTTAAATTACTGTGGCACAATATCGCTTGTTGATTTAATCTGGGTATGGTCCATATTTGGAGTTAGCTTGCCCTTCTTCTGATGTTCTTATTTGGAGCAAACGGCAGGCAAGAATTGATCAGTCATGTAAAGTTTAAATAAACAGAGGTGATGGTTTTAAGAAGATGGGAGATACTAGGCTCTGTTTTCTAATGGGCAACCTTCACAAAAGTTTGCTATGAAGGTTTTTGCCCAGGGGCTGAGATTATGTAATTCGTGAAGACGCATGCAAGCGACGGAGTTTCTCAAGATGTAACATTTTGTTTTCTCGATGAGAATGCTTCTCACAATAGCTCCTCTAATTTATTATCAGTTTGAATGACTTTATTCATCTAGGTTTTTATTCTTCAAGGGTAGAGCTATTTAATGGAAAGGGAGGTTTGGTTGGCGGGCGCATAGAGAATATTGATCGTGCAGGGGTAGATTTTATAGCACTGGAGAACCCAAAACTAATTTCTCCTATGACCCCACAATGGCATATTTTTGCTGCTTTCAGTGAGTTCCAGAAAATCATCTTTGTTTTTCTTCCCTTTCATCCATTTACCTGTTTGTTGGGGTTCTGTAACTCTTTTAAATTGTTTCTTTTAAGGCACATTAAAGGGAGGCCGAGCTGATTGGCTAGTGGAGAAATGCACTGTATGCTCTTCATTTGTTTGTGACGGTACTATTTTTATAAAAGCAACGCCTATTGACACTATTGATTTCCTCCTCTCAATCTATGCTTCTTAGGAGCTTGGTGCATCCAGTGTTACTCCTTTATTGACTGAGCGCTCTCAGTCAATATCGGAAAATCGGGTGGACAGACTGCAGCGAGTTATTCTAGCTGCAGCGAAGCAAAGTAAAACCTGCAGTTCCCTCATTTCAGATTGATCATTTGAAATCGTTATCGTGATAATGATTAGATGATCTCATTCTTATTGTTCATCAAATGCTTCTATTTTTACAGGTCAACGTTTACATGAAATGATTTTGAAGCCTCCTATTGTAGTGGGTGCACTCCTACCGGTTGTAAGTATCTGCTTTATCCTCATTATTAGTTATCATCTAAATTTGTTTAATTTTG